>NC_092335.1:449867500-450231875 GCF_046630445.1 Rutidosis leptorrhynchoides
ATAAACGCTAAGTTTGACTTGCGAACAATACCCACGAACATTACCCATAACCTCCATAGCTATAACTCATAGTTTCCTTAGCTCTATCCCGCTCGAAAAACCCGTTTGAAATAACTCGCTCATGACCTCGTCGTAATATTTTAT
This sequence comes from Rutidosis leptorrhynchoides, assembly GCF_046630445.1. NCBI lineage: Eukaryota > Viridiplantae > Streptophyta > Magnoliopsida > Asterales > Asteraceae > Rutidosis > Rutidosis leptorrhynchoides. The sequence continues at coordinate 449,867,645 of NC_092335.1, forward strand.
GTATAATACTAATTATAATAATACTAGTACTTCTAATAATAATAAGATTAATAATAATAATATTAATCTTAATAACAACAACAACAATAATAATAATAATAATAATAATAATAATAATAATAATAATAATAATAATAATAATAATAATAATATAAATAATAAACATATATGGAGTATCAGTGGATAGATGGATGAAAAAAATGAATCACAAAACTGAATTCGTTTGCCTTTTAAAGAACTTGGCCTCACCTACCCCCTCATGCGATCGCATGAGAGTTGTGAGGAGGACTCATGCGATCGCATGAGACCTTCATACAGCTAATCATTCCTAAATTCACGCTGTCGACATAATATATATGTAATATTATATATATTATTTAATAAATAATATATTTAATCTTTAGAATTAATTAAATATTATATTATATTCTCTTGCATAGTTGATTTGTAATTTTTACACCGATGTGTTGTAGGTTGACTCTCGACTTAAGTACCGGTTCCAGTTTTTCGAACGCATTTTCGTACGCTTCGAAAACTTGTACTTTACGTTTCGCGACACGTACCTTTATCAATAATTAGATTTATTTCACCAATAATTATACTCCATGAAATGTAACTTATACATTTGAATGTTTTGGTCATTTGCTTCTATAAATCGACGTCTTGTTATATTTACATATGATAATTTAAATCAAAACGTTTTGTATCTAGTTATTATTATATTCAATCACTTTGTAAATATATATATATATATATATATATATATATATATATATATATATATATATATTCTCAAAGAAAAATATAATTTTGTACCTATTATATAGGATTGAAATATTTATTTAATAATATTATATTTTAGTTTTTCAAAAATAATTATATTTCAACATTACAGACTTTGCTTATCGTGTCAGAAACATTAAATCATTTAAAGATAAAGTTTAAATTTGGTCAAAAATTTCCGGGTTGTCACATTACCTACCCGTTAAAGAAATTTCGTCCCGAAATTTGGTTGGGATGGTCATGGATGACAATAAGTATGTTTTCATGACGCATACAAGCTGAAAATTAGAGTTTTATCATCAGCGAGTAATTTGGATAAAACAATTCATTTTTGTGAAGAGTACGAGTGAAGCTATCAATAAAGAGTGAAATGGGTAAGTGTAGATTCGTCATATCTTTTGACGTAGATAGGATTGATTTTCAGAGTTCAAGGGATTTGGAGAAAATCCTTGTAATAAGATTTGATTCATCGGTAATCAAGGAAATTAGGATCCGCTTTAAATGCGATCAGCTGTTTTGATTGCTCTGTCGGATATTTTACTATAAATCCACCTTCTTTGTTTCCTTATTTTCACATCTCATACCTTCTATTCTTTCTCCCTCAATACATATTTTATAATATGCTCCATCCGGTTCTAATTCTTGATATACTCCTAACTTTCATATCTGTCATCCTTCTTTTTCATCTGCCGCCGGAAGAATCTATTTACTTCTACTATACTCTTGGTTTTATAGTGTTTTTAGTTCTCCTGTATCTTTATATTGCTATATGCATCGATATATGGTTTATAATTTCTGGATTGTCGTTGGGCTTTACATCTTCCTTTATATTTCGAAATCCCTGCTTCTGTCTTCTATAATCATTATCGTCCGTAGTTAATGCTCTCTTCTATTAGCTACGATTTATACTCCCATTTCCATTTCGGAGCTTCATGCTTTTGTTTTCTTCTTCCCGACTTCAAGTCAAGCAAATAATGGTCCAGAATACTTAGATATTAATTTTGGAATGAACATAATCAATGTTCTAAGAAGGAAATTGTAATGACACGATCTTGACTTGTCAAATTACCAGAATATCCAGAAAAATAGAACTATCAAGAAGATATGCTCTTAATATGTTTGGATATGAGGTAGAATGTAAGAGTCGTGTAAGATGGCACATGATGACGATATGGTCTGTGAACCATCACGTTCCATTTAGAAACGAAGCATGACTTACTGTAATATAATCACGTTGATCAAGTGTCATTATATTATACTAACTCATGCTTCAGTTCCCAACACTTCTTCAAAACATTCATATTTTAAACTCAAAGGTTTTCAGAAATATCGAGGATATTTATAATGAAAGATATGATGATATCTTAGAATTTCTAATATCGAAAGATGATAAAGAAGATTTGTCTGTAAAGGTTTAGAGTCAGGAGCAAGGTATTCGTTAATGACTTCAGCAGATACTGAATCATTTGGATTCTTTGAAGGCAGGTTTAGTCTTTGTGATTTGTCCACAGCCTCCTTCATGGTTTGCTCAATCCGTTTTCCAGTTCCAAACCTTCTCTTTTTCTGAGCATTGCCAACACACTATTCTTTATCATCAAACTTTTGGCTGTTAAGGTCGTTTACAGTTTTTGCTGCTTCATCAGCATTCAAAGTTATCATAACCAAATCATCGGTTATCAATCCGAGGTGTTTTCAAAAGTTTGAAGGGTTTGCATGAAGATTGTAATTGTCAAGATACATATGATGTTCTAGAATTTTGAATGATACAAATATTTTTTTGGGTTTTATGAATAAAAGTGGTGTTCTAGCACAGTTTTGAAGTCAAAGTATAACTTTGAAAGATGTAGGAATCTAAGAATGATGATATCGATTATATCTCGACTTGGATTCTGATATGTTAATATCAGAATATGTAATTGAATTTGAATGAGTATGGTTGTTTTGATTTCTATGAAAGAATATATCTCGTTGTGAAAGTAGTGAGAATAGTTGATGATTTGTTGAATCAGAATCGAAGAATGTAACATATTAATTGTGAATTTAAATATCTCTCGGGTATTACCTACCCGTTAAAATATTCTCACCATTAACAGTTTGTACAAAAGAATTTTTAATTACAATCTTTATGAAAATATACCTACATATATATTTTCTTTAGATGTAATCATAGATTTAATGAGTTAACATAATATTAATCTCATCTGGTTTTCGATTAGGACTAGAATATATAATCTCTAAAACTTTAGATATTACATAATCACCGTAGAATATATAATCTTTGCAGGCTTTTATAATAATAAGTTCATATTAAGCTACAAAATACTTTTTGGCTACTTCTAAAAATTCTATATGATTAACTCATTCGGCTATTTTTGAAGGAAATGGCTCCTCCAGCTACTAGTCAACAAAAATTGAACACATGAGAACTTCAAGATTTCGCTGCAAATGTGGCTGCAGTGGTGAATGCAATGAACAACAATAACCAATCGGGTTCTAGCAGTGGAGGAAACAATGGCAACCAGATAGGATGTTCCTACAAAGCTTTTATGGCCTGCAAACCCAATGAGTTTGAAGGAACCGAAGGACCCGTTGGACTAAAGAAGTGGACAGAGAAGGTTGAAGCTGTGTTCGCAATAAGCAACTGCGCAGAAGAGGATAAAGTTAAGTATGCCACACATGCTTTCAAGGGTACTGCTTTGACATGGTGGAATACCTACATGGATTACGTAGGACAGAATACCGCCTACGCACTTCCATGATCCGCTTTCAAACACATGATGAAGGAAGAGTACCGTCCCAGAACCGAAATCAATAAGCTCAAGGCAGAGCTTAAAGCACTGACAACCCAAGGGTTAGACGTCACTACCTACAAGCGACGTTTCAATGAACTGGCTTTAATGTGTCCTGGATCATTTGAGGACGAAGAAGCAAAAATTGAAGCATTCATAAAAGGGTTGCCGGAACGAATCCAAGAGCATGTAGGTGCTAACGACCCTGCAGCAATGCAGAAAGCGAGCCGTATAGCCCACAAATTGATAGGCCAAATTACAGGAAGGATAAAGAAAGAAGCAGCCGAGGAGGCCATAATGAAACAGGGAAAAAGAAAGTGGGAGGAAAGCGGTGATCAGAGTCACCAGTACAACAACAACAATCAAAACAACAATTACAACAACAATCGCAACCACCCCAACAACAACAACTGCAACAATAAACGCAGCAACCATCCCAATAACAACAACAACAACAACAACAACAATAATCCCAATCACAACAATAACAACAACAAATGTCTCAACAACAATAACCCTAACAACAACAACAACAACAACAACAACAACGACAACAATGACAACAACAACAACAAAAGGCAAAGAACTATATGCCTCAGGTGTGATACGTTTCATCCGGAATGGTTTTGTAGAGAATTATGTACCAAGTGCAATAGGAATGGCCATATTGCGGTAAAGTGCGAAGTCTACGGACCAAATAGAAACAGTGGAACAAATAATGCTGGAACAAATAATAACGGCGCTGTTTGCTATGGATGTGGTAAACCGGGCCATACCATAAACCAGTGCCGGAATGGAAATAGGCAAGGCCATAGGAGAGCCTTCAACATTAATGGGGAGAAAGCACAGGAAGACCCGGAGCTTGTTACAGGTACGTTTCTTATCAACAATACACCTGCTTATGTTTTATTTGATTCGGGTGTCGATAGAAGTTATATGAGTAGAGCATTTTGTGCCAAATTAAATTGCCCGTTAACGCCTTTGGATAAAAAGTTTATAGTTGAAGTAGCAAACGGTAAACTAATTAAGGTTGATAAAATTTGCCAAAATTGAAAAATTAGTTTAGTTACCAAAACGTTTGCAATTAATTTAATACCGGTGGAATTGGGAAGCTTCAACGTGATTATTGGAATGGACTGGATGTCCAAGGTGAAAGCCGAAGTTGTTTGTCATGAGAAGGCGATTCGCATTCCGAGAGAAAACAGGTTACCCTTAATGGTGTACGGAGAAAAGGGTAATGGCAAATTAAATCTTATTAGTAGTTTGAAGGCGCGCAAACTAATAAGAAAAGGTTGCTATGCCGTACTAGCACACGTCGAGGAGATTGAAAAAGAAGAAAAGAAAATCGATGACGTTCCTGTTGCAAGAGAATTTCCTGAGGTGTTTCCGGACGAATTACCGGGACTACCTCCACACCGATCCGTTGAATTTCAAATAGATCATGTATCAGGAGCTGCACCAATAGCTCGTGCTCCATATAGACTTGCGCCCACCGAAATGAAAGAATTATAAAGTCAGTTACAAGAATTATTAGAACGTAGTTTTATCCGACCGAGTACGTCACCATGGGGAGCTCCGATTTTTTTCGTTAAAAAGAAAGATGGGTCTTTTCGCATGTGTATCGATTATCGTGAGCTGAACAAAGTAACCATCAAAAACCGATACCCTTTACCCCGAATCGACGACCTATTTGATCAACTCCAAGGTTCGAGCGTATACTCCAAAATCGACTTAAGGTCGGGTTATCATCAACTGAGGGTTAAAGAAGCCGATATACCAAAAACAGCCTTCAGAACTCGTTATGGCCATTACGAATTCATGGTTATGCCATTCGGTCTAACCAATGCACCCGCGGTTTTCATGGATCTCATGCACCGAGTATGTAGTCCATATTTAGATAAGTTTGTTATTGTCTTTATTGATGACATTCTTATCTATTCAAAGAATAACCAAGAACACGAACAACACTTGAGACTTGTGTAAGAGTTGTTAAGAAAAGAACAACTTTATTCAAGATTTCTCCCGAGTAGCCAAACCTTTAACTGCCTTGACACACAAGGGGAAGAAATATGAATAGACTTCCGAACAAGAGGGTGCTTTCCAATTGTTGAAAAAGAAGTTGACTACGGCACCTATTTTATCATTACCTGACGGAATGGAAGATTTTGTTATCTACTGCGATGCATCAAGAATGGGTTTTTGGTGTGTTCTTATGCAACGGAAGAAGGTGATTGCATATCCTTCTCGACAACTCAAAATTCATGAACAAAACTACACCACACATGATCTGGAATTGGGCGCCGTTGTTTTTGCATTAAAGATGTGGAGACATTATCTATATGGGGTCAAGTTTATCGTATACACCGACCACAAAAGTCTCCAACATATTTTAAATCAAACGCAACTAAATATGAGGCAGCGTAGGTGGGTTGAGCTGCTAAATGATTATGATTGTGAAATCTGTTACCACCCGAGGAAAGCGAATGTGGTAGCCGATGCCTTAAATCGAAAGGAAAGAGAATCTATTCGAGTAAAAGCTATGAAAATGATTATTCATACTAACCTTACTACTCGAATAAAAGAGGCACAACAGGAGGTTTTGAAGGAAGGAATTTTTGTAAGGGAAATACCCAAAGGATTAGAAAAATAGCTTAATATTCGAGAAGACGGAACCAGGTATTTAGCTGAAAGAATTTGGGTACCAAAGAATAGGAATTTGAGGAAAGTGGTACTAGATGAAGCACATAAAACCAGATATTCAATACATCCCGGAGCGGGGACAATGTACCAAGACCTCAAGAGAAACTTTTGGTGGCCAGGAATGAAGGCCGATATAGCCACATATGTAGGAGCATGTTTGACTTGTTCTAAAGTCAAAGCTGAGCATCAGAAACCATCGGGTCTACTCCAACAACCTGAAATCCCAGAATGGAAATGGGAAAACATTACCATGGATTTCATTGCTAAGTTACCAAGAACCGCAGGTGGTTATGATATGATTTGGGTAATAGTCGATCGTCTTACTAAGTCAGAACACTTTCTGCCAATAAAAGAAGAGGATGGTATAGAGAAATTAGCACGATTATACATGAAAGAAGTTGTTTCTAGACATGGTATACCAATCTCTATTATCTCTGATCATGATAGCAGATTTACTTCCAGATTCTGACAGGCATTACAAGAAGCGTTGGGAACTCGTCTAGATTTAAGTACAGCCTATCATCCACAAACTGATAGGCAGAGTGAAAGGACGATTCAGACACTTGAAGACACGCTACGAGCATGTGTTATTGATTTTGGAAGTAGTTGGGATCGACATCTACCGTTAGCTGAGTTTTCCTACAACAACAGCTATCATTCTAGTATTGAGGCAGCACCATTCGAGGCACTTTATGGTCGGAAGTGCAGGTCTCTGATTTGTTGGAGTGATGTGGGGGATAAACAGATTACAGGTCCAGAAATTATCCAAGAAACCACCGATAAAATCATTCAGATTCAGCAACGATTGAAAACAGCCCGGAGTCGGCAAAAGAGCTATGCGGATGTTAGAAGAAAACCTTTAGAGTTTGAGGAAGGTGATATGGTTATGCTAAAGGTATCACATTGGAAAGGTGTTATTCGTTTTGGAAAGCGGGGGAAATTGAGCCCAAGATACATTGGGCCATTCAAGATTGAAAAATGCATTGGGCCGGTGGCCTATCGACTTGAGCTACCTCCACAATTAGAAAAGATTCACAACACCTTTCATGTTTCAAACCTGAAGAAATGCCTAGCTACTGAAGATCTCATTATTCCTTTAGACGAGATTAAATTGACGAGAAACTAAATTTCGTCGAAGAACCCGTCGAAATTATGGATCGTGAGGTCAAACGACTCAAACAAAGTAAGATACCAATCGTTAAGGTTCGATGGAATGCTCGTAGAGGACCTGAATTTACTTGGGGAATGAGAAGACCAAATGAAGTTGAAGTACCCACATTTGTTTCCCGATATCGCACGTTAACTAGGTACTATTCTAAATTTCGGGACGAAATTTAATTTAAGGGGTGTGTAATGTAACGACCCGGATTTTTCCGCTAATATATAGAAGATTAATATTTACATAATTAATGTTTCCAACATATTAAGCAATCAAACTCATTAAGATTTTGTTATTTGAAATGAATTTTATACAAATGTTTGGCCACCCAGTTTGTCTGACGATTCACGAACGTCATAACTCGAAATATTATATAATGATGTATATATGGATATATATATATATATATATATATATATATATATATATATATATATATATATATATATATATATATATATATATATATATATATATACTTATGATTTGATAAAATGATATTTAAGTACCTCATTACATATAATAACAATTGGTTATATACATAAAATGAGATTACTAACTTAAAGGCTTCAAGACTATATACATATATATAACTATTAACGTTGTAGTAACTTCTAAATAAAAATGTATTAATACACTTTTGAAGGACTTAAACATATATACTAACATACTTATACTCAACAAAGATAGCTATACTCTTTTTTTTCTCATTCAATTTTATCAAGAATTCTATTCGTATTCATTCGGTATGTATACCTGTATCATACACAACTCTTAGATGTATATCCTATTGGTATATACACATCAAATCAACATATAATCAGTCCTAGATTTGCCTTCAACAAGAGGCAAACTCATTTTAACATCTAGCTTCAATAATTACACAAGATTACAAGCTTGGAATTTGTTTTTGTTCCCCCATTTTCACGCCATATATGGCCATCCCCATTTCATTTCTAGTTCAAAAGTCTTACTTCCAATTATTCTCTAACTCACACACTTGAAAGACTTAAGGAAGCTACTTCAATTCAGCAAAATAATCATCTATTACAAGTCTTAAAACAACACTTAATCATCATAAGGAAGTTTCATCAAGAACATATCAAGATAACCTTCCAAGTGTACAAGTTTACTTCCAATCTTTCAATCCAACTCCACAACTCTTTAGAATCCATAATCCTACTTTCATATCAGTAGCTTCTCATCTAATAATCAAGGTAAGAATCATATATAAACTTTGGTTCAATTTATATACTTATAACTATCTTAATTCAAGATAGAATTCTTATTCGAACTTTTGTTCATTCCATGTTTATACTTCAAGAATTCCAAGCCATCAAGGGTATCTTTGAACTCAAGATATTCTACTTATTTCTCCAGCAACTTTATTCATTTGATTTGAGGTAGTAACCTTATTCATAATCTTATTCGATTCATATTCGTATAGCTATCTTATTTTGAGTTATAACTAATAACAACAAGAACATAGTTTAGATTATTTCTAAACTTGTTTGAAAATAAACTTAATCCTTCTAACTTGACTTTTAAAATACTTCAACACATGTATTATGACTATATGTCAAGCTAACATAAGGATATAAAACTTGTAAACACGAAGAACACCTTAAAATCGAATATACGCCGTCTTAGTCGAACGGGGGTTGTTTTGGGTTTAATTTTAAAAACCTATCTTAAACTTTGAATTAAAAGATTTCCTTTGGTGAAAAATCTTATTTTATATGGATATGAAATATATCCAAAATCCATGGTTAAACTCTAAGTGGAAGTATGTTTTTCAAAAGGGTCATCAAAGATGTCGTTCTTACGACGGATATGACTATCTTCTATTATTTGACACCTAAGCTGTGTTTTCTACTATAAACCTATAATTTTTCTATTAAGATTAATAATATTGAGTTCGATACGAAACCATGGCAACTCGAATCACTCAAAACGGATTTGTAACGAAGAAATTATGGGTAAAACAAAATTGGATATTTTTCTTAATTTTTAGCTCCGGACATGATTCATAAAAATGGATGCTAACCTTATCCTAGCTCACTTACCTTGTATCCTACATGTATTTATACATGTCTTGTTCCCGAACTTATGGAAATACAATTTATAATAGTCGTGATTAAGTTCTACGACAATATATTATAGTCTTAATAAAGATCATAAGGCACCATATATATATATATATATATATATATATATATATATATATATATATATATATATATATATATATATATATATATATATATATATATATATATATATGAGTTGATCACCGTGGATTCGTATACAAAGTTTTGACATATCATTTTGACTTTTTCTATATATATTATTGGAATGAACTATAAGACACCATTGGCAGTAATCTCGAGTTAGCTGTGGGTCGAAGTGGATTCCAACATAATATATATACTTTGAGTTGTGATCGAGCCTGAGACATGTATACAATGGGTCGCAGATTGCTTCAGACAATATACATATTATGTGTCTTATTATATTAAGACAATATATTATAGTGTTAGTGAATTCTAACACAATATACGCATTTATATTTATATATATATTTATACTGTTGGACTATTGGACTACGAACGTTGGACTACTAACAATGGACAATTAAAATTATCACAAGTATCATAAGTATGGAATATATATATATATATATATATATATATATATATATATATATATATATATATATATATATATATATATATATATATATATATATATATATATATATATATATATATATATATATATATATATATCTTGACACAAGAATATTATTATTAGGTTCGTGAATTTGTCAAAGGCCAAGTCTTATCACCATCTATTCGAAAATCATCACAAGTGAGTTATAGTCCCATTTTTACTATCTAAATTATTTTGGGATGAGAATACATGCAAATTTATAAATGTTTTACAAAATAAGCACAAGTTCATGAAACTACATTCTACGATTGTTTTGTTATACCGGATATCTGTAATTATTATTATTATGCTTGGTAACCTAAGAATTAGTGAAAAACACTAATTGACGCGAATCCTAAAGGTAGATCTACGGGCACCAACCACCCCCATTTTCGAATAGTGGAAATGCTTTAGTACTTCGAAGGGTTCTTGTCATACATTTGAATAGTGGAATGTATGATGCCAGATATCTTAAGTGCTCTATGTTAAGGTCGGTTACCAGGCGACTCATCGTATGAATGATTTTTGCAGTTGTAATGATCCTGCGCATTTAATTAAATGACATCTTGTGGCTTATTAAATATTATGATTATTAATTAGAAATTAAACCTATGACTCACCAACATTTTTGTTGACGTTTTAAGCATGTTTATTCTCAAGTGAATATTAAAAATGCTTCCGCTGTCGTATGCCAACCAAAGGTCAAGATTTGGAGTCGGCATAATTGTTTATATTGTTTAAACTTGCATTCGGAGTGTTTGTTGTAATATATTTGATCATATTGTAATGGGTTGTGTAAAAACTTATTTATTTGAGGAGATTGTCTTTGATAGACAATCTAAATTATGTCATTAAGACATTTATTCAATAATAAAGGTTATGGTTGTTTTTAAAAACGAATGCAAGATTTGAAAAACGTCTCATATAGAGGTCAAAACCTCGCAAAGAAACCAATTAATATGAAATGTTTATAATTAATATGAACGGGGCATTTCAAAGGGAATAGATTCCTCCAGTGGTAAATGGAAAAAAAGAATGAAGGATACAATAGTCAGGAAAATATCAAGGACCAGAACTGTATTTAGCAATTTCAAAATATTTTGGAAGTATGAATGGAGGAAGAAAGTATAGGAGGGGTGTAAATAATGGAACGAAAGAGATGAATTTATAGTAAAATATCAGACATATCAATCAAGGCAGGTGACCGCATTTAATTAAAGAGGATCCTAATTTCTTTAATTTTTGAAGAATCAAATCTTATATAGATTTCGAAGATTTTCTTTAATTCCTTGAATTTCGGAATTCAACAGTGACTACGTCAAAAGCAAGACAAATCTTTATCCCCCACATTTCACTCTTTTGTGATAGCTTCATTCGTACTCTTCGAGTAATCGAATTGTCTTATTCATATTACTCTATGGTAATAAAACTCTATTTATCAACTCATATTCGTCATGAAAACATTCTTATTGTTAGCCATGACGACCTCGATCAAATTTCGGGACGAAATTTCTTTAACGAGTAGGTACTGTAATGACCCAAAAAATTTCGACTAATTTTAAATCAAACTCTCGATACGATTTAATATTTTCGACACGATAAGAAAAGTATATAAAGTTGAGTCTCAAAATTTTTGAACTGTTTTCATGAATACATTTGACCTTCGACTATTCCCGACGATTCACGAACAACCTACATAGATATGTGTATATAAATATATGTGTATATACATATTATAACTCGATAACTTGAAATACACTAATAAAATAATATATGTAATATATATAATTTCTATAAATAATATGAATGTTGTAGTATAAATAATTTATGTAGAAATTTATAATATTTCATTTTATATAAATAATTATGTAGTAATATTAATTTGTGGTAATTAATTTTATTATCATTAACAATATTAGTAATAATTATTATTATCAATAATTATTATTATCATTATTATTAAAATTATTATTATTATTATGATAAGTATTGTTATTAATATTAATAGTATTATTACTATTAATATATTAATTAATTATTAATATTAAATATAATTATATAAAGTTAGATATAGATGAAATCAGTTATGGATCATTATCAGATTTAATTTTTTTTTCTTTTCCCATATGCTCGTGAGTCTTTATGGACCACCATCAACACTACAAAACACAAATTGATAATTTCCTGTCTGATGCAATCAATAACACGATTATCATCAATCAATATCTCTATTCCTTTCTGTTTTCAATCATATCAAACCACCTTTATCAACTAAAAATTACACACACTTGCTCAACCCTTTTTTCTTTCTCTGTTTTTGGTTTCTACCTCATCTAACTTCTCAATGTATATAAACTAAACATATATGCTATGACTCAAGGATACACAATTACTTCTAAGTTTACTACCACCATCAAACTTTCTTAAATCAATCACCACTCTAACAACTACCATGTCAATCACTAGCCATCTCGCCACTTTGAGTCACCATGAACACACCACTAAGTGTTGTATCCGTTTTCCATTTTCAATCACCTCATCACCGCCATATCAATTCTATTTCCATCTTGCTAGACAACTCCACAATACTACAACACCACATCAGGTGAAATGTCCCGTTCTTATTGATTAAAAATGTTCCATATTAATTGATTTCGTTGCGAGGTTTTGACCTCTATATGAGACGTTTTTTAAAGACTGCATTCATTTTAAAACAAACCATAACCTTTATTTCATCAATAAAGGTTTAAAAAGCTTTACGTAGATTATCAAATAATGATAATCTAAAATATCCTGTTTACACACGACTATTACATAATGGTTTACAATACAAATATGTTACAACGAAATAAGTTTCTTGAATGCAGTTTTTACACAATATCATACAAGCATGGACTCCAAATCTTGTCCTTATTTAAGTATGCGACAGCGGAAGCTCTTAATAATCACCTGAGAATAAACATGCTTAAAACGTCAACAAAAATGTTGGTGAGTTATAGGTTTAACCTATATATATCAAATCATAACAATAGACCACAATATTTCATATTTCAATATACATCCCATACATAGAGATAAAAATCATTCATATGGTGAACACCTGGTAACCGACATTAACAAGATGCATATATTAGAATATCCCCATCATTCCGGGACACCCTTCAGATATGATATAAATTTCGAAGTACTAAAGCATCCGGTACTTTGGATGGGGTTTGTTAGGCCCAATAGATCTATCTTTAGGATTCGCGTCAATTAGGGTGTCTGTTCCCTAATTCTTAGATTACCAGACTTAATAAAAAGGGGCATATTCAATTTCGATAATTCAGCCATAGAATGTAGTTTCACGTACTTGTGTCTATTTTGTAAATCATTTATAAAACCTGCATGTATTCTCATCCCAAAAATATTTGATTTTAAAAGTGGGACTATAACTCACTTTCACAGATTTTTTACTTCGTCGGGAAGTAAGACTTGGCCACCGGTCGATTCACGAACCTATAACAAATATGTACATATATATCAAAGTATGTTCAAAATATATTTACAACATTTTTAATACGTTTTAATGTTTTAAGTTTATTAAGTCAGCTGTCCTCGTTAGTAACCTACAACTAGTTGTCCACAATTAGATGTACAGAAATAAATCGATATATATTATCTTGAATCAATCCACGACCCAGTGTATACACGTCTCAGGCTAGATCACAACTCAAACTATATATATTTTTGGAATCAACCTCAACCCTGTATAGCTAACTCCGACATTACTGCATATAGAGTGTCTATGGTTGTTCCAAATAATATATATAGATGGGTCGATATGATATGTCAAAACATTTGCATACGTGTCTATGGTATCCCAAGATTACATAATATATTAGAATACATGTATAATACAATATAAGTTAGCTAGGATATGATTTGTATAGAATTGTTAATATTTCCCGTAGCTACTAAAATCAAAAAATATCCAATCTTGTTTTACCCATAACTTCTTCATTTTAAATCCGTTTTGAGTGAATCAAATAGCTATGGTTTCATATTGAACTCTATTTTATGAATCTAAATAGAAAAAGTATAGGTTTATAGTCGGAAATATAAGTTACAAGTCGTTTTTGTAAGAGGTAGTCATTTCAGTCGAAAGAACGACGTCTTGATGACCATTTTGAAAAACATACTTCCACTTTGAGTTTAACCATGATTTTTGGATATAGTTTCATGTTCATAAGAAAAATCATTTTCCCAGAAGAAAAACTTTTAAATCAAAGTTTATCATAGTTTTTAATTATCAAACCCAAAACAGCCCGCGGTGTTACTACAACGGCGTATATCCGGTTTTACGGTGTTTTTCGTGTTTTCCGGTTTTAAATAATTAAGTTAGCATATCATATAGATATAGAACATGTATTTAGTTGATTTTAGAAGTCAAGCTAGAAGAATTAACTTTTGTTTGCGAACAAGTTTAGAATTAACTAAACTATGTTCTAGTGATTTCAAGTTTAAACCTTCGAATAAGATAGTTTTATATGTATGAATCGAATGATGTTATGAACATCATTAATACCTCAAGTTTTCTGGACAAAACTACTGGAAATGAGGAAAATGGATCTAGCTTCAAAGAATCCTTGGATGGCTTGAAAGTTCTTGAAGCAGAATCATGACACGAAAACAAGTTCAAGTAAGATTTCCACTCGAAATAAGATTGTTATAGTTATAGAAATTGAATCAAAGTTTGAATATGAGTATTACCTTGTATTAGAAAGATATCTTACTGTAAATAAGAAAGATTTCTTGAGGTTGGATGATCACTCTACAAGATTGGAAGTAAGCTAGCATACTTGGAAGTATTCTTGATTTTATGAAACTAGAACTTGTAGAATTTATGAAGAACACTTAGAACTTGAAGATAGAACTTGAGAGAGATCAATTAGATGAATAAAATTGAAGAATGAAAGTGTTTGTAGGTGTTTTTGGTCGTTGGTGTATGGATTAGATATAAAGGATATGTAATTTTGTTTTCATGTAAATAAGTCATGAATGATTACTCATATTTTTATAAATTTATGAGATATTTCATGCTAGTTTCCAAATGATGGTTCCCACATGTGTTAGGTGACTCACATGGGCTGCTAAGAGCTAATCATTAGAGTGTATATACCAATAGTACATACATCTAAAAGCTGTGTATTATACGAGTACGAATACGGGTGCATACGAGTAGAATTGTTGATGAAACTGAACGATGATGTAATTGTAAGCATTTTTGTTAAGTAGAAGTATTTTGATAAGTATCTTGAAGTCTTTAAAAAGTGTATAAATACATATTAAAACACTACATGTATATACATTTTAACTGAGTCGTTAAGTCATCGTTAGTCGTTACATATAAGTGTTGTTTTGAAACCTTTAGGTTAACGATCTTGTTAAATGTTGTTAACCCAATGTTTATAATATCAAATGAGATTTTAAATTATTATATTATCATGATATTATGATGTATGAATATCTCTTAATATGATATATATATACATTAAATGTCGTTACAACGATAATCGTTACATATATGTCTCATTTCAAAATCATTAAGTTAGTAGTCTTGTTTTTACATATGTAGTTCATTATTAATATACTTAATGATATGTTTACTTATCATAATATAATGTTAACTATATATATATATATATATATATATATATATCCATATATATGTCATCATATAGTTTTTACAAGTTTTAACGTTCGTGAATCACCGGTCAACTTGGGTGGTCAATTGTCTATATGAAACCTATTTCAATTAATCAAATCTTAACAAGTTTGATTGCTTAACATGTTAGAAACACTTAATCATAACAATTTCATTTAATATATATATATAAACATGGAAAAGTTCGGGTCACTACAATACCTACCCGTTAAATAAATTTCGTCCCGAAATTTTAAGCAGTTGGAGGTGTTGACGTATCTTCTGGAAATAAATGCGGGTATTTCTTCTTCATCTAATCTTCTCATTCCCAGGTGAACTCGGGTCCTCTACGAGCATTCCATCGAACCTTAACAATTGGTATCTTGTTTTGCTTAAGTCTTTTAACCTCACGATCCATTATTTCGACGTGTTCTTCGATGAATTGAAGTTTTTCGTTGATTTGGATTTCATCTAACGGAATAGTGAGATCTTCTTTAGCAAAACATTTCTTCAAATTCAAGACGTGGAAAGTGTTATGTACAGCCGCGAGTTGTTGAGGTAACTCAAGTCGGTAAGCTAGTGGTCCGACACGATCAATAACCTTGAATGGTCCAATATACCTTAGATTTAATTTCCATCGTTTACCAAATCGAACAACGCCTTTCGAAGGTGCAACTTTAAGCATGACCATCTCTCAAATTTTAAATTCTATATCTTTTCTTTTAATGTCAGCGTAGCTCCTTTGTCAACTTTGGGCGGTTTTCAACCGTTGTTGAATTTGGATGATCTTCTCGGTAGTTTCTTATATTATCTCCGGACCCGTAATCTGTCTATCCCCCACTTCACTCCAACAAATCGGAGACCTGCACTTTCTACCATAAAGTGCTTTAAACGGCGCCATCTCAATGCTTGAATGGTAGCTGTTGTGGTAGGAAAATTCTGCTAACGGTAGATGTCGATCCCAACTGTTTTCGAATTCAATAACACATGCCCGTAGCATGACTTCAAGCGTTTGTATTGTCCTTTCACTCTGCCCATCAGTTTGTGGATGATAGGAAGTACTCATGTCTAGACGAGTTCCTAAAGCTTGCTGTAATGTCTGCCAGAATCTTGAAATAAATCTGCCATCCCTATCAGAGATAATAGAGATTGGTATTCCATGTCTGGAGACAACTTCCTTCAAATACAGTCATGCTAACTTCTCCATCTTGTCATCTTCTCTTATTGGCAGGAAGTGTGCTGATTTGGTGAGACGATCAACTATTACCCAAATAGTATCAAAACCACTTGCAGTCCTTGGCAATTTAGTGATAAAATCCATGGTAATGTTTTCCCATTTCCATTCTGGGATTTCGGGTTGTTGAAGTAGACCTGATGGTTTCTGATGCTCAGCTTTGACCTTAGAACACGTCAAACATTCTCCTACATATTTAGCAACATCGGCTTTCATACCCGGCCACCAAAAATGTTTCTTGAGATCCTTGTACATCTTCTCCGTTCCAGGATGTATTGAGTATCTGATTTTATGAGCTTCTCTAAGTACCATTTCTCTCATATCTCCAAATTTTGGTACCCAAATCCTTTCAGCCCTATACCGGGTTCCGTCTTCCCAAATATTAAGATGCTTCTCCGATCCTTTGGGTTTTCATCCTTTAAATTTCCCTCTTTTAAAACTCCTTGTTGCGCCTCCTTTATTTGAGTAGTAAGGTTATTGTGAATCATTATATTCATAGATTTTACTCGAATGGGTTCTCTGTCCTTCATACTCAAGGCGTCGGCTACCACATTTGCCTTTCCCGGGTGGTAACGAATCTCAAAGTCGTAATCATTCAACAATTCAATCCACCTACGCTGCCTCATATTCAGTTGTTTCTGATTAAATATGTGTTGAAGACTTTTGTGGTCGGTATATATAATACTTTTGACCCCATATAAGTAGTGCCTCCAAGTCTTTAATGCAAAAACAACCGCGCCTAATTCCAAATCATGCGTCGTATAATTTTGTTCGTGAATCTTCAATTGTCTAGACGCATAAGCAATTACTTTCGTTCGTTGCATTAATACACAACCGAGACCTTGCTTTGATGCGTCACAATAAATCACAAAATCATCATTCCCTTCAGGCAATGACAATATAGGTGCCGTAGTTAGCTTTTTCTTCAATAACTGAAACGCTTTCTCTTGTTCATCCTTCCATTCAAATTTCTTCCCTTTATGCGTTAATGCAGTCAAGGGTTTTGCTATTCTGGAAAAGTCTTGGATGAACCTTCTGTAGTAACCAGCTAGTCCTAAAAACTGGCGTATGTGTTTTGGAGTTTTTGGGGTTTCCCACTTTTCAACGGTTTCTATCTTTGCCGGATCCACCTTAATACCTTCTTTGTTCACTATGTGACCGAGGAATTGAACTTCTTCCAACCAAAATGCACACTTTGAAAACTTAGCGTACAATTCTTCCTTCCTCAATACTTCTAACACCTTTCTCAAATGTTCTCCGTGTTCTTGGCCATTCTTTGAGTAAATAAGTATGTCATCAATAAAAACAATGACAAACTTGTCAAGGTATGGTCCACACACTCGGTTCATAAGGTCCATGAACACAGCTGGTGCATTAGTTAAACCAAACGGCATGACTATAAACTCGTAATGACTGTAACGTGTTCTGAAAGCAGTCTTTGGAATATCATCTTCTTTCACCCTCATTTGATGATACCCGGAACGTAAGTCAATCTTTGAATAAAGAGACGAGCCTTGTAGTTGATCAAATAAGTCGTCGATTCTCGGTAGTGGGTAGCGGTTCTTGATGGTAAGTTTGTTCAACTCTCGGTAGTCGATACACAACCTGAATGTACCATCTTTCTTCTTGACAAACAAAACAGGAGCTCCCCACGGTGATGTGCTTAGTCGAATGAAACCATGCTCTAAAAGTTCTTGTAATTGGCTTTGCAGTTCTTTCATCTCGCTGGGTGCGAGTCTGTATGGAGCACGAGCTATTGGTGCAGCTCCTGGTACAAGATCTATTTGAAATTCAACGGATCGATGTGGGGGTAATCTCGGTAATTCTTTCGAAAATACATCGGGAAATTCTTTTGCGACGAGAACATCATTGATGCTCTTTTCTTCAGTTTGTACTTTCTCGACGTGTGCTAGAATAGCATAGCAACCTTTTCTTATTAGTTTTTGTGCCTTCAAATTACTAATAAGATGCAGCTTCGTGTTGCCCTTTTCTCCGTACACCATTAAGGGTTTTCCTTCTTCTCGTATAATGCGAATTGCATTTTTATAACAAACGATCTCTGCTTTCACTTCTTTCAACCAATCCATACCGATTATCACATCAAAACTCCCTAACTCTACTGGTATCAAGTCAATCTTAAATGTTTCGCTAACCAGTTTAATTTCTCGATTCTGACATATATTATCTGTTGAAATTAATTTACCATTTGCTAATTCGAGTAAAAATTTACTATCCAAAGGCGTCAATGGACAACTTAATTTAGCACAAAAATCTCTACTCATATAGCTTCTATCCGCACCCGAATCAAATAAAACGTAAGCAGATTTATTGTCAATAAGAAACGTACCCGTAACAAGCTCCGGGTCTTCCTGTGCCTCTGCTGCATTAATATTGAAAACTCTTCCGCGGCCCTGTCCATTCATATTCTCCTAGTTCGGGCAATTTCTAATAATGTGGCCTGGTTTTCCACATTTATAACAAACTACATTGGCATAACTTGCTCCGACACTACTTGCTCCGCCATTACTCGTTCCGACACCATTTGTTCCTTTCGTTCTGTTAACCCTTAGTTCGTAGACCTCACACTTCGCCGCGCTATGACCATTTCTTTTACACTTGTTGCAAAATTTGGTGCAGAACCCCGAGTGATACTTTTCACACCTTTGGCATAGCTGCTTCTGATTGTTGTTGTTGCTGCGGTTGTTATTGTTGTTGGGATGATTGTTGTAGTTGTTGTTGATGTTGTTGTTGTTGTTGTTGTTGTTTTGCCGTTTGTTATAGTTGCGATTGATGTTGCGATTGTTGGGATAGTTGTTGTTGTTTTGGTGACTCTTATCACCGTTTTCCTCCCACTTTCTTTTGACTAGCTTCACGTTGGCCTCTTCGGCCGCCTGTTCTTTAATGCTTCCCTCAATCTGGTTCACTAGTTTGTGAGCCATTCTACATGCCTTTTGTATGGAGGCAGGCTCGTGTGAACTTATATCTTCTTGGATTCTCTCCGGTAACCCTTTCACAAACGCGTCGATCTTCTCTTCCTCATCTTCGAACGCTCTCGGACACAATAGGCACAATTCTGTGAATCATCTTTCGTACGAAGTAATATCGAATCCTTGTGTTCGTAACCCTCTAAGTTCTGACTTGAGCTTATTTACCTCGGTTTTGGGACGGTACTTCTCGTTCATCAAGTGCTTGAATGCTGGCCATGGTAGCGTGTAAGCAGCATCTTGTCCCACTTGCTCTAGATAGGTATTCCACCATGTTAACGCACTACCTGTGAAGGTATGCGTAGCGTACTTCACTTTGTCTTCTTCAGCACACTAACTTATGGCAAACACCGATTCAACTTTCTCGGTCCACCGTTTCAATCCGATTGGTCCTTCGGTCCCATCAAATTCTGAAGGTTTGCAGGTAGTGAATTCCTTGTAGGAGCATCCTACACAATTTCTTGCGCCGTTAGCTATATTGCTAGATTCAGAGTTATTGATGGTATGTAGCGCGGCCTGTACTGCGGCTATGTTTGAAGCAAGAAATGCACGAAATTCCTCTTCGCTCATATTCAAGTTGTGTCAAGTAGTCGGTGCCATTTCCTTCAAAATAGTCAAATGAAATAATTTAATCATACAGAATATTAAGAGTAGTCAATAGTATATCGTAGCATAATATGAACTCATTTATAAAAGCTTTTTCTTCATATTAACGTTTTATAAGTTTAAATTCGGGTACTACCTACCCGTTAAGTTCATACTTAGTAGCTAATATACAATTCAACTACTACAATTCCATATGAAAAACTGATTATAATAATATATCACATACAAATATTCTTCAAACTTACAACTTCGCTATATTACATATAACATGAAATATAGTACACTATGATACAGGACAGTTTTGAAGATAAATCTAGTTAATACGCAAGTTGTTCAGCAAAGGAAATAAAGACACGCAATTCATAAGTCCAGAAACAAGTCATGCATTCTGGTTTTACTAAGACGACTTCCCATCCTTGGTCTTGTGGAAAATAACCGTTATGACCATTAGCTAGGCAGCATGTTGTAATGTCGTCAAAAGGATGAGGGTTTTGTAATGACCAACAGTCTCGTAATAACCTAAAAACCTCATTTCTTACCCCAATTACCGACTCCGTCACTTGTGGGAACGTTTTGTTTAATAGTTGTAGCCCGATGTTCTTGTTCTCACTTTGGTGAGAAGCGAACATTACTAACCCGTAAGCATAACATGCTTCTTTATGTTGCATGTTAGCCGCTTTTTCTAAATCACGAAGTCCTATATTCGGATATATTGAGTGAAAATAATTTCTTAACCCGTTGCGTAAAATAGCATTTGGGTTCCCCGCAATATATGCGTCAAAGTAAACACATCGTAACTTATGGATTTCCCAATGTGATATCCCCCATCTTTCGAACGAAAGCCTTTTATAAACCAAGGCATTCTTGGAACGTTCTTCGAATGTCTTACAAACTGATCTCGCCTTAAATAGTTGTGCCGAGGAATTCTGACTGACTCTAGACAAGATTTCATCAATCATGTCTCCGGGTAGGTCTCTTAAAATATTGGGTTGTCTATCCATTTTGTGTTTTTATACTGTAAAATAGACAAGAGTTAGATTCATAAAAAAATACTTATTAATACAAGCAATTTTTACATATATCATAAAGCATAAGCACACTATATTACATATATTACACCACACGAATACAACTATCTTATTCTGACTCGCTCGTTTCTTCTTCTTCGGTTTTGGTTCGTTTTGCCAAGTTTCTAGGGATATATGATGTTCCCCTAATACGAGCCGTCATTTTCCACATTGGTTTAGAAAAACCTGGTGGTTTAGAGGTTCCCGGGTTTTTGTCACAACTTAAGAAATACGGGTGTTGACGATACATATAAAGTTCATCTGGTTTGGAATCAAATTTCTCTATTTTTATGCCCTTTCCCTTATTGTTCTATTTTGCCTTATTAAATTGTGTTGGGGTAATTTCTATAACATCATCGGAATCCTTGTCGGGATCCGATTCATCGGAGAATTGGTAATCCTCCCAATACTTTGCTTCCTTGGCGGAAACACCATTGACCATAATTAACTTTGGTCGGTTGGTTGAGGATTTTCTTCTACTTAACCGTTTTATTATTTTCCCCACTGGTTCTATTTCTTCTTCCGGTTCCGATTCTTCTTCCGGTTCCGATTCTTTTTTCGGTTCCTCTTTGGGAACTTGTGAATCAGTCCACGAATCATTCCAATTTACATTTGACTCTTCATTATTATTAGGTGAGTCAATGGGACTTGTTCTAGAGGTAGACATCTATTACATAATATCAAACATGTTAAGAGATTAATATATCACATAATATTTACATGTTAATAATATGTAGTTTCCAACAAAAATGTTAAGCAATCATTTTTAAAGAACATACGGTCGAAGTCCAGACTCACTAATGCATCCTAACAAACTCGATAAGACACACTAATGCAAATTTTCTGGTTCTCTAAGACCAACGCTCGGATACCAACTGAAATGTCCCGTTCTTATTGATTAAAAACGTTCCATATTAATTGATTTCGTTGCGAGATTTTGACCTCTATATGAGACATTTTTCAAAGACTGCATTCATTTTAAAACAAACCATAACCTTTATTTCATCAATAAAGGTTTAAAAAGCTTTACGTAGATTATCAAATAATGATAATCTAAAATATCCTGTTTACACAAGACTATTACATAATGGTTTACAATACAAATATGTTACAACGAAATAAGTTTCTTGAATGCAGTTTTTACACAATATCATACAAGCATGGACTCCAAATCTTGTCCTTATTTAAGCTTGCGACAGTGGAAGCTCTTAATAATCACCTGAGAATAAACATGCTTAAAACGTCAACAAAAATGTTGGTGAGTTATAGGTTTAACCTATATATATATCAAATCATAATAATAGACCACAAGATTTCATATTTCAATATACATCCCATACATAGAGATAAAAATCATTCATATGGTGAACACCTGGTAACCGACATTAACAAGATGCATATATTAGAATATCCCCAACATTCCGGGACACCCTTCGGATATGATATAAATTTCGAAGTAATAAAGCATCCGGTACTTTGGATGGGGTTTGTTAGGCCCAATAGATCTATCTTTAGGATTCGCGTCAATTAGGGTGTCTGTTCCCTAATTCTTAGATTACCAGACTTAATAAAAAGGGGCATATTCGATTTCGATAATTCAGCCATAGAATGTAGTTTCACGTACTTGTGTCTATTTTGTAAATCATTTATAAAACCTGCATGTATTCTGATCCCAAAAATATTAAATTTTAAAAGTGGGACTATAACTCACTTTCACAGATTTTTACTTCGTCGGGAAGTAAGACTTGGCCACTGGTCGATTCACGAACCTATAACAAATATGTACATATATATCAAAGTATGTTCAAAATATATTTACAACATTTTTAATACATTTTAATGTTTTAAGTTTATTAAGTCAGCTGTCCTCGTTAGTAACCAACAACTAGTTTTCCACAATTAGATGTACAGAAATAAATCGATATATATTATCTTGAATCAATCCACGACCCAGTGTATACACGCCTTAGGCTAGATCACAACTCAAACTATATATATTTTTGGAATCAACCTCAACCATGTATAGCTAACTCCGACATTACTGCATATAGAGAATCTATGGTTGTTCCAAATAATATATATAGATGGGTCGATATGATATGTCAAAACATTTGCATACGTGTCTATGATATCCTAAGATTACATAATATATTAGAATACATGTATAATATAATATAAGTTTGCTAGGATATAATTTGTATAGAATTGTTAATATTTCTCGTAGCTACTAAAATCAAAAAATATCCAATCTTGTTTTACCCATAACTTTTTCATTTTAAATCCGTTTTGAGTGAATCAAATTGTTATAGTTTCATATTGAACTCTATTTTATGAATCTAAACAGAAAAAGTATAGGTTTATAGTCGGAAATATAAGTTACAAGTCATTTTTGTAAGAGGTAGTCATTTCAGTCGAAAGAACGACGTCTTGATGACCATTTTGAAAAACATACTTCCACTTTGAGTTTAACCATGATTTTTGGATATAGTTTCATGTTCATAAGAAAAATCATTTTCCCAGAAGAACAACTTTTAAATCAAAGTTTATCATAGTTTTTAATTATCAAACCCAAAACAGCCCGCGGTGTTACTACAATGGCGTATATCCGGTTTTACGGTGTTTTTCGTGTTTTCCAGTTTTAAATCATTAAGTTAGCATATCATATAGATATAGAACATGTGTTTAGTTGATTTTAAAAGTCAAGTTAGAAGGATTAACTTTTGTTTGCGAACAAGTTTAGAATTAACTAAACTATGTTCTAGTGATTTCAAGTTTAAACCTTCGAATAAGATAGTTTTATATGTATGAATCGAATGATGTTATGAACATCATTACTACCTCAAGTTTTTTGGATAAAACTACTGAAAATGAGGAAAATAGATCTAGCTTCAAAGGATCCTTGGATGGCTTGAAAGTTCTTGAAGCAGAATCATGACACGAAAACAAGTTCAAGTAAGATTTCCACTCGAAATAAGATTGTTATAGTTATAGAAATTGAATCAAAGTTTGAAAATGAGTATTACCTTGTATTAGAAAGATATCTTACTGTAAATAAGAAAGATTTCTTGCGGTTGGATGATCACTCTACAAGATTGGAAGTAAGCTAGCAAACTTGGAAGTATTCTTGATTTTATGAAACTAGAACTTGTAGAATTTATGAAGAACACTTAGAACTTGAAGATAGAACTTGAGAGAGATCAATTAGATGAAGAAAATTGAAGAATGAAAGTGTTTGTAGGTGTTTTTGGTCATTGGTGTATGGATTAGATATAAAGGATATGTAATTTTGTTTTCATGTAAATAAGTCATGAATGATTACTCATATTTTTGTAATTTTATGAGATATTTCATGCTAGTTGCCAAATGATGGTTCCCACATGTGTTAGGTGACTCACATGGGTTTCTAAGAGCTGATCATTGGAGTGTATATACCAATAGTACATACATCTAAAAGCTGTATATTGTACGAGTACGAATACGGGTGCATACGAGTAAAATTGTTGATGAAACTGAACGAGGATGTAATTGTAAGCATTTTTATTAAGTAGAAGTATTTTGATAAGTGTCTTGAAGTATTTAAAAAGTGTATGAATACATATTAAAATACTACATTTATATACATTTTAACTGAGTCGTTAGGTCATCGTTAGTCGTTACATGTAAGTGTTGTTTTGAAACCTTTAGGTTAACGATCTTGTTAAATGTTGTTAACCCAATGTTTATAATATCAAATGAGATTTTAAATTATTATATTATCATGATATTATGATGTATGAATATCTCTTAATATGATATATATATATATATATATATATATATATATATATATATATATATATACATTAAATGTCATTACAACGATAATCGTTACATATATGTCTCGTTTCAAAATCATTAAGTTAGTAGTCTTGTTTTTACATATGTAGTTCATTGTTAATATACTTAATGATATGTTTACTTATCATAATATCATGTTAACTATATATATATCCATATATATGTCATCATATAGTTTTTACAAGTTTTAACGTTCGTGAATCACCGGTCAACTTGGGTGGTCAATTGTCTATATGAAACCTATTTCCATTAATCAAGTCTTAACAAGTTTGATTGCTTAACATGTTGGAAACACTTAATCATAACAATTTCATTTAATATATATATAAACATGGAAAAGTTCGGGTCACTACATCAGGCACCATCATCTATTTATCCCACCATCTATCATCTCTGTGTTTCAACAATTTACTTCACCCATTTAACTTTCACTTCCCACATCACCACTGAACCCTCACCTTCCTTGTGTTCTCGATTAGCCACTAGTGACCTACCACCTTTACGTTAAGTTTTTATTTCTGGTTCAGCTCAACACTAGCCTAAGATCACGTATAAACTACTACAACCATCGTGTGTGCTGCTACTTTGCAACTGAGCAACATCACTTGTTGTTCTGTCTTTGGCTGCCACAACCCACCATAAATGACTGCAAACTGAAACAGTACTGCTTAATATTTTTCCTGTTAAATTTCACTGCTACGTTGCTACTATGTTTCTTGTTTCATTCGAAAACCTTCACCATCATTATACTTGCTACTGATGTACCTCCTGCTGCTATTCCGGCGTAATAATCTCACCCAAAAACAGCTCCCAACTGACGGCTT
The DNA here is from genome assembly GCF_046630445.1 of Rutidosis leptorrhynchoides. NCBI lineage: Eukaryota > Viridiplantae > Streptophyta > Magnoliopsida > Asterales > Asteraceae > Rutidosis > Rutidosis leptorrhynchoides. The sequence continues at coordinate 449,894,026 of NC_092335.1, forward strand.
TTTGCTACTATTTCTGTTTCTATTCCAGTCATCTTCAACCACGATAAAACCATCACCATCTTCGATCAAACTGACCACTGTACGATTCATCTTATTCTCAAAAATCCATTTTTTTTATTCTGTTGCTGCGTATTTTTTAAAAAAAATATAAAAAAAGAAAGATAATGAAGTAAATGAGTGGGAAAGGTGATGAATAATTCTTGAGAGTGATGGAGATGAAATAATATAATGATATCCATGATTGATGATATTGTCGGTTAAAAAAAAGGATACAAGATCACATCTAGGATTCTTTGTAGATATGATTAAATATAAGATTATTGTGAGGTTTTGGTGTGAAACGAATTTAGAGAGTTTACCATAAATGGACTTGATGAAAATTATTTATTTGGGCCAAATTCTGGTTTCATTTTTGGCCGAATCATATAACCAAATTAATATGGAGTAAGGGATGACGAGTTTGATATGTGAGATGATGATGATATGGTTATTAGATTGATATTGATGATGTTATGAACATAAAATGACGACTATGATTCGAATTAATGATGATAATACGTTTGATGATGATGGTGGATATGTAAGAAGGATAAATGAAAATGGAAAGGATAGGTAATAAGCAGTTCACTATAGGTTAATTTATTTAATCGTACGAGTTAAATCAGAAAGATACAAGGTAGACGAATGGTTAGAAGTTTTGGTTTAAAAAAGAGGTCCTGGGTTCGAGATCGGGCTATGGCAATTCTTTTTGGGGAAAGCTCTTAAATCCCTTTGAAGGTAGTGAACCTATTATTATTATTATTATTATTATTATTATTATTATTATTATTATTATTATTATTATTATTATTATTATTATTATTATTATTATTATTATTATTATTACTACGCTAATATAAATATTATACTATTATTATTATCATTAAGATGAGCATTAGGATTATTATTACTATTATTTTTATCACTTTTATTATTATTATTATCATTATTAACATATAACATTTTTATCATTTTATTATTATTAGTATCATCATTATTATTAAAAATATTATCATTTTTATTATTATCATTACTATTATTATTTTAGTATTATTATAATTATTATTTTTAATAAACAAATGTTATCTATATAAAAATATATTACAAGTCAACTAATATTATATACTAATATGTTCTTAACAAATATATTACCATTTATATTGATAAAACTTTAATTAAATTATATATCATATATCTATTATAAGTGTAATAATATTTAAAGATACTAATTTTAATAAATTATAAAATATAAATAAACTTAGTTGATTAAATGGGATATGTGTTAATATATATGCAACTGATATAGGTTCGTGAATTCGAGGCCAACCCTGCATTGTTCAGTATCATCGTATGCATATTTTTACTACAAAATATCGTATAGTGAGTTTCATTTGCTCCCATTTTAAATGCTTTTGCAATATATATTTTTGGGACTGAGAATACATGCGCTGCTTTTATAAATGTTTGACGAAATAGACACAAGTACTCAAAACTACATTCTATGGTTGGATTATTAAACCGAATATCACCCCTTTTAGCTTGGTAACCTAAGAATTAGGCAGACGAGAGGTTCTGTTTCTAATTGACGTGAATCCTAAAGATAGATCTATTGGGCCTAACAACCCCCATCCAGGTTATGGATGCTTTAGTACTTCAATTTTTATACAGACGAGAGGTTCTGTATATACAGACGAGAGGTTCTGTATGTTTGGGGATATTGTAGATGCATTTTGTTAATGTTGGTTACCAGGTGTTCAATTCATATGAATGATTTTATCTTTATGCAGACGAGAGGTTCTCTTTATAAATATGAAAATCTTGTAGTCTATTAAAATTATGGAAATAAATGATTATGATAAACCTATGAACTCATGATGTTATGCGAGGTGTATATAAAATAGTTTATATTTTACTAGGAAAAACTATTAAATACGATACAATTTTACACAAGATATTTATTTATTTATAGAATGGATATACTTAAACCTTGCTACAACACTTATAGGCAGTGTACCTAATCGTACAGTAGTGTAGTTTTTAGTAAGTCCGGTTCGTTCCACAGGGAAATCTTTAAACAAAGCTCAACGCTATATTAGTTTACTTTTATAAAAATACAAACATATATATAAGTAATATTATTATTATAAAGGGGGGTTTTTACCGTTTAATGACCGGTTTGTCGATTTTAAGACTTTAGTCGCAGTTAAAACCTAATGTAAAATATTAAATAAATAAAAGACTTAATTTAAAGCGTAAAGTAAATAACGATAATGAAATTGCGAATTATAAAAGTGCGATAAAATAAAATTGCGATAATTAAAAAGTACGATAATTAAAAGTGCGATTAAATAACAATAAATAAAAGTGCGATAATTAGAAGTGCAATTAAATATAAAATAAAGGAAATTAAATATGAAATAAAAGAATTATGCTTATTTAAACTTCCGTAATCATGATGTTTGACGTGTTGATTTTAGTTTTATGCCCATGGGTTAATTGTCCTTTGTCCTGGATTATTTAATATGTCCGTCTGGTTTTTGTCCATAACAGTCCATCAGTCATAAATATAAAGTACGAGTGTCCTCGTCAAATTATTATTATACCCGAAGTTAAATATTCCAACTAATTGGGGATTCGAATTGTAACAAGGTTTTAATACTTTGTTTAATGAATACACCAGGTTATCGACTGCGTGTAAACCAAGGTTTTACTACTTTGTTAACAATTACACCAATTACCCTTGAATGTAATTTCACCCCTGTTTTAATTATTCTAGTGGCTATTAATCCATTCCCGTGTCCGGTTAAATGAACGATTATTCGTACATATAAATACCCCGCCCATCGTGTCCGATTGAGTGTATATGGTAATTTATAGGGACGCCCAATTGTAAATCTTTATATTAACATTAACAAACTTTCATTTAGTTAAACAAATATAAAGCCCATTAATAGCCCATAGTCTAATTTCCACAAGTGTCGTTCTTTTGTCCAAACCCCAATTATGGTACAAAGCCCAATTACCCAATTTTAGTGATTAGCCCAACATCATGATTACTTCGGATTAAATAAGCATAATAATAACTTAGCTACGAGACATTAATATAAAAAGGTTGAACATAACTTACAATGATTAAAAATAGCGTAGCGTTACACGGACAGAATTTCGACTTATACCCTTACAACATTCGCTAACATACCCTTATTATTAGAATTATAATTAAAATTAAAATTAAAATATAAATTATATATATATATATATATCGTATATATGAGAGAAGAGAGAAATAGATTTATTTTTTTGTGGTTTTTTCGATCAGAATTCGTTTGCTTTTATAGGAAGTTTCTGAAATTGGGGCTCCGCGACTCGCGGCATTTTTGCCTTCAAACTCCGCGAGTCGCGGAGAATGAAATTACAGCTCAGTCCCTTGGAGTCTTTCTCTGCCGACGGTTTTTATTTATAAATATAATATATATATAATTAATATAATTAATTATATATTATATTATATTTATATACATAGTTAACTTGTAATTTTTAGTCCGTTGCGTCGAGCGTTAAGAGTTGACTCTGGTCCCGGTTCCGGATTTTCGAACGTCCTTGCGTACAATTTAATATCTTGTACTTTGCGTTTTGAATCTTGTACTCTTGTAATTTCGAGACGTTTCTTATCAATAATTGGAACCTTTTTGATTGTCTTTTGTACTTTTGAGCTTTTTGGTCGTTTGTGTCTTCAATTCGTCGAATCTGTCTTTTGTCTTCACCTTTTATTATTTAAACGAATATCACTTGTAAATAGAACAATTGCAACTAAAAGCTTGTCTTTCTTGAGGAATAATGCTATGAAATATATGTTCGTTTTTAGCATTATCAAATATTCCCACACTTGAGCGTTGCTTGTCCTCAAGCAATATCGTCTTGAAATACTAGAATCACTTCTTTATTCTTCACACTTTGTACATCAGTAATTTCTATACGGCGGTATAAACAATGGTAGTAACGATATGGTTTACAGTCCCACATGACTATAAAAATTTAGATCCATTAAGGAAATTGGATCTTTATGAAAACATTTGATCTTTTGAAAATTAAATCTAGTTTTTACCCTAGATAAGTTTTCCGGAATAACCCTTTACCGGTGTTTGCAAAATATTTTTGTGGGTTTGGTGGGTTTCAGATTTGAAAATTTTAGCTCAAAACTTGCGGTTTTGTGTCACCCACTTGCTAACCTTGTATTTGGAAAGCAACACGTCCAGTTTACTTGTCCCGTATATTACCTTTCGGTAAACTACCGTCCGGTTGAAAGGAAAGTGTTGAACAAGCAACTGTTAAGGCAATGTCCCGTGACATGCTTTTGATTATGGTCTATAACGTGTCGGACGCAATTACTATCCTTGGTAGGAGCAATAGTAAAGCTCACCCTTATAATTTTTCGGTCTGGCACAAGGTCCTGTCTTTGACCACTATGCAACCACCGTTCTTACGGTTGACACCCGATTTAGTTCAGGTGACCTAATGAATTCCAGGTGAATTCCTAGGATTTTACGTTCAATGGTAATGAACGTATTGAAAATAGGGTTTTCAGAAAACAAATCGGTTTGTAATTTTGATCAAAATATTTTCTCGTTCAAGCTCGAGTTTAGATATCATTGAATTCCATGAGTTTGTAATTCTCAATCTTTAAGGTCAATCTCTAGGATTGAGTAATATCAGTCTTAAAAGCTGATTTTTAATCTTTAAGGAGATTATCCTTTCTGGGGATCTGATTCATTAGTCTTATCCAGCTAATTTGCATGGTGCCCCCCCATTGTACGAGATAAATCCTTCTCATGGTTAGGATAAATCTGACCACTTGGCGACCCTGTTTAATGCTGAGGTCCGTGGATTTCCTGCTGATTTTAGTGATGACTTTTCTAGATTTTTCGTCAACCTACAGCTGGTCTGGACGACAACTTCATGACCTAAATCAAGAAGCGCGTGTCTTTTTCGGAAGACTTTACTTCCTTTTAATGATGGAATTGATTCATCGTGTAGATCCATCTCTTCTTTTCTTTCATCGGGTAAAACAGTTTAGTTTAGTCCAAAGCAAAAGTATTTTCAGTTATTTGTTACAGATATATGTGACATATGTTTAAGATAACTTGGTAAATTTTCCCACACTTGGCTTTTATTTTCCTTTTTATCGTCCTCTATTCCATTTTAAATGAATTTTAACATTTTAGTTTGTTTCTCAATTTATGTCCTTTCCGAGGTAACAATAATTTCGGTGTTAAAACCTAGTTTTATCGTTCATAAATATGTATAAACATGATTTTTAGTTTATTTAATTGAAAATTTTGAAAATTTTTACTAGAATTGGGTAGTCAGTATATAAGACCAGGGCTGTTCTTTATTATCAGAGAGCACTAGATTCTAATACAACTACTGCTTTACTAGTATTTTTAATGGTAACCAAGTGTATAAAGTAAAAATTTTTAAAATCAGAAAGAATTTAACCCCTTCCCACACTTAAGATCTTGCAATGCCCTCATTTGCAAGAAATCAGTAACAATTTAAATTATTGAGGGTGATTTGTGTGAAAATGATTAAATTTTACCAAAGTTTCCAAATATATTGGCGTTTGTTTGCTGAATGATAAATGGTGCACATCATTTGTTCATTCCGTCTTGTTGTTATTTCACATATATTTTGCATCTTGTCGTCAAAATTAGTTGCTTTTGCTGAACTTAATGCCAGTCTTTGAAAATGCGTTGTTTTACCCTGTTGTGTACATAAGATAAACTGCAAACATATATACATATTTTTGAAGTTTGGTATATTACCCCACATTCAAAAATTATTAAAATCTAAGAATAAAAGTTAGATAATTATAAAAATGATTACAATATTAACAAAAGTATTAAACGTATCAATAATTACAAATTACAAAATAAAAAAAAAATAATAATAAGTAAACTAAGGATGATATTGGTACCAATAGGGGTTCCAGGCATAACCATAAGTGCTATAGAATGCTTCGGCAGGGTCATACGTAGGATATGGTGGCTGCATCTCTATAGACCAAGGAGGGAAGATGGGTTTCGGTGTAGGAATATAATTTCTACCTATATGTTGGCAATGAGCTATGATCTGGTTCTGATGAACTTGCCAATCTTCAAATGCTCTCTGTCTAGCATTTTCGTATTCCTGAGAAGCTATAAACCTATGCATTTCTTGCATCTCATTCCCCCCTCCTACATTACCTTGTTGTTGGTTTCTCTCCACCTGTGGATGTCTACCATGGTATCGTACTGCGGCGTTATTTCACCTCTTCAAAACTTTCGCACCATGGTATACATTTAAACGTATAGTATCGCGGGGTTCCGGCTCTTCTAGTAATAATCCCCCCCGACTTATATCCACACCGAGATATTCACCAATCAAAGTAATAAAAATACCACCTCCTATTATGCTATGTGGTCGCATCCCCCGAACCATAGCTGATAAATAATAACCCACACAATATGGTATACTTACAGCGCTTTGTGGGTCTCGAATACACATATGGTAAAACAAATCCTGTTCATTTACTTTTTCCTTGTTTTTACCCCTTTGTGTAATCGAATTAGCTAAAAACCTATGTATCACTCTTAATTCGGCTCTATCTATATCCAAATAAGAGTAATTTCCCCCTTTGAAACGGTGATGGCTTGTCATTTGACTCCACACACCGTGTGTATCAAAATTTTCATCTATCTTTCTACCGTTTAGTATCAATCCTCTACAATCGGGAGACGCTAACTCCTCAGGCGTATATATACGTAAAGCCTGAGCCATGTCCAGTAAAGACATGTGGCGCATCGAACCGCCTAACAAAAATCTAATAAAAGAACGATCGGTTAAACTAGCTACCCGATCATTCAACTCTATACTACATAACAATTCTTCACACCATACTTTATATACAGGTCTACGTATGGTGAATAAACATACCCAGTTATTAAAAGAAGAATTACCATATCTCTGTACAAGTAATTCCCTAATTGGCCCGACCAATTCTACAGCTTCTAAGGGTCCCCATTCTATGACCCTCGGTACCTCAACAACCTTGGAATGAAGAGTATGCAAACCCCGTTGATATTTTGGATAATCTATCCAAAGTCTGTCAAATCTCAGGTTCGGGTGCAACTCTTCCAAGTGCATATCAGAAAAGGTCATGACTGGATGAGGTATATCCTGCTTGTAGTAGTTATCCACCTCCCGTTGTTCCAAATTCTCAGCAGGAGCATTGCGGGCTTGGGATGAAGATTCACCCCTTTCATTCGTTTTTCTTGAGTAATTCTTAGATAGCATCCTTCTCAACATGATTTTAGCAAAAGATTTGGTGATTAACGGTTAAAAATTGGGATTTTTGGGGTGTTTTTGGGTGAATTTTCGGGGTTTTTTTTCGTGCAGAATTCGCAGTATGTTTTTGGTTTGGGTTGGGGACTGATCTGTTCTGCGGGTATATTTTTTTTTCTGATTTTTAGACCCTCCGCGAGTCGCGGTGAAATACTCTTCAAACTCCGCGACTCGCGGAGTTTGTTTTTTTTTTTTTGTTTTTTTTTTTTTAATCATTAACTTTTGAAAACAATTAAGAAATTAATTTTAAAATTTTGTTTCCCTTATTATTTAGGACGAGGTCGTTTCGGATCGATGTCCTAGTCCGTCTCTCGACAAAATTTTAAAATTTGTCTTTTTGTAGCGATTGTTTTAAAAGCTAAGATTTTTGGGTTTTTTCAATGTTTTTGGCATATTTTAATTCAATAAGATTAAAAATAATGATAATAAAAGTTCTCGTCCCTCCCTCGGGTAAAGCAATTTCGGTTCAAAGACCTAGTCTTCAACTTACGACGAATTTTAAAAATCATATTCTTAACTTAATGAGATAAAGTAAGTTTTTGTTTTTAAATTCACACAACTTAATTATGAAATTCAAAATTAATATTAAAAATTCACACCAAACTTAAAATTTGAAATGCATAAAATTAAAAATTTATATTTTAAAAATTAAAAATTCACACCAAACTTAATTTAAAAATTTATAAATTCATATCAAACTTATATTAATTTTTCAAATATTTATAATTTTAAATATATTGTTTTTACAAAGTTTACAATATTAATTTAAGATTTAAATATTAATTTTAAAAATATGGTAAAAATAAAATTAAAAATCTTTTTGTCTTTTTATCCCACTTTAATCAATCAAATATTATCAAAAATATGCGCCCCTCTTTTCGGTAAAGTAATTTCGGTTCCAAGACCTAATTTAACTCATGACGAATTTTTGAAATATTTTGGGTTGATTGTTTAAAGATATTTATACCTTAAGAATAAACGTTAAATTTCGCAGTGATGTAATAAATTTTTGAATGATATCAATAATTTCGGTCGCCAAACCTAATTTTATTCAATACCAATTTAATACTTTTTAGCGAATAAATTAGCGTTTATTATCAAAAGGTTAAAAATAAAAATAAAAATAAAAACTGTACAGACATACATGTGGAATAGATTTCTTAGTTATATGATCTATCCCATTCATAAGATAGTCGGTTTAATTGATTTTCCATGGCTACATAGGCGTAACCTCGAGCATTCAGTGTCTTTTCTTCTAAACATATGAACGGTCCGTCTCTGCATAAAGTAACAAATTCGGTATTTGAATAGGTTTGATTATTTGAACATTTACCTCCATGTGACCATTTTCCGCATTTGTGACATCGTTCTAGGTGTCGTGCTCTTCTTTTCGCTGCGGATTTTGATTTTCCTTTACCAAATTGTAACTTATTATCTTCGCATCTGGATTCTTTTCTAACTCCGTCCATTCTTTCTCTGATTACTGATACTAATTCACTCGGTAGTATGTCATTATTACGTTTAGTGATCAAAGCGTGTAGCATTAGACCATGGTTTAGTTCACAGGCAGTCTTCATTTTGTAAAAACCTAAAAAAAATAAAAATTCAGAATGGGGGGAGAAGACTAGTTCTTTAGGGTCTGCTAGGGAAAGACCATTCGGGTTCCATTTTCGAGAACTACACGAAAACAGACAATCTAACTCTAACAGAAATACATATTATCCTTTAAAGACTTGATTCTCCCCACACTTAGTTAGTTGTGGTGTCGAAATTGTGATTAACTTCGTTGTCGACTTCCATCGGACCATGTATGTAATGTTTAACTCTGTGACCATTAACTTTAAATTCAATCCCATTTGAATTTATCAATTCTATCGTTCCGTATGGGAAAACTCTTTTGACTATGAATGGTCCAGACCATCTTGATTTCAATTTTCCAGGAAATAGCTTGAATCGTGAATTGAAAAGAAGAACTCTGTCTCCTTCTTTAAATTCTTTTAAACTTCTGATTCTTTTATCATGCCATTTCTTCGTTCTTTCTTTATAGATTAACGAATTTTCGTATGCTTCATGTCTTAATTCTTCTAATTCGTTTAGTTGACTTAATCGTAGACGTCCGGCTTCATGTAAATCAAGATTACATGTTTTCAAAGCCCAAAATGCTTTGTGTTCAATTTCTACTGGAAGATGACATGCTTTTCCATAAACAAGTCTAAAAGGTGTGGTTCCAATTGGAGTTTTGTAGGCTGTTCTAAAAGCCCAGAGTGCATCCTTCAATTTAATGGACCATTCTTTCGTATTTGATCCTACGGTTTTTTCTAGAATACGTTTTAAAGCTCGGTTGGTATTTTCAACTTGTCCACTTGTTTGTGGATGATATGCGGTGGAGATGTTATGAGTTACTCCATATCTTTTAAGAACTTTCTCAAGTTGATTATTACAGAAATGAGTACCCCGATCACTTATTAAAGCTTTTGGTGTTCCAAACCTTGCAAAAAGACGTTTTAAAAAGTTGACTACAACTCGTGCATCGTTAGTTGGGAGAGCTTGTGCTTCCGCCCATTTAGATACATAATCAATGGCTACGAGTATATATAGATTATTATGAGATTTTGGAAATGGACCCATAAAGTCAATACCCCAAATGTCAAATACTTCACATACTTGGATGACATTTTGTGGCATTTCATCACGTTGACTGATTTTTCCGGTCCTTTGACATGCATCACAAGATTTGCAAAGAAGGTGTGCGTCTTTGTAAATTGTAGGCCAATAGAATCCAGCTTCATAAACTTTTCTTGCTGTTAGTTGAGGCCCATAATGCCCTCCTGTTGGTCCTGTGTGACAATGGTTTAAAATTTTACTAGCTTCATCTCCAAATACACATCGGCGTATTATTCCATCGGGACAACTTTTAAACAAATGTGGATCTTCCCAGAAATAGTGTTTTATATCACTGAAGAATTTCTTTCGTCTTTGGTACGATAATCCTTTTTCAAGGAATCCACAAACTAAGTAGTTTGCATAGTCTGCAAACCATGGGATTTCTTTATAATCTATCTTTAATAGATATTCATCAGGAAAGTTGTCTTGTATGGCCGATTCATTCATAACTTCTAATTCGGGATTTTCAAGACGAGAAAGATGATCAGCGGCGAGATTTTCTGCTCCTCTTTTATCTCGGATTTCAATATCAAACTCTTGTAAGAGTAAGATCCAACGGATTAATCTTGGTTTAGCATCTTGTTTTGAAAATAGGTATCTAAGAGCAGAATGGTCGGTATAGACCACCGTTTTTGCTAGAACGAGATATGATCGAAATTTATCAAAAGCAAAGACAATAGCAAGGAGTTCTTTTTCAGTAGTTGTATAGTTCGTTTGTGCTCCTTGTAACGTCTTACTAGCATAATATATAGGTTGAAATCGTTTTTCAATCCTTTGTCCTAAAACGGCTCCCATTGCAAAATCACTTGCATCGCACATTAGTTCAAATGGTAGATTCCAATTTGGTGTTATCATGATCGGTGCATTAGTGAGTTTTTCTTTAAGAATATTAAAAGATTTGATACATTCATCTGAAAAGATGAATGGAGCATCCTTTTCTAGGAGTTTATTCATAGGAGTGGCAATTTTAGAAAAATCTTTTATGAAACGTCGGTAAAAACCGGCATGCCCTAGAAAACTCCTAACTCCTCTAACATTGGTGGGATGTGGAAGTTTAGCAATTACATCTACTTTAGCTCTATCCACTTCAATTCCTTCTTTTGAAATTTTATGTCCAAGAACGATGCCTTCTTTAACCATGAAATGGCATTTCTCCCAATTAAGTACTAGATTTGATTTTTCGCATCTAATTAGCATTCGTTCCAGATTAACTAGACATGATTTAAATGTATCACCGAAGACTGAAAAGTCATCCATGAATACTTCCATGCATTCTTCTATCATGTCGTGAAAAATCGCCATCATACACCTTTGAAAGGTTGCAGGGGCGTTACAAAGTCCAAATGGCATGCTTTGTAAGCAAAAGTACCATAAGGGCACGTGAATGTGGTTTTCTCTTGATCTTCGGGTGCTATTGGAATTTGAAAATATCCGGAAAATCCATCTAGAAAACAATAGTAACTATTTCCGGCTAATCTTTCCAACATTTGATCTATGAAAGGTAAGGGAAAGTGATCTTTTCTGGTGGCGTCATTTAATTTTCTATAATCAATACATACACGCCATCCTGTTACAGCCCTAGTAGGAATAAGCTCATTTTTCTCATTTGTAATGACAGTCATGCCACCCTTCTTAGGTACGCATTGAACTGGGCTTACCCATGGACTATCAGAGATTGGATATATCAAACCTGCATCTAGCAGTTTAATAATCTCTTTCTTAACTACATCTTGCATATTAGGATTTAGTCTTCGTTGGCGTTGCACATACGTTTTATGACCTTCTTCCATAAGGATTTTATGTGTGCAATACGAAGGACTTATTCCTTTAATATCATGAATCTTCCATGCAATGGCTGGTTTATGAGCTTTCAACACAGAAATGAGTTGTGATTTCTCATTTTCAGTAAGAGAAGACGATATTATTACAGGTAATTCAGATTCACCATGTAAATAAATGTATTCCAAATGGTTTGGAAGTGGCTTTAACTCTAATTTCGGAGGTTCTTCTATCGATGATTTATATCGATATCTGTCTTCTTCTTTTAGCATTTGAATTTCTTCTGTTGTTGGTTCATATCCATTAGCTATAAGTGTAGCTAACATTTCAGCTTCATCAATTGGTTCATTACCTTCTCCTAAAGAACATTCTCCTGTTCCTTGTAATTCTGGAAATTCTTCTAATAATTCTGCATGTGCATCTATAGTTTGAATATAATAACATGTATCATCTGCAGATTGTGGTTGTTGCATTGCTCTATCAACTGAAAAGGTAACACTCTCATTCTCTATACTTAGGGTCAATTTCTTACCGAACACGTCTATCATTGCTTTAGCCGTGTTTAAGAATGGTCTTCCTAATATGAGAGGAACTTGAGAATCTTCTTCCATGTCCAAAACAACAAAATCTACTGGAAATACTAAAGTACCAACTTTAACTAGCATGTTCTCCATTATCCCTCTAGGATATTTTATTGATCTATCGGCTAGTTGTATGCTTATTCTGGTTGGTTTCAATTCTCCAAGGTCTAGTTTAGTGTATAGTGAATACGGCATTAGATTTATACTAGCACCTAAGTCTGCCAATGCTTCTATTGAACTAAGACTACCCAGAAAACATGGAATTGTGAAACTTCCTGGATCAGATAATTTTTCTGGTATCTTATTCAACAGCACTGCTGAACAATTAGCATTCATAGTAACAGCCGAGAGTTCTTCCATTTTCTTTCTATTTGAGATTAGATCTTTCAAGAATTTAGCATATCTTGGCATTCCTGAAATCACATCAATGAAAGGAAGATTTACATTTATCTGTTTAAACATATCCAAAAATTTGGATTGCTCGGCTTCAAGTTTTTCTTTCTTCATTTTACTCGGGTAAGGAAGTGGTGGTTGGTATGGTTTAACATAAGGTTTATCCTTAACTGTGTTATTTTCATTAACCTTTTCAACTACCGGTTCTTTTTCCTTATCTTGATCAGGTTGTGGTTCTTGTGGAGTAGGAATAGCTTCATCAGAAGTTACAGGTATTTCAGGTGGTTTAATTGTTGTACCACTTCTTGTGGTAATGGCTTTAGCTGTTTCATTCCTGGGGTTAGCATTTGTATCACTAGGTAGACTTCCCGGTTTTCTTTCACCTATTAACCTTGCTAGGTTACTTACTTCTTGTTCCAGATTTTGAATAGAAGCTTGTTGATTTCTAAATGCTTGAGCATTTTGTTCATTTGTTTGTTTTTGAGATGTGAAAAACTGCGTTTGAGTTTCAACTAGCTTCGTCATCATATCTTCTAAATTCGGCTTTTTATCATCGGTCTGTTGTGGTGGTTTGTTTTGAAAATTCGGTCTTTGCTGATTATAAGTATTATTGGATACTTGTTGATTGCTAGGACCTTGTTGGTTGTTGTATGGAATATTTCGGTTATAATTCTGGTTTTGATTGTAAATCGGTCTTGGCGGTTGATAATTATTCTGATAATTATTTCCAGGCCTTTGGTTTATGTATGAAATATTCTCTCTTTGTTCCATTGTTAATTCAATACTGAGACAATCTTTTGTCAAATGTGGTCCTCCACACTGCTCACAACTAATTCGTATTGAGTGAATATCCTTAGTCATCTTTTCTATTCGTCTCTCCACAGCATCTATCTTTGCGGAAATGGAATCTAAGTCATGGCTAGAATCGGCTCTAGCTGCTTTAGATGATCTAATGATATCTTTTTCTTGGTGCCACTCATGTGAGTGGGAAGCAGTGTTATCAATAATTTTGTAAGCATCAGTTTCGGTTTTCTTCATAATAGAACCACCAGCTGCTATATCTATGTCTTTCCTTGTAGTGATGTCGCATCCTTGGTAGAATATTTGTACTATTTGACAGGTGTCTAAACCATGTTGCGGACATCCTCTTAACAACTTTCCATATCTAGTCCACGCCTCATATAGAGTTTCATTTGGCTTTTGTGTGAACGTAACAATTTCTGCTTGAAGTCTTGCAGCTTTAGATGCAGGAAAGAATTGTTTAAGAAATTTGTCAACTAAAACGTCCCATGTATCAATAGCCCCTTCAGGTAACGATTCCAACCAATCTTTGGCTTCTCCCTTTAAAGTCCAGGGAAATAACATGAGATATATTTGTTCATCCTCCACTTCTCAGATTTTAAATAGTGTGCAGATCCTATTAAAGGTACGTAAATGTTCATTTGGATCTTCCTTCGGCGCACCACTAAATTGGCATTGATTAGTCACCATGTGTAGAATTTGTCCTTTGATTTCATAATCTGGCGCATTAATGTCTGGATGAGTAATTGCGTGACCTTGACCAGTGCGTTTAGCTCTCATTCGGTCTTCCATACTTAAAGGTTCCAGATTCTCCATAATTGAATTTGTTGAATCGGTATCACTAGATGATTCTGATTTAATGGTTCGTTCCTCAACAATCTCTGTTTGAATGATTGGTGGCTCCGGAGGAAAGTTTAATGGTTCAGGATCTACGAACCGTTCCTGAATATTTTCCGGATTCTCAATTGTGATGTCGGGTTCAAAAAATGGATTATCGGAAATTTGAATTGAAGTACTTGGTCGACTGGATGACGATTCTAAAGAAAAATCAATGGCGGTTATATTTGCTAAATGTCTTGATCTAGTTACAGGTGGTGAACGTACAAAAGGTGGTGAACGTCTTGCTCGGTGCATTCACTGAATATCCTATTAGTTTTAAAAAGGAAAGAAAAATTATAATAAGTTATCCAATCAATAGACTTTTCTGATTTTGCCCACGTTTCGAATAGCCAAAAGATGCAGCAGAGGGGCAGGATTCGTTTGGTCTCAATATAATTGAGGACTGTTTGGCTCCAATAACCCGGTCCACGTACAAATCCAACTATCACTACGAACCAGAAAATTTTGATGTCTATCAATTTAACCACTTAAAATAAATTTTCGTAATTTTAAGAAATTTAGATAAGAAGTAGAATAAAATTCTAAGTCCTAAAACTAGAATAGCGAGAAATAAGAAAGAAAAAGAGTTCGTCGAAAAAGGTCGAAAAAGAAAAATGGTTGAAAAATAAAAGGTGACGGAAAAATAAAAGAAACTTATAAAAACTTAAAAATACTTTACTAACCTAACCTTATTACTACAACTAACTTAAAATTATAATCGCAAATTGAAATTACTAATTGGAATGATAATTGATACATAGTAAAAGGTCTAAAAATATTAAAGCTTACAGGAAAAACTAAATCCCAAATGGAAATAACTTAAAAAGAAACTAAAACTTAAAAAGGCGTCGCAAAATTCTAAAGCACCTAAATCTTAGTCTAAAGAAAAAGCACTTAAGGAATTCTACGGCAAAGCCTAAAAATCTAGGAGTAAAAATAATTATAGCAAAAACTAAGTTTAAAATTAAATATGAGCTAAAAATACAAATATTACGCTAAAATGATTAAAAAGGGACAAAATATAAAAATATATAAAAAGTTGTAAAAAATACAATTTTTATAAAAATATTATTTTTATATTATTTATTTAATAAAACTACTAATTTTACAATTTAATAAAACTAATTAATACTAAATACATAAATTAAATAAAAAGTAAAAGTAAAAATAAAACTAATAATAATAATAATAATAATAATTAGGGTTAAATAATAATTATAATTAATAATAAACCGTAATTAATGCTGAATTAGGGCTTCCTGTTCGCGTGTCAGAGAAGCTCCGCGACTTGCGGTATTTAATGCTTCAAACCCCGCGAGTCGCGGGGTTCAGAATTTCAGTTGACAGATTTAATCTTTGACGCGTTTTTTCTTTATTTATTTATTTTTATTTTCTGTTTTCTATTTTTATATAAATAAAAGATATTAAAATAAAACTTATATTTTTATAAATTAAAATAAGAATAAAGAAACTTATAAAACTTAAATATTTAACAAAATCTAAAAAAAAAATACCTATATTTTTGTTTTTCTTTTTATATTTTTGAATAATTAAAACGTATTTTTACAAAAACGAATTTTTAATAGAAGTAAGCTAAAAAATCTTTTTTTTTATATTAGCGTTGCGCTTCCGGCGTTTAAGAGTGTTCCCCGGCAGCGGCGCCAAAAATACTTGATGTTATGCGAGGTGTATATAAAATAGTTTATATTTTACTAGGAAAAACTATTAAATATGATACAATTTTACACAAGATATTTATTTATTTATAGAATGGATATACTTAAACCTTGCTACAACACTTATAGGCAGTGTACCTAATCGTACAGTAGTGTAGTTTTTAGTAAGTCCGGTTCGTTCCACAGGGAAATCTTTAAACAAAGCTCAACGCTATATTAGTTTACTTTTATAAAAATACAAACATATATATAAGTAATATTATTATTATAAAGGGGGTTTTTACCGTTTAATGACCGGTTTGTCGATTTTAAGACTTTAGTCGCAGTTAAAACCTAATGTAAAATATTAAATAAATAAAAGACTTAATTTAAAGCGTAAAGTAAATAACGATAATGAAATTGCGAATTATAAAAGTGCGATAAAATAAAATTGCGATAATTAAAAAGTACGATAATTAAAAGTGCGATTAAATAACAATAAATAAAAGTGCGATAATTAGAAGTGCAATTAAATATAAAATAAAGGAAATTAAATATGAAATAAAAGAATTATGCTTATTTAAACTTCCGTAATCATGATGTTTGACGTGTTGATTTTAGTTTTATGCCCATGGGTTAATTGTCCTTTGTCCTGGATTATTTAATATGTCCGTCTGGTTTTTGTCCATAACAGTCCATCAGTCATAAATATAAAGTGCGAGTGTCCTCGTCAAATTATTATTATACCCGAAGTTAAATATTCCAACTAATTGGGGATTCGAATTGTAACAAGGTTTTAATACTTTGTTTAATGAATACACCAGGTTATCGACTGCGTGTAAACCAAGGTTTTACTACTTTGTTAACAATTACACCAATTACCCTTGAATGTAATTTCACCCCTGTTTTAATTATTCTAGTGGCTATTAATCCATTCCCGTGTCCGGTTAAATGAACGATTATTCGTACATATAAATACCCCGCCCATCGTGTCCGATTGAGTGTATATGGTAATTTATAGGGACGCCCAATTGTAAATCTTTATATTAACATTAACAAACTTTCATTTAGTTAAACAAATATAAAGCCCATTAATAGCCCATAGTCTAATTTCCACAAGTGTCGTTCTTTTGTCCAAACCCCAATTATGGTACAAAGCCCAATTACCCAATTTTAGTGATTAGCCCAACATCATGATTACTTCGGATTAAATAAGCATAATAATAACTTAGCTACGAGACATTAATATAAAAAGGTTGAACATAACTTACAATGATTAAAAATAGCGTAGCGTTACACGGACAGAATTTCGACTTACACCCTTACAACATTCGCTAACATACCCTTATTATTAGAATTATAATTAAAATTAAAATTAAAATATAAATTATATATATATATATATATCGTATATATGAGAGAAGAGAGAAATAGATTTATTTTTTTGTGGTTTTTTCGATCAGAATTCGTTTGCTTTTATAGGAAGTTTCTGAAATTGGGGCTCCGCGACTCGCGGCATTTTTGCCTTCAAACTCCGCGAGTCGCGGAGAATGAAATTACAGCTCAGTCCCTTGGAGTCTTTCTCTGCCGACGGTTTTTATTTATAAATATAATATATATATAATTAATATAATTAATTATATATTATATTATATTTATATACATAGTTAACTTGTAATTTTTAGTCCGTTGCGTCGAGCGTTAAGAGTTGACTCTGGTCCCGGTTCTGGATTTTCGAACGTCCTTGCGTACAATTTAATATCTTGTACTTTGCGTTTTGAATCTTGTACTCTTGTAATTTCGAGACGTTTCTTATCAATAATTGGAACCTTTTTTATTGTCTTTTGTACTTTTGAGCTTTTTGGTCGTTTGTGTCTTCAATTCGTCGAATCTGTCTTTTGTCTTCACCTTTTATTATTTAAACGAATATCACTTGTAAATAGAACAATTGCAACTAAAAGCTTGTCTTTCTTGAGGAATAATGCTATGAAATATATGTTCGTTTTTAGCATTATCAACTCATCAACCTTTTGGTTGACACTTTAAAGCATGTATATTCTCAGGTATGAAAGAAATATTCCGCTGTGCATTTGCTCATTTTAAGGATATTACATGGAGTCGTTCATGGCATATTTAGGACAGTATCTCGCAATGGGACCAAATGTTGATGACTTCGTCCAGGTGGATTAGGACGGGCTATCACATATATTATCCTGAATC
Source organism: Rutidosis leptorrhynchoides (assembly GCF_046630445.1). Taxonomy (NCBI): domain Eukaryota; kingdom Viridiplantae; phylum Streptophyta; class Magnoliopsida; order Asterales; family Asteraceae; genus Rutidosis; species Rutidosis leptorrhynchoides. The sequence goes on from NC_092335.1 coordinate 449,912,417, forward strand.
ACACCTTCATTCTGAGTGGCTCGAAACGGAAAAAATACTACTTGTCCCATCCACTAATTTAAGTCCATTCAGTCCCCTTAATAAGCATCAATAAGAAGATAACTACCTTACAACTAGTCAAATTGTCTATTCAATCACTGTTACTCAAACACTGTCCATCAATTTTCAAAATACGCTCAACTATCAAGGTCATACATCTGAATAAGAAAAGGAATTATCCAATCAGCACAGTTCACTTTCTATCATATCATTCACAACAATGGCACTATCGAATAGTCTCATGTCATCTAAAAGTCCACTACACAAGGGTACCTAACTCATCTTTATCCAAGCCACGGTTTTCAATCCCAAAAAGTCAACCTAAGGGTCACCTTTACCCCACAAAGCACACAAGGGTCGCAACCAAAACATACAACAACATAACTGTTAGGTCTGAATACGTATGAATATCGTGTATATTGATATGAGTGTTGAGAGAATTAGTCAAATGTACAATATTGACTAATACAACTCTCTTGAACTCTCTTAGGTACTTTGGCTATGTGTGATAGATCTATCTTAAGGATGTTTTGGTAGGTAATTTATAGCCCTCATCATATCCCGCCACTCTAAGGCTTGGAACACTATCTATGCAATTCTTGAGGTCCTAACAATCTCCCCGTTTGCATCGATAGTGTGCAAAAATTTAGTATCCTTACAAATTACATACAAATAAATCTAAAAATACTAGTCTAGTCTTCGATTTATGTATGTTTCCATTGTTGACAATCTTGAATTTCTTGAATTCTTGGAACTTCAACGGACTTCTTGAGAATTTTCTTCGAATTTGCAGTTTGCTGAAGAACTCGTACTTTCCCTTATATCTCCCCCTCAAAATGTGATTAACTCTTAAGCATATTTTGATCTGCGAGGGAAAGGGTATCAGAGCCTACGCAAAGATAATCGGCATTGAATCTTCATGCATAGCTCCCCCTTGACTAATGTGGAAACTTAATCAAGGTATCAGAGTCAGGAATCGTGGTAAGCGTGTGTTCACTCCCCATAGAAAGAATAACTGGTGCTCCCCTAGAAGTAAGAACACTTTCTCCCCCTTGATAAGTTATGTCGGTCAAGGTACATGTGATGTTTAACATCTCTTTGAAGACCGGGTCCTATACAGAAGTATATGGAAACCGTAGTGAAGTCAAATCATCTTCGTTTGAAATACCACTGGTAGGTATTATCAATTGCATCTATGGATTCTTCAGTTCATTTTGTTAAGACACTTGGTTTAGCTTTTGAGAATAATATTGGTGGTACTGAAGGGAATGAAGTTTTAGCTATAGTCACGGATCTAGGCTTAAACTTGAGCAACTCTTGAAAAGAGTATTTGGTTGTTGTCGAAGAAACAGGTGTGGTGCCAGCTTTGATTGACATTTGTTTCGGAAACTGAAGCTTTGAGGTTTGAGAAACAAGGTCAACTTTGGTACGAGGGGTTTTTCTCAGACCTATGGATGATTTCTTGGTTTTATGTGGAAACCAACCATATTGATCGCGATAATCGGTAATCTCTCCATTCTCCCCATATGTGGTTTTCAGAAAAAGACGATTCACATTAGTCTCATAATCGGAGTAAATCTTTTTTCTTGAGGAAAATGCTTTCTTGGGTTTAGGAACTGTAGGAGGAGTGGATTTCATCTTGATGACCTTCTTCTCAACCATTTGAGGAGAATTCGAAATCGTAGTCTTTGGTTCATCCAGTACTGATATCGGATCAGTATTAACTCCTATTGACACCGTCTAGGGTTTCGGAATTGGTGTTGATTTAACATCTAACTCCTTTTATAACTCAGAAACGCGTTTCTCAAAGTCAGGAGTTAATGTTCGATTTTGAATCCGAGCATGATCAAGATCATTGCGGAGTTGAATAATGATATTTGAATCAAGCTCACATTCCTTCGAAAGTATTAGTTTGTCAACAATCTGTGAATGAAGATCCTGAATGATGTGAGCAGTACTCTCATCTTTTCTTTGTATGTCTTTGCTGTACTCTCTAAGTTACTTTGAAGAGTAGTCACTTTCTTTTGAATCTTTTCAGATTCTAATTTACTGTATGCAACGAGAGATTCCAATTCTTTGATTTGAGCTTGCAACTTGGAAATCTCTAAAGATGTCGTTTGATCTTATTGTTCTCTCATCGTTGAAGTTCTGTTTGAAGTTGTTGATGAAGTTTGTGTTGTATAAAGATACAATTGGAACGTTTACTTCTGTTGTGGCATGAACAACCATATTCATAATGTGCAGTCTCTTCAACAGAGGATGGTTATGGTGGAGTCATTAACAAAGCAATCTACTCAAGTTGTGTAGCTTTTGTTGCTTCCACAAATATGATAAAAGCACATTTTTTAGAGTGTTGTAATAACAAGAACATCTCTTGTCTCGATGATTGAATCATTCAATGAAATCGGGTTTCGGGGTAAATCTTGTGTAACTCCCTTCATTTTCACGAAACGTTGAATAATATCAAGAAATATCCCCTTTTCTCCCCCTCAAAATATGATTCTGGTGAATCAAATTTTGTTTTTGGACGTTTCATTAGCTTTCGTTAAGTTTTCGTTAACTTTGAACTGCTGAAAAAATGTGCACAATTAGTCCAGATTCGGTAAGGACTAGGCTGGCAAAGAATTAGATTCTGTAAAGGACTAAAAGTGTCAAATTAGCTCTCAGATTCGGTAAGGGACTTGTCTTGCAAAATCTTAAAACTTGCCAGGGACTGATCTTGTAAAATTTTCACCAGATTCGGTAAGTGGACTCAAGCTTATGTCTTTTGGGCTTAGCACATTTGGTAGGCCCAACAAACAAAACAAAAGGAGGCCAGATTCAATTCTAAATTGAGTCTCAAATTCTCGATGAACAAACCGAGTCTCAAACCGAGTCTGATTATACTGAATGTATACCGAATATGTTCTAGAGGAATATGAACGCCAAAACTTAAGAACAACAAATCGAAACCTCAAATCACTTGAATATGATCCTTAAAGCAGCGAGTAGCTAGTTCCCGTGATTTGTTGATGCAAATTGAATATCAAATACTCTCGGATTCAGTTAAGTCATGCCGAACAGTGACTTCCTTCAATATACAAAGTTGAAATTGAAACTCTTGAATTAGACATTTTCACATCTCCATCTCAACATGAAATTTTTTGTAACATCATTAACAAATACTCGACAAGCATCATCACAATCTAAAAACAGCTTGAGCTCATCAATTTTATGATTTTTGACTTTTAAGAAAAGTCAAACAAACTCGAATCTATAATCAAATGATATTGTTGATTAAAATTACTTGTTCACGAAGCTTAAGTATGTATCCAGGAATCAATATCAGTCATCAATTTGATCTTTTATTTGCTAAATTGTTCCAGACTCATCAATTTGTGAAGATTCGATTAAATGATGAACACAATTCAATTTTCTTATATATGTTGTTGTTATACGAAATTGATGATGAAAGAACGTTATGATTTGAATATGAATAAAGTTTCTCCAATCAATTTGATGTGAGAATCAACAATTATTGAAATCCACTTATTTGGCTCATGAAGATGATATACGATCGAACTGTAGCAGTAGGTTAAATCTTAACCAAAAATGTAATCATGAAATAAGAAGGTTGAAGGATTCGGTATGTTGTTGTTTGATGATTGATGTTGATTACGTATGTTGAAGATGATATTGATCGATGTAGATGAGATAAGAGAGGTTAAGATCGATGATGTACTGTATAATGAGAGGAGAGAGATAAGAAGGTTAATGTAGGTGTCAGATAGACTAGATTCGGTATATATTTTTTTGTAATATGAAAATGAATTTAATTAAGATTCGGTTTGAATATGCGAAGATGTGTATGAAGATTAGATGAAGATTCGAAGATGAGTATGAATGTGTGTTGAAGATTTGAAGATTCGGTATGAAGATGGTTTAAAGATACACACGATATTCGTAGGGATCTACTTCATTTCGTTGAAGGTTCCGCTCTAATACCAAATGTTAGGTCTGAATACGTATGAATATCGTGTATATTGATATGAGTGTTGAGAGAATTAGTCAAATGTACAATATTGACTAATTCCACAACTCTCTTGAACTCTCTTAGGTACTTTGGCTATGTGTGATGGATCTATCTTAAGAATGCTTTGGTAGGATATTTATAGCCCTCATCATATCCCACCACTCTAAGGCTTGGCAAACTATCTATGCAATTCCTAGGGTCCTAACAAGAACCCAACAAAATAAATCTTACACTACAATCAAGATCTACCAATCTAAAACACACACACACACACACACACACACACACATATATATATATATATATATATATATATATATATATATATATATATATATATATATATATATATATATATATATATACACACACAATCATATACATATATACAACTAAATAGTACGAGGATTTTAAAGCATACCTTTATTCACATCATAATCAACATCTACATCTGCAACCATCTGATAAGCTCTTGCTGTTGCAGTAGGTGGATTCTTTCTTTTCTGCCCTACTGAAAAATCAGAAGATCCACCTACCAATCCCAACTGCGCTCCTGGTCCCGCCCCAGAACTTGCTCCTCTAGCATATGGACACTGAGCTGACCTATGCCCCACCTGATGACATTTACAACATATATCCTCTTAGAACGAACACATCCGAATCTTGTGCCCCACAATTCCACATCTTAAACACCTTTTGGTCAAATCTGAGCAAGGACCACTATGAGGTGACCTGCTGATATGGCTAAAATGGACGATTTTATTTATGTGATGTCGTTAGGTTGCAACACGTCAGAATCAACCACCAAGAGGGGGGTACTGTTTTATATTTATATTTAGCGGGCCCAAAATTGTACTGCTCCTTATTATGAGTAAGGGAAGTATGACCTAGGATCGTATTTTTAAGATATCAGTAGAATCAAACCTATATTTAAAGCTTAAGATTGTTATAAAGGAGTAGTGGTTACCTAATTTTGAGTTTTTCAAGTTTATTAGACAATAAAAGTAAATGCAATAAAATTCGTAATTCAGATAGGGTTAAAACAAGTGCATACTATGATTTCATCAGTTACTCTGCCAGAATTATGGAATGCTGTCTCATGAATAGGTAGGGACCTTGTATTCATTACACTGGTCCTAAACGCCCATGTCGTAAGACATGTCACTGGGTAATGTGATAGGCTTGAAGATTCTAAATAGATAGTAACATCCCTTACCCCCGACGCCCATGGAGTCTGACTACAGGCATACACGTTCAGATGGCTCATCCAATTGAGCGACTCGGTTGGGTGATGTATTAACATTCCACAAAGGTCTAAACTTTCTTAAGCGTAATAGAATACATGGTTTACCATATCTGAGAGACGTGATGTGTTTCAATGCTTTCATCAATGATTGGGTTTAAAAGATAGTTAGGCCCTTAAAAGAGTTCAACCATAAAGAACACCATGGCCAAGTCAAGTTGACTTCCATGAACACGTTTGGTTATCCTAACGGTCCAATCCTTTATGTGTTTAAACAAATAGTTCCTTAATTAACCAAGAATCCCTCAAGCAGGGTACAATGCATGAGACCGCGTTATGGTGCAGTGTACTACTCAGCACTAACCGAGTTCCATGGCCTTAGTTAGTAGAGGTACAGCTTACAATAACCGTTGTGCTTTAGCATGCTCGTACGAAGTTTATATGCTTCGTGACTACACTAGCATGGTCTGGGACCGATAATGTACTAGGGGTCTAGTTAGATGTTTCACTACGAAAGAGTCCTCAGTCAGAATCCAAAGCATGATAGACTTACTACAACCGGTGTGCCTCAGTCGATCTTACGCTGTATCCGATAGACTTCTCTTACCAAGGGGTGACACAGATAGTGTACTATGAATCGGGGTTCGCGACTTCCAAATAACAGAGCCAATAACTACATTCTATTAGTTGGAAAAGCGATTGAGTGTAAAGCATAATCGGAAAGAATTTCAACAACATACGTAAACCATAATACTGTTTCAGCATTATAACTGGTTATATCATAGCATACACTAAAGATAACTACTCGTTAATCATGACAACAACATCACAGAACATAATGATAAAAGACATTATAATAAGATAAAGGATAGAAGTGCCAGTAGATTAAACGAGTTCCAAATACAAAAGTGACAACTTCAAACTCCAGACCGCTCCTAATACAATCTTCGGCGTTCTTCTCCGGGTACTAGATTTCCCGTACGGAGTAGACTTTGAAAGCATGACTAATATTGTACAAGAGAGAGAAAGAAGTGAATTAAAGTGTGTATTGGAATGAATGACGAAGACCCTTTAAATAAGCATGAAATTTGCCTGCAAACGGCTGGCAGGCCGTTTGGCAAGCCGTTCGCAGGGGCCGTTTGCCAGGCCAACCCATTTAACGTGCCCGTTTGATCTGGGCGTATAGCAGGCCGTATGCCATACTGGCAAGCCGTTTAGCAGCCCGTTTGGCAAGCTGTTTGGCCTGCTGATTCGCTGGATCATAACTTGATTTCTTTTCTTCCACCGTTTTCGCTCTATAATCTTCTTTTAGCTCCGATTCTCTTGATTCTTTTTGCACCGTCTTCATAATTACTTTCTCTTTAATTCTAATTGACGAAGTGGGTATTTTGCAGATAAATTTTGAATCTTTCTTGTTTTAGGGCCTTAATACCGAGGTAAAAACGTGACTTTTTAGCCGATATCAAATATCCCACACTTAGACTTTGCTTTTCCTCAAGGAAACTCTCATTTTTACCTTGAGAAATTTTTTCGGAGTTTCTTTTCTAATAGCCTAAGCGGTTTGCTTTTTTTATAAGAGCGGAAAGTAAGATTAGTTATCTATGTTAGGATTGAAACTATCTCTGCAAGCATGCGAGGAGGTTACATGACTTAGGCTAGCTTTCACGGGTCACTCAAATCACATAAGTGTTTAGGGTGTGACAACCCGAAAATTTTTGACCAAATTTAAACTTAAGCTTTATATGTTTTCGACTTGATAAGCAAAGTCTGTAATATTGAGTCTCAAAAGTTTTGGAATTATATTCATATATATGTGTTTGTATATTAAATTATGAAATATTAATAAAATATTAAACGGTTTAGTTGATATGAAAATAAGTTATGAAATCAATTATATGACTTGAGAACGTTAATAATGTATTTGATGAATAATACTTTACATAAACGTATTAGTTTCAATATATGTTTATCGATGGAATTAGAAGATAAAATCAAATATTGAATTATCAGAAACATTGTGATATGATTACGGGTCTCTGTTGGGAGGTCCACTTTGATTTAGGAAACCTTTCATTTTTAACGGTATTTGGAATAATTGGTAAAGTGATTTACAAGAAGGAACTAGACAAGGGTTAGTGGAGTTTTCTGTTCGATTTCTTATATAGGTGTTAACTAGTTAACTTTTATATTATTTAAGGTGAAAGAGAAATGTTGGGAATATAGATAACTTAGAAAATGGATATCGACAAGTAAAGAAAAATGACGTTTTTCATTAAAGTAATTTCATACGTTTATCTAACCTTCAGACTATATCTTACGCTTCACCAACAAATGGTAATTTAAAAACTTGAAAACCTGTTATGAGTTATATACGATTTTACTTTTCTAAAACATTTTATGATATAGTGATTCCCATTAGTTCAACCTTTAAACAAAATGATTCCTAAATATATCTAACTTTGAAAAACAAATTATAATATTTACTTGATTTAGTTTCAGACGTACTAAAACGTTTTCAATTTAAAAAGAACTTTATTATTAAAATGTTTTATAAGATAATCTGTTTATGAATTTTGATGGATTTAATTACAGCTTATTACAAGTATATATATAGTGTTTCAAAAACGTAAACGTGATACGACATAATATTCATCTATTATTTACATGATTATAAATGAACTTTGAAATATAACTACTTTTGAAAAACTAAAATATAACATTATTAAAATATTTCAATTTTATATAATATGTACAAATTTATATTGAATATATATATATATATATATATATATATATATATATATATATATATATATATATATATATATATATATATATATATATATATATATATATATATTTTACAAAGTGATTAATTACAATATTAACTAGATACAAAACCTTTTGGATTTAAATTAATATTATCACATGTATATATAACGAGACGTCGATTTATAGAAGCAAATGACCATAATACTCAAAGGTATAGGTTACATTTCTTATAATATAAATTATTGGGATATAAGTCTAATTATCGTTATGAGTACGTGCCGCGAAACATAAAGTACTAGTAAATTTAACGATCGAGAAACTGGAACCGGGACGTAATTCGAGCGTAAACGTACGAGTCATCAGAACAAATTTTACAAACTAACTATGCATGTAAATATTATATAATATATAAATAATTATATAAAATATATATATTATATATATAAATTATTAAAAACTGTCGGCAGGTAAATGTTAAAACAATGGGGTGCTGGTCAGCTAGCCCATGCGATCGCATGGGAAACACCCTATAAAGCCATGCGATTGCAGGGCAGTCAGGGTCAGAAAACTTGTATAAAGCTCGTTCATTTCCTGGTCGAATTCATTCATCAATTTTCTCTCAAACTCTCTCAAACTCTTTTCTCTCTCTCTCTATATATATATATATATATGTATATATATATATATGTATATATATATATATATGTATATGTATATATATATATATATGTATATATATATATGTATATTAATATTATTATTATTATTATTAAGATTAATATTATTATTATTGTTGATCATATTATTATTATTAGTATAATTATTATTATTATGTATATACATAAAATACTACGACGAAGTTATGGTCGAGTTATTTCAAACGGGTTTTGCGAGCGAAAAAGAGCTAAGGGAATTATAGGTTATAGCTATGGAGGTTATGGGTATGGTTCGGGGGTATAGCTCGTGAGGTCAAACTAGTGTTTATCATCTCTGTCACGCCTACGTACTTTCCTGCAATATTGAATCTCAATATTGATACGTGAGAATTCATATCTTATCTCTTATATATTAATAGTGTATCCCTGACTAGTGCTCGAGTATTTAGGATTATGCATGCTTGTATGTTTATTTTTGTCGTTATATAGTATATGGTGAATCATGAATTTAATACATATATTACTGATACAAGGTATATGATATACATGTCATTGGAAAGCTGTCGAAAAATTAATAACTTTTCATTTAAAAAGCGTATGGTTTTGATGAACAGTTTAAAAGATATAGTCAACTGAATTATCATTAATTTTAGTATTATTATTAAAATGATTATTATTATTACGATCGTCGTTATCGTTATCGTTATCGTTATCGTCGTTATTATCGTCATTATTATTATTATCTAATAATTAATATTATTATTATTATCATTATCATTATTAATATAAGTATTATCATTAAAAATTGTTATTGTTATTACTATCGTTATTATCATTAAGGTTATTATTAATATTATCAATATTGTTGTTGTTGTTGTTATTATTATTATTATTATTATTATTATTATTATTATTATTATTATTATTATTATTATTATTATTATTATTATTATTATTATTATTATTAAAATAATTAATATTTTCATCAAAACTATCATTATATTATTTTTATTGTTATCATTATTATTAAAAGTATCATTAATATTAAAACTATCATTTTTTTATTAAAATTATCATTTTAATAGAAATATCATTGTTATTATAAAATATCATTATTATTATCATTTTAGTATTATTATAATTAAAATTATCATTTTGAATAGAATTATTATTTTTATATAAAATATTATTATTACAGTTAATATTAAAAAGTATTGTTATTACTAAAATTATCATAATCAGAATTACCATTTTATTATAATATTATTATTGTAAATATAAATATTGTTATTATTATTAGTAGTAGAATAATAAGTATTAATATTATTATTACAAAATAATACAACTTTTACTTATTATTATTATTATCAATATTATTTTATCAAATAAATATTTAATACAAAGATATTTTTATCATATGTAATATAATTACATTAATAGTACATACCACTATATAATTATGATTTTGAGTAAACTGTATAAATTTTATTACTTAAGATATATAAAAGTATATTTTTATCATATATAAACTTTAATATAAATTGTTATTTATTAATAAATAGTTTGTATTATTTACTATAATAAAATCTTATATATATATATATATATATATATATATATATATATATATATATATATATATATATATATATATATATATATATATATATATATATATATATATATATATATATATATATATAAACGACTATATTTAAGTTATATAATAAACATGTATAGTTTTTGAAAGTTATTTTGGGTCAAACTGACTTTTGTTGACTTTTGCATATTAATCTCGAGCATTAAGATTGTGATATACTACGACTTGACCTAAATTTTTAGACAGATATTGACCAACATAATTGTATATACTTAATATAGGTTCGTAAATCCGAGCCCAACCATACATTTGTTCAGTGCCATCATATGCGTAATTACTACGAAATACAGTATTGTGAGTTTCATTTGCTCCCTTTTTAAATGCTTTTACAATATATATTTTTCGGACTGAGAATACATGCGCTGCTTTTATAAATGTTTTACGAAATAGATACAAGTAATCGAAACTACATTCTATGGTTGGATTATCGAATCGAATATGCCCCTTTTAGTCTGGTAATCTAAGAATTAGGGAACAGACACCCTAATTGACGCGAATCCTAAAGATAGATCTATTGGGCCCAACAAGCCCCATCCAAAGTACCGGATGCTTTAGTACTTCGAATTTATCATGTCCGAAGGGAGTCCCAGAATGATGGGAATATTCTATATGCATCTTGTTAAGGTCGGTTACCAGGTGTTCACCATATGAATGATTTTTATCTCTATGCAATGCAAAATGCCTGATATGAGTTGATGTTTATGAGAAATGGAAATGAAAATCTTGTGGTATATTAAATTAATGGAAATGATTGTTTATGATAAACTAATGAACTCACCAACCTTTTGGTTGACACTTGAAAGCATGTTTATTCTCATGTATTAAAGAAATCTTCCGCTGTGCATTTGCTTATTTTAAAGATATTACTTGGAGTCATTCATGGCATATTTCAAAAGACGTTGCATTCAAGTCGTTGAGTTCTATAAAGATTATTATTAAGTAAATGACAGATTATGTCATTTATAGTTGGATATTTTGAAATGGTATGCATGCCTGTCAACTTTCGTTGTAATGAAAGTTTGTCTTTTAAAAACGAATGCAATGTTTGTAAAATGTATCATATATAGGTCAAATACCTCGCAATGTAACCATATGTTATTGTATTCGTCCTTATAAATTAGGACGGGTCATCACATAGGGTTCCCTATAGATCTAAGAAATGAATTCATAGATAGCCAGTCATGTTGTAACCATCGTCATAGGATTGATGAAGACTCAAATCCTTGCTACTAATGTGAGAACGGTATTAACCATAGCTTCTAGGTCATTTGTCAATTATGGAAGGGAATTTTGAAGTGGTAGTGAAGTTATTTTTGAGGGGTGAGAGAAAGGGATAATATAGTCTTTATGCAGACTTTTATTCAGAATTTAAGATAGATAGGAGTGCGGATATTTTTGAGAAGAACTTTTGAACTTTTCTTTATTTGACCATCATTTTCGTCAAGCTCTTCTTCGGCGTTTCTCTTTATAAGTTCTGCTCCTTTTTCAGAACTTTGAATTTTATTTTTAATTTTTTTTATGAAGATTTCATCTCGAGAAAATTTTTGCCGGTAAACTTTTTCAAGACCTTTGTCATGATACTTGAGAGGTTTATAACATCGAGTTTTCGAAAGGAATCTCATTTTCTGGATTTTTCGAGTAATAGTAAAGATGATGTGAATGTGGTGGTGAAGTAGAAGTAGTGGAGGTGCGAAAGCCTTATTTATGTCAAATGGCTAGCTCTTCTGATTATAACCGAATCACGTTTCACTGCTTTGGAAATGTAGATCTAAAGCAAGTACTGATCCTGAGCACAGACATCAGCACTCTCAACGGAAAATAGTGAATCATTAAAGATGAATGCTGGTCTTATTTGAGTGCCTCACCATAATCAATTTAGGTCTATAATGCCTTAGTCATGCAATGCTCTATTAGAACTTTTGGTTTATCCTAACAAGATTTACATCCTACTTAAGCCTTACTTTTATTTACAAACGTTTTTGTTTTCAAAAATACTTTTTCGAAAAGGCTTTCTTTTGTTAAATTTTTTTGAAATTTGGCTTAAGAACTTGGAATCTTCGTAATGGGTTATTTTAATACAGCATAAAAAGATTATACCAACATCCCACACTTAGACGAACATTGTCCTTAATGTTCCTAGTGTATCTCACACTTAGGGGTTTTAGTTGAAGATTTGGGAGTATTTGTCTAGTGTTTATTTGGGTTGGTATCTCACACTTAGTGATAAGCTAGGATGTGTCATAATTTAAAGTTTGAGCTAGTAACGGGAAGAAAGAAGTACCCCTAGCAGATGTTGCTTGTGAAGATAATGGCTGGCTTTCAATCCTTGCGTCCTTTATTGATCGGCTCATTTGTCATCCTTTATTCTTCTACTCTACTTTATTGCACGGGTTGCCTCCCGAGAAGCACTTTTGTTTAAGGTCGTTGGCTAGACCGTAGTGATGCTTAAAAAGCAACCATTCCTCGCTAGTGGTTGTGATCTTGGTCTTCTCGAGGGAATGTGAGTCTTGGCGGGTAAATCCTGAGAAAGTGTCGAACCAAAAGTGGTAGAAGATTCGGTACTTCTCTTGAAGATCTTCTGAAAGATAGGTAGTGTCACTGTCTTTGAGTATATCTCCCGACATCCGGCTTTAAATGTAAACTTGGATCCGTGAATTCGTGGAAGATACGTGTTATCTGCTTCGTAACGTAGGTGGCAATGTTGACTCGGTCTGGTTCAAGATGAGAGAACGGATTGTTGTGTCTTACTTCTTCTGTAACTGCGTCTCACAACTCTTTGATAATCAGATCAGCGTGGTGATCAATTGTTACATAAATCACTAGTCTGTCTGGTGTACTTTCGAAATTATCTTTTTCCAAGAGAGCGAAAAAGCTGTGAATATCCTCGATCATTTGCAAATCAGAGTGATAAGTCGGGCATCCGGTGGAAAGATCCATATGCTTCTGGATGAGAGTCAGTAGTGCTCGTTGGTTTGCTGAGAAAGGACGTGCAGATCCCGCTAAGGCATTGTAAACCTTAGAGTAAATGATCTTCTAATCTCGACAGAATCTTGTCTCAAGGATAGTGTGGACTACTGAATTGTGCTCTCGTTGCCTTTCTTCGCGGTAGATATGATCGTGAAGGGTATTGATAAAGTCTTGAATGCGTTCTTCTTGGATTTCAACATCATTGTCTTCTATTTGGAGATAGAGGTTGTATTCTTATCGGATAGCCATGATTCGTTCCGTTAAGCGTAGCGTGAAATCAATTGTTGATTTACGGATGGCTTTGAGAATATCTTCAAATTCATTGGTGTCATTGATGAAAGTTATCATGTCGGCATGTGTAGATATGACCGGAATCCGATCTAAAGAAGAGTATGGCTCCCCTTGATCTGGTTCGGTTGGAGAGTGTGAGTTATCCAGAATGTCTTCATGTTGCTCTTCCTCGTCATCATCGGTATAATAGTCGTCTAAAGATTCATTTGATGAATGGGATTCTTCAGTATTCTGGTTCTTTACTTCGACACTTACAGGGTCAATTTCTATATCCTTAACATCAACCTTATCAGTCTTCTCCTTGAAACGAATGATTAAATTGTGATCTTCTGTCTCAAGCCTCATTAATTCTTCATGACGCTTAATGCTTAGAGAGGGTATTATCGCAGTTTCTTTTACGTCTTCCATTTCCTTTTCCTCTATTTCTTCGCTGGGATCCTCTTCTTCCATTTCTGGGTCGTCTGCAGACTGTGATTCGACACCCATCTCGATGTCATCGGCTGGTGGTGAAGACTCGTCATCGGAAGTGATCCGTCTGGTGGAAATAGCAAACATCTCTGCCTATCCATAAATATCGGTAGGTCGGTCAATTTTGAAGGTAACGCTCTCCCTATGTGATCGCAAGATCAAGGTTTGATTGTACACATCAATAACAGTCCTAGCCGTATTCATGAAAGGTCTTCCTAACACTACTGGTGTGTGTAGGTCTTCCTTAATGTCCATTACTACAAAATCCGTAGGATACAAGAATTTGTCAACTTTCACCAAGACATACTCAACTATGCCCTTAAGATATCGAATTGTGTGATCGGCAAGTTGGATTATCATTTTAGTTAGTGACAAGTCTCCTAACTCTAAACTCTTGTAGAGAGAGTGGGGGATTAGGTTGATACTTGCTCCTAAATCTGCTAGCGCATGAATGGTTCCAGATTGATAGATCGAACACGGGAAAATGCATCGGCCCGTGTCTCCTAGCTTTGGCGGTAGAGAGTTTTTGAGTAATGCCGAGCATTCTTCATTTAGTGGAATTTTGTTAGAATCTGGTATCCTCTCCTTAGTAGAGAGAAGCCTTCGAATGTATCTCTTCTAGTTGGAGACTTTGGACATGGTGTCCAGGAATTTTCCATCGAGTTTGAAGGAATCAAGCTTGGATGGTTCCTCCTGTAGCCTTCCAGGGTAGGGTACATGAACTGTAGTTGTAGTGGGCAGCTTCTGAGTATATGTTGATTTGTTCTTGAGCCTAGCTGACCTTCTCCGTGGTTCTTCCTCTAGGATTACGGAATCCATTTGCTTAGCTTCCTCTATGTGGGGATTTTGGATAGTATTACTCGGTAACCTCCCTTGTGGTCGGGTTTCAAGGCGTTGTGATAATTGTCCGAGCTGCGTATCTAGACTTTTGAGTAGAGCCAACTGATTTCTCATTAGTGTCTCCGTCTGGTCTTGTCTGGATGCATTTCTCTGATCTAGTTGGTGTTGTCCTTGAATGAACTGAGTCAACTGATCATCAGCTCCAAAAGCGGGGTTGGTTACTTTTGTAATTTGGGTGGTTGGGGAATTTTCCCCGACTGGCGGACCAATGAGTGGAAGTGGTTAATCGTAGGACAATTGAGATTGTTGGGCTGGATAAGGTAGGTAGTGATAGCGAAAAGCTGGTTGCTTCGTTGAAATTGATTAACCCTAGGTTGTTGATTGAATCCGGGATTTGGTTGACGAGCTGGGTATTGAACGTAACAGACTGGACCGTCAGGGTTTTCGTACTCAACTTGATATTCTTCAGTGGGTTGCGAGTTGGTACAATTAACACTGGCATGAGCCTGGTTAACCTACTGCGTCTTCAATTCTCTGAGTTGTTTAGCGAGAGATTCCATCTTATCCGTGAGGGATTTGATGGCCTCTGTTTGATTGTTAAGTGCAGAGAGTGGGGCAGATGATGAAGTTGTTTCACCACTGTTCTAGTCATGATGATGCATTGTCATGTTCTCGAGCAATTCCCATGCTTCGTCTGCGGTTTGGTTCATCAGATTTCCTTGAGCTGCTGCATCGATCGTCGTCCTATGATTTACCGTAAGACCATTGTAGAAGGTACATATTTGAGCTGACTGTTCTAACTGGTGACTAGGGCATTTCTTCAGCAGGGATTTGAATCGCTCCCATGCAGTGTAAAGAGATTCATCATAACTTTTTTTGAAGTTAATGATGTCATTCTTAAGTTTGATTTGTTTAGAAGGAGGGAACTATTTGGTTAGGAATTTAGTAGCCATCTCCGTCCATGACGTGATGGAATCTTTTTCCAGTACTTCGAACCATGTTTGAGCATGATGAGTGAGAGAATAGGGAAACAAGTATAGCCGGATATATCTTGTCCTATCCCTGGCTGTTTGTAGGAGTTCGAATTAGATATGATTTTATCAAGGTGAGAATTAGGATCGTCATTCGGTAATCCATGAAATTGACAGCTGTTTTGGATAAGCTGTATGATGTGATGTTTTAACTCGAACGAGTGTCCTTGAATTTCTGGAAATCTGATCGGTCCTCCTCGACCTTCAATCGAGGGTTTGGTATTTTCTGCTAAAGTAACGCGTAACGTCATTTGATTTTTGATTCGTGCTTCCTTGCGTGCTTCAGAGATTATTGCGTCTGGATCAGGTACGAAAAACAACGGCCCTGGTCTAGATCGGGTTTGGGTCATACACTGGGTATGCCTTTTTGTTTTTAATATTAAGCAGATAAACTAAATTTCTAAGGTATAATTTTAATGTAATCTAAGGTAATCTTAATCTAAGGTAGTCTAAATTAAAGCGATCTAATTTAATCTAAGATAACCTAACTATCCTAAGGTTGAATATGTTTTTGGTTCTTGCTAATGATTCCCTAGTACTTTGATAACAGAGCTTCGCACGAACTATTCAACAAACCAAGTGGCCAGGCCGACTACGGAGAGGCAGGATCCTTTTGATTCCAATATAATTGGAGACTTTTCGGAAAATCCAACAATCAAGTCCGTGTATAATTGTCTTTCTTAGACACCACTGAATGCTTGTGAATAAGTTTGATAGATAGCAGTATTATCTGATACCAAGTCCCTGGCAGCGGCGCCAAAAACTAGCTTCCCTCTTGATATGGCTAAAACGGACGGTTTTATTTGTGCGATGTCGTTAGTTCGCAACACGTCAGAATCAACCACCAAGAAGGGGGGCACTGTTTTAAATTTATATTTAGCGAGACCTAAATCGTACTACTCCTTATTATGATTAAGGGAAGTATGACCTAGGGTCGTATTTTTAAGATATCAGTAGAATCGAACCTATATTTAAAGCTTAAGATAGTTATAGACAAGTAGTGGTTACCTAATTTTGGGTTTTTCTAGTTTATAAGACAGATAAAGTAAATGCAATAAACTTCGTAATTCAGATAGGGTTAAAACAAGTGCATACTATGATTTCATCAGTTACTCTGCCGAAATTATGGAATGCTGGCTCATGAATAGGTAGGGACCTTGTATTCATTACACTGGTCCTAAACGCCCCTGTCGTAAGACATGTCACTGGGTAATGCGATAGGCTTAAAGATTATGAATAGACAGCAACGTCCCTTACCCCCGACGCCCGTGCAGTCTGACTACATGCATACACATTCAGACGGCTCATCCAATTGAGCGACTCGGTTGGGAGACGTATTAACATTCCACAAAGGTCTAAACTTTCTTAAGCATAATAGAATACAGGGTTTACCATATCCGAGAGACGTGATGTGTTTCAATGCTTTCGTTAATGATTGGGTTTAAAAGATAGATAGGCCCTTAAAAGAGTTCAACCATAAAGAACACCATGGCCAGGTCAAGTTGACTTCCATGAACACTTTCGGTTATCCTAACGGTCCAATCCTTTATGTGTTTAAATAAACAGTTCCTTAATTAACCAAGAATCCCTCAAGCGGGGTGCAATGCTTGAGACCGCGTTATGGTGCCGTGTACTACTCTGCACTGACCGGGTTCCATGGACTTACTTAGCAGAGGTACAGCTTACAACAACCGTTGTGCTTCAGCATGCTAGTACGAAGTTTATATGCTTGGTGACAACACTAGCATGGTCTGGGACCGACAATGTACTAGGGGTCTAGTTAGATGTTTCACTACAAAAAAGTCCTCAATCAGAATCCAAAGCTTGATAGACTTACCACAACCGGTGTGCCTCAGTTGATCTTACATTGTATCCGATAGACTTCTCTTACCAAGGGGTGACACAGATAGTGTACTCTGAATTAGGGTTCGCGACTTTCCAAAACGGAGCCAATAACTACGTTCTATTAGTTGGAAAAGTGATTGAGTTTAAAGCATAATCGGAAAGCATTTCAACAACATACGCAAACCATAATTATAACTGGTTATATCATAGCATACATTAAAGATAACTACTCGCTAATCATGGCAACAACATCACAGTACATAATGATAAAAGACATTATAATAAGATAAAGGATAGAAGTACCAGTAGATTAAACGAGTTCCGAATACAAAAGTGACAACTTCAAACTCCAGACCGCTCCTATTATAATCTTCGGTGTTCTTTTCCGGGTACTAGATTTTCCGCACGAAGTCGAAGACCTTGAAAGTATGACTAATATTGTACAAGAGAGAGAAAGAAGTGAATTGAAGTGTGTGTTGGAATGAATGACAAAGACCCTTTAAATAAGCATGAAATTTGCCTGCAAACGGCTGGCAGGCCGTTTGGCAAGCCGTTTGCAGGGGCCGTTTGCCCGGCCAGCCCGTTTAACTTGCCCGTTTGATCTGGTCATATGGTAGGACGTTTGCCATACTGGCAAGCCGTTTGGCAGCCCGTTTGGTAAGCCGTTTGGCTTGCTGATTCGCTGGATCATAACTTGATTTCTTGTCTTCCACCGTTTTCGCTCTTGAATATTCGTTTTAGCTCCGATTCTCTTGATTCTTTTTGCACCGTCTTCGTAATTACTTGCTCTTCAATTCTAACCAATAAAGTGGGTATTTTGCTGATAAAGTGAAATGACCCGTCCATATTACTATAAATGCAGTACGTTATTCATTGGTCCCATAGCGAGGTATTTGACCTCTATATGATACGTTTTAGAAAAATATTGCATTCGTTTCATAAAAAGCACACCATTTTTATACATAATGCATGTTTTAAACAAGTGGGCGATTATTTAAGAAATAATGCCCATGATACATCGGTTACCAAATACTACACACATGACATAACTGTCAAATATAATACATGCCAAAGGTTTTATTGAATGCAACACTTCATTTAAACAAAAGCATGAGACTCCATGCACAGTTTGCTCAGATAATGCAACAGCGGAAGACTTTCTTAAGGACCTGAGAATAAACATGCTTAAACAGTCAACACAAAGGTTGGTGAGATATATAGGTTTAGCATCGATATAAATATAGACCACAAGATTTCATAGTTATAAATATATGTACAATCGCAAGTGTATAAAAGTATTCTATAAGTTGTTGAGCGCTTCGGAAACCATACTTAACCATAAATGTAGCATATTCCCTTTATTATGAAATCTCCCTACACTGTACCAAGTGTAGTAAAAACGAAGTACTATGCAACTGTTTACAATACTAGAGTGACTAGCCCGGTTGGGGTTGTCAAACCTGATAGATCTATCAATAGGATTCGTGCTTACATGTTCTTACAACATGTAAATATTAGTTACCAAGCTATTAGGGAAGATATGCAAGGTGGTATAACTCAACGTAGAATATATTTTAAGTACTTGTGTCCATAGCGTAAAATATAAAATGCATGTATTCTCATCCCAAAATATTTTTGGAGTTTAAAAATGGGACTATATACTCACGGTAGTAAAAGTATATTAATAATAAGTTTTCAACTTATTAAAAATATGGCCGTCGTCCTTGGATTCACGAACTTATAACAATAATAATGATTCAGATAATAATACGACATGTGAATAAAATAAAACAAGTTCATAGAATACTTATATATTAATTTTTAACATTTTTATGTTAGTAGTCCTTTGTTAGTAGTCCAAAATAGTCTGAAATGTCCAACAGTCCAATAATCGGTATATATAATCTTAGAATTACCCCACGACGTATTGTATACGTGTTGTCTTTGCATCAACCCAGAGACGTATTGTATACTTATTGTCTTAGAATTAACTAAGACGTATTGTGTACGTATTGTCTTAGGATTTATATTGTATACTTATTGTGTTAGGACGTACCAAGAATATTATTATACATATATACAATCACAGAATTAACATAGATTATAATATTTTGCTATACTACTGATAACATGTCCAAATATATATAGGCTATAGGAAAAGTTAACAAGGATATGGTTAATTTAGTTTTTATAATATAAATTTCGTCCATACAACGTTAATTTTAGCATATTTTGTTTTGCTCGCCAAATATTCATTACAACTCCGTTTAAAGTTAATCAAATTGCTATGGATTCATTAAGAAGTAAATTTTACAAAACCAATTCGAAAAGTTCATCCCAAGTAGTAATTTTTAGAGCTTTACCCTCTTTTTGTGTCGGTGGACAGATTTGGAAAAATCCCGGCATCCACCCAATATATGATTTTTGATAAAATACTTCCACTTTGTCTAAAATCATGAACAAAATACTGGAAGTCTTATTTACATATATTAACATATTTCAAAGTCTTAGCCTCGAACTCAAAGTCTAAGATAGGTTTTTAATTCCCAACTCAAAACAGCCCGCTTTTTACCGAATGGAGATTAAAGGATATATGTTAAGTTTCAAGGTGTTCTTCATATGTACAAGTTATAAGTTCTTATATTAACTTAATATAACATCATAATACATATAAATAAGTGTTATTAGAGTTAAGTTAGAAAGATTAGATTAGTTTTTCAAACAAGCTTGGTGTTCACCAAAACAAGTTCTAGTTTTTACAAGTTTTATAAGTATAATAAGATAGCAACTATACAAGGAATTGAACAAGGATTTTGATAAGTATTTTACCTTGATTATGAAGAGGAAAGTTGCTGAGATTAAAATATGATATGAAAGCATTCAAGTGTGTGTTTTTAGTTTAAGAAAAAGTGGAGTAAAAATAAGTTAAAATGGTCCTTATTTATAAGCTTATAATTTTAGCTTTTAGTGAAAATATCTATGATAAGTTAAATTGTATTAAGTCATGCATGACATAGTAAATTGATTAGGTCATGGATGACACATTACACAAATAATTGCAGATTTCTATTGGTATATACCAATAGTAAATACTTCTAGAAGCTGTGTATAATACGGATAAAAATACCGTATGAATGCGAGTAGAATTCTTCGAGGAAATTAAACGAAAATACGAGTATAGCTATCCTTTATATGTATTGGTATATTATAAAGTGTATTCAATACTTGTAAGGATGTATTTACACTCGTAATACATTATATGTAAATACATTTTAACATAAGTTAATTACATCATTTAAATAGTAATATATATATTGTTTGAATACTCTTTAAATTAGTAGTATGAAAATATATATATAATACTTTGTTAATATACTTAATGAGATATTTAATTATCATATTTTCAAGTTAAATATATATAAATCCATATATATACACAATAATTAAACAATTAAACAATTAAATCAAGTTATGACGTTCGTGAATCGTCGGAATAAAAGGGTGGCCAAAAGCTTGTGTAAAACTCTTTTTGGAGGTTCAAGATTTATTAAAATTCATTGCTTATCAAGTCGGAATTATATAAAGATTAAGTTTAAATTTGGTCAGAAATTTCCGGGTCGTCACAGTACCTACCCGTTAAAGAAATTTCATCCCAAAATTTGATCGAGGTCGTCATGGCTAACAATAAGAATGTTATTATGACGAATATAAGTTGATTCATAGGGTTTTATCATGATTGAGAAATATGGATAAAATAATTCGATTACTCGAAACGTATGAGTGAAGCTATCGTAAAAGAGTGAAATGAGAAAATAGGGATTCATCTTATCGTAAAAGAAAATCTTTGTAATCTATGTAAGATTTGATTCTTCGGCGATTAAGGAAATTATGATCCTCTTCGATTTAATGCAATAAACTGTCTCGATTTCTCTGTCGGATATTTTACTATAAATCAACCTCCTACGTTTCCTTATTTCCACATCTTCCATCTTTTATACTTTCTTCCTTTCTTCGTACTTCCAAAACATTCATCAATATACTCCATCCAATTTTAATTCTTGATATATTCTTGACTATCACATCTGTCATTCTTCTTTTTCATCTTCCACCGGAGGAATCCATTAATTTCTAGTATGCTCTTGGGTTTATAGTGTTCTTAGTTTTCCCGTGTCTTTATATTGCTATACGCATCGATATACACGGTTTGTAATTTCTGCGTTGTCTTCGTGCTTATATTTTTCCTTATATTTTGGAGTTTCATGCTTCCGTCTTCTTTTCCCGACTTCAAGCCAATCGAATAATGGTCTAGAATTCATAGATATGAAATTCGGAATGAACATAGCTAATGCTCTAAGAGAGAAATTGTAATAGCACAATTTGACTTGTGAAATTACCAGAATCTGAAGGAAAAGATAGAACTATCAATAGAATATGTTCTTGATATGTTTAGAGATTAGATTGAATGTAAGAGTCATGTAACATGGCACATGATGACGTTATGGTCTGTGAATCATTACGTTCCATTTAGAAACTCAGCATAACTTACTGTAATATAATCACGTTGATCAAGTGTTATTATATTATACTAACTTATGCTTCAGTTCCTAACATTACTTCAAAAACATTCATACTTTACACTCAGAGGTTTCAGATATTTAGAAACTAAAACAGTTTTCTTTATGATGTGATACAGATAACGTGAAGGAATAAATGATTTCAGATAAGAATGGTTATGAAAATATCTTCAGAAATATGAAGGATATTTATAATGAAAGATACGATGATATCTTAGAATTTCTAAGATTGAAAGGTGATGAAGAAGATTTGTCAAAGGTTTAGAGTCAGGAGCAAGGTATTCGTTAATGACTTCAATAGACACTAAATCATTTGGATTCTCTGAAGGCAGGTTTAGTCTTTGTGATTTGTCCACAGCCACCTTCATAGTTTGCTCAATCCGTTTTCCAGTTCCAAACCTTCTCTTTTCTGAGCTTTGCCAATGCACTATTCTTTATCATCAAACTTTTGACTGTTAAGGTCGTTTACAGTTTTTGCTGCTTCATCAGCATTTTTCAAAAATTCGAGAACTGATTTGTAGGTTGGGCGCTTTTAAGAATTTCATAATGGAAGATCATAATTCTAAGAGATAATTGTTATAGGTATGCATATAACTGTTGATGTAGAAACGTTGCGAGATTTGAAATACTGATTGCTAATTCCTGGTAGTTGGTATGGCAATTATTGTTACAAGATGTGGATGATTACATGATACAGTTTCAATGAGTATAATGATTTTTCAGAAGGTCAAAGATCAATGAAGTTGTTGGTAAGTTTACTGCTAATGTGGTGAGATATAAAAGGTTCCCCGGTAACAATGATGAAGGGGTAATCATTATAATAAAGCTTATTCGAATGAAAAATTGAAGTTGATTTGGTGGAGCTGTGACAAAACTATCTACTTTGAAAAGGGATTGAAAAGTTATTAATGGTGTATCCTAGGAGATACACGCATAAAAATATCATTTTTATACAGAAAACTCGATCAAAGAGCACAAGAGATAGCTAAATTTGTTGATCTTCAGAATTTACCGCCCAGCGTCCGGCAGGCCGCCCAGCGTCAAGCGTAAGCCCTGCAGGCAGCTTCTATGCATAAGCCCTTTAACTCAGCACGTGAACGACACGCAGCCACATCAGCACACGCTACTGACATTCAGGATACTTCACGTAACAGAACCATTCAGTGATTGACATGTGTATCCCGTGAATTTCGGACATTCTACGCCTATAAATATACCTCCTGGGTCACCACATTTCACATCATTCTGATTTGAACTTCAGTCAGAAAGAAGTACACTTTCTCTCTCACACAGTTCTTTCTCACTCTAAAACAATATTAGCCGCTTAGCAGCAGTGCGCTAGACGGATCATTACAGATTGATCCACAGATTGATTGAGGCCACCCCACAGATCTTACATCTGTGTTCTGGGTCTGCAGAGATTATTTCTCGAGGGCAAACAACAATCAACAGTATACGCCACACGCTGAGTAGCTAATTTTCTGTACTAGTACCTTACAGCCGCTATATGGAAAATTGTATTAACAGATGGCGCCACCCGTTCTAAAGAACCACTAAGCTTTCAAGAGCACCAAAAGGCGTAACTGTCAGATAACACCTATTGAAGCAAACATGATACATTCATGGTAAGCCGGACAGCGAAGAAAAGCAGAAACGTTAGAAGATTGGAAACAAGAAATGATTGTTTTTCCTTCCATGTTTAACACAAATCCATCTGACGCTCCTGTAGTGATTGAAGCTCGAATAGAAAATTGTGTTGTTGGAGGAATATATACCGATACCGGAGCGGGAGCAGATATCATGTATGAACATTGTTTTATATAACTACCGGACAGAGTTAAGGAAAAGCTAAAGGACACATTTGTTCCCTTAGCAAGCTTTGCTAATGATCTATCATGGTAAGAAGGAAGCGTAGTTTTAGAAGTCGTATTGGGAAAAACGCCATTTAAAAGAACTGCCCATATTGAATTTTTGGTTGTAAAAGTAAATTCGCAGTATAATGTCATTTTAGGACGATCATCCATGATGGCATTCGGAGCTGTGACGTCAACGGTACACGGAATGATGAAATTCCCCACACCGGCTGGCATTGCCACGCTGTATGCTGAACGGAGAAGACCAATAGAATGTGTACAAATAAACAGAACAACTGTTGACCCAATCATTCATGAAGATGGGTCAATATCACCAAATCCAGAGTTTCCAGATCAGAAAATCATAATTGGAAACACAATAACAAAAGAAACAAAATAAAAGCTTTACAAAATCTTATCCACAAATTTGGATGTTTTTGCATGGCAAGATTCTAATATGACTGGAGTACCACGTCATGTGGCTGAACATAAGCTTGGTGTGAATCCTAATATTCCACCAGTGTGTCAGAAGAAAAGAGGCATGGCTCCAGATCGAACAAAATTTCTCAAAGAAGAAGTTAAAAAATTGGTGTATGCTGGAATATTGAGGGAAGTAAAATACCAGACATGGGTAGTAAACCCAGTTATGGTAAGAAAGCCAGATAATTCATGGAGGATGTGTGTAGACTTCACAGATTTAAATAAAGCATGTCCAAAAGATAATTATCCTTTACCAGAAATTGATTGGAAAGTGGAGTCTGTAAGTGGGTATCAGTTTAAATCCTTTTTGGATGCATTCAAGGGATATCATCAAATCTCAATGGCAATACGTGATCAAGATAAAACAGCATTCCACACACCAGATGAAATTTTCTGCTATATCATGATGCCTTTCGGATTAAAGAATGCAGGGGCAACTTACCAGCGCGTAATTGATAAAGCATTTAAAGATCAAATAGGTAAAAATGTATAAGCCTATGTTGATGACATTGTTATCAAGAGCCATACAGAAGACAGCATGCTCAGAGATACTCTTAAAACGTTTGAATCATTACGTAAGGTCAATATGAAATTGAATCCTAAGAAGTGTACTTTTGGTATAGAAGAAGGCAAATTCTTAGGTTATATTGTTACAGAGAGAGGAATCAAGGCTAATCCAAAAAAGATTCAAGCAGTTGAAAATATGATATCTCCTAAAACAAAGAAAGAAGTTCAAAGCCTTAATGGACGATTAGCAGCTTTAACAAAGTTTCTATCAAGAGCAGCAGATCAATCGTTACCATTTACGAAGGTTTTAAAAGGCTGTTTGAACAAAAAAGATTTTAAGTGGACAGAGGAAGCAGAAAAAGCTTTTCAGGATATTAAGCAACTCTTGAAAGAATTACCTACTTTAACTGCACCGATAGAAGGAGAAACGTTAATTTTGTATTTTGCTGCTTCTGCAGAGGCCATCAGTTCGGTCTTGATCGCAGAACGAAAGGGAATACAAATGCCTATATACTTTGTCAGTAAAGTATTGCAGCAGAGTGAAGTTAAATATCCACCAATTGAAAAATTGGTGTATGCTTTAACACACACAGCTAGGCGACTCAGGCGATATTTTCAGGCACATTCAATCCTGGTAATGACAGACCAGCCGATAAAACATATTTTGAGAAATCCAGAGTCATCAGGACGACTAGCAAAATGGGCAATTGAAATGGGAGAATATGAAACAAATTTTTCGCCTCGACATGCAGTCAAAGGTCAAATTTTGGCAGATTTTTTATTAGAAATAACAGAAAAGGTCTATCATCCGCCAAACGTTACAGCTAGTAATCATGTTTGGGAGTTGCACATAGATGGTGCATCAAGTGAGGAAGGTGTTGGTGCAGGGTTAGCACTTACTAGTCCAGAAGGTGAGGAGCACACGTATGAATTGCGGTTTTGTTTCTATACATCTAATAATGAAGTAGAATATGAAGCATTGCTTTCCGGCCTCCGCATTGCGTCAGAAATGGGAATAAAACATTTGCGTGCATATGTTGATTTTCAAATTGTGGCACAACAGGTTAATGGAGGGTTTAAAGCTAAAGATGTCTCTATGAAACAGTATTTGCAATTAGTTGAAAAAATATCAAAACATTTCGAGACCTTAGAGGTCGTGCAGATACCAAGAAATAAAAACAAGAAGGCAGATGTTTTGAGCAAATTAGCAACATTAACATTTGATCATTTGCACAAGAAAGTTTTGGTGGAGGTCTTAAAAGATAAATCGGTTGATGAAATGATAGTGTTTGCAACAGTTGAAGAAAGGGAATCATGTTGGATAACCCCCTATGTGAAATATTTGCAGGACGGAACACTACCAATAGATGCCATAGAGGCAAGACGGATAAGAGTTAGTACACCACTTTATGTTCTAGAAAATGGAGTGCTCTATAGAAAATCCTTCAGTGGACCAAATTTAAGATGTTTAACACCACAGCAAGCAATTGATGTGGTCAAGGAAATGCATGAAGGATTATGTGCACAACATTCAGGTTATCGAACTGTGGTTGGACGAATTATGCGACAAGGGTACTATTGGCAATCAATTTACAAAGATACAGCAGAGGTAATTAAGACATGTGATGCCTGCCAGCGGCATGGAACCGTCCAGCGCTTACCCAAGTATGAATTAATTTCTGTATCATCGGCATGACCGTTTTGTAAATGGGCGATTGACATAGTAGGCCCATTTCCAAGAAGTGTAGGAAATGCAAAATTTTTGGTTGTTGCAATTGACTTCTTCAGTAAGTGGGTTGAAGCGAAAGTTTTGGCAAAAATAACTGGTGAAAACATAAAGAAATTTTTGTGGAATGATATTGTATGCAGATATGGATTACCGAATGAAATTGTCAGTGACAATGGAAAACAGTTTGCAGATAACCCCTTCAGAAGTTGGTGTGAAGATCTAAACATCAAACAAACATTTACCTCAGTTGCTCACCCACAGGCCAATGGGCAGGTTGAGGTAACAAACAAAGAAATTGTAGCCGGCATAAAGGCTAGGTTGGGTTTGAGTCAGACTAAGTGGGTAGATGAAGTGCCATATGTATTATGGGCTCACCGCACAACGCCAAAACGGAGCACGGGTGAAACACCATTCAGTTTGGTATATGGCACTGAGGCAGTGATACCAGCTGAAATCCGTGTACCAACACAAAGGATTTTGGCATTTGATACAAAAAAATAATTCATCGATCTTACGAGAGAACTTGAATTTATTGAAAGAAAGACGAATCATGGCCGCTATCCGTCAAGCGGATGAAAAACAGAAAATGGCAAAATATTATAACAAGCGAGTCAGATATGTACAGTTCAAGGAGGGGGACCTAGTGTTAAGAGATAATGAGGCGAGTAGGCAAGAAAAACAAGGGAATTTAGGGCCACGATGGGAAGGCCCATATAAAATTACAAAGGCACATCCTAATGGGTCATATACCCTCTCAGCGCCTTCCGGAGAAGAAATTCCACGAACATGGAATGCAATGAATTTAAAGAAATTTTATGCGTAGTATTGCATGTTCGAATAGCTTGATCAACTATTTAGAGCATGAGATGCAATCATAAATATAAAAATTTCTTTAAAGAAATAAGAATTCAGAAATATTTCTTATGACATACTATTCATAATTTTTATCCGGCCAAGGATTTTATATCAGATGTTACAACATAGTGTGTCATCCCTGCCCACAAAAGAGAAGTTTTTTCCTCGGTGGCAGAAGTTCAATCATAAACAAAAGATTGAAATGGCAGTGGATAAACGTAGAAATCCACTGAACATCCAGACAATAGAATGTATCTACGACCGTCATGACGTAAAAATTTTACAAACGGTATATGACTAGTCATAATTTTGATTATTCAAATCAAACATGTAAAGCTTTGACAAAAATCATCAGCAAAGTAAAAACCATTTATATATATATAATTAACAAATAACACAAGTAATGCAGATCACAACTTCAAATTTAGTACATCGTCTACTGAGGTAGCAGCATTATTACACAAATTCTCTAATTCAGGAAAGGACGGATGTTCTATATCATCACCCAGCTTTTTCAGTTTATCTTCTGCATCTGGCTTCAATTGAGATATAAGAGATTCGGGCAACGTTTTTGGAAAGTCATGAATATCATTTTTTAACCTCTCAAGAAACCGTATCCGGTCAGCGTCCAGCGCAACAGTTATAAATTCATTAAACGGCTTAGTCAACTTCTCAGAAGTGAAAGCACTCTTCACAATTTTAGGAATACCTTCCATCAGATGCCTGGTCTCACCCTTGCTTACCTCCAATTGTTCCTTCAATGACGTTTCAGATTGCGTTAAGGACATTTCAGACTGAGTTAAAGTATCAATTTTATGCAGATACCATTTTTCCTTTGTTGCCATTTGAACATAATGCGCCTCTGCAGCATTTTTTGCAGCAACAGCAGCCTCTAATTCAAGTTGGGCAATTTTCAGTGCCTCTGCATCTCTTTCAATTTTCTCAGATTTGTCACGATGCACTTGATCAGAGTGCTCCAAACGTTTCAGGTTATTGAATTCAGATGCAATATTAAAAATAATGCCTTGTGCTTGACATTTTCGAGCATCACCATCAGATAAACTCTCAAAGAATTTAATAAGTGAAGGCGACTACATCGCTTCAAGATACTTCATAAAATCCTCATAATTACTAGGAGGGCCAGCTAAAAGAATTGTTAATCCAGTAGTATGTAAATTGGGAATGTTTATTTGTGAACTGCTTTCCCCTATTCTGCTACGCTGAGCGGGAGGCGGAAGAGCAAGTTTTTTCTGTGCTTCTTCTCTCACTGCCAGGGCTGAAATAAAATAACAGTTGTTATTCAAGAAGTTTTTCCAATCCAGAAAAGAAGATTCACAATTCAATATTGCATATTTATCAGGATCAACATTATAATAGCCAGGGGATTGCTAGGCATATGGAAAAAGCAATAAAGGTTTTCTTCTGCTATTGATTCAAAAGAGAGGTTACCAGCAGCACGGCGTTTCTTCGAATTCGCTCGATTTAAAGGGGCATCACCCTCACCTTCAAGCTCATTTTCACACAAACTATTTTCGAGCGTCTGATCAGCCAATTTTTCAGATCTAAATTGCAGATCATTAAATCTGGTGTAACGCAGAGCGGCGAGCGGAGTAATCACTAAAAACATAAGAATACAGTAATTATTATGTATTATACAGATACTAACAATAGATAACCAAATCCTAATCAAATTATACCTTTATTTTTCACCATAACAATGGTACAACCGCGTGTTTCTGCATCCCATTCAGCATTAAGGGATCATAAAGAGAGCATATGTTCTGGATAATGACGGTTTGAAATTTTCTCTTTTTTAATCACATTTAATACTTTTCGTTCTTCAGATGATAACCTTGGATGAATAACTTTGGGAGGATCAAGCCACGTACGCCAATAGCTAGCTTGCAGGCACTCATTGGGGATAACTTCGCTATTAATAAAGAAGAATGTACTCTACCAATTTTCATTTGTCTCACCAGAATTAAGCAAAAACCCATCCAGAATAAGACAAAACCATCCTTTATCATAGCGTTTTATGGTTGCAAGATTAGAAAAAAGACGAACAGAAGGGGTAATATCTTGAGCCATACAATACATCTCGAACAACATGATCTTCCGAATGGACATAGGCTCAAATTGTCCAATGCTAACACCATAAAAACAGCAAACGTCCAGGTAAAATTTTGTAAAAGGAATACGAAGGTGAGAAAAGTACAAAGCATGGCCGTAAATAGCAACCTTTCCAAGAGGAGGATGACAGGCACGATCATATGGGCTTGGAACAACAGCATCGGCACCAAAAAATTTGGGAAAAGCAACTCTGACACGATCGAGGTACATTGAAGAAATTCTGCTTGGAACATCTTCAACATTAAAAATAGCCATTGATTGGGAAGTTAAGAAGGGAATTTTATGGCAGAAGTTTAAGGTAGATGAAGGAAATAAATTCAGATTGAAGTAAATATGACACAATAAAAAATTGGGTTTTAAATAGCAAACAGAAGATGAACAGTTGACGGTTAATCGCATGGTTGATGTGCTCCCACGTGTCGGACGTACAAAAATGCGGGAGAAGTAAATTTAATTGAAAATGAAATTCAAATTTCAAAAAGGTACTTTCTGCAAGTCATGATCAAAAAGGTACTTTCTGCAAGTCATGATCAAAAAAGTAACTGACATAGCAGAAAAAAGTTCGGCTACAGCAGATTCTTGTTCTCGAGGAAAAGGCATTACTTATTTTTTAGTTTAATGACCTTATTTTTTACAAAAATAAAGACATTAAACTGGGGGGACTTAATGGTGTATCTTAGGAGATACACGCATAAAAATATCATTTTTATACAAAAAACTTGATCAAAGAGCACAAGAGATAGCTAAATTTGTTGATCTTCAGAATTTACCGCCCAGCATCCGGCAGGCCGCCCAGCATCAAGCGTAAGCCCTGCAGGCAGCTTCTATGCATAAGCCCTTTAACTCAGCACGTGAACGACATGCAGTGACATCAGCACACGCCACCGACATTCAGAATACTTCACGTAACAGAACCATTCAGTGATTGACACGTGTATCCCGTGAATTTCGGACATTCTACGCCTATAAATAGACCTCCTGGGTCACCACATTTCACATCATTCTGATCTGAACTTCAGTCAGAGAGAAGTACACTTTCTCTCTCACACAGTTCTTTCTCACTCTAAAACAACATTAGCCGCTTAGCAGCAGTGCGCTAGACGGATCATTAAAGATTGATCCACAGATTGATTGAGGCCACCCCACAGATCTTACATCTGTGTTCCGGGTCTGCAAAGATTATTTCTCGAGGACAAACAACAATCAACAGTATACGCCACACGCTGAGCAGCTAGTTTTCTATACTAGTACCTTACAGCCGCTATACGGAAAATCGTACTAACAGTTATTTTTGGTAATAAATGCCAAAGGATCTGACACGGATACGTGTTAAACTTCTACTTGGGTTCCGGGAGTTTTCTAGGTGTATGATTGTATGCATAAGTTCTTCTTTTCAGAGATAACGCGTGGTTGGATCATCTTCTCGATTGTTTCTTAATTGAGGTGTTTTCAAGACTCGTGAAGGGTTTAAACGCGGATTGTAATCGTCAATATACATATGATGTTCTGGAGTTTTGGACGACATGAATATTTTTCCGAGTTTTATGAATAGAAGTGATGTTCTATCACAGTTTTGAAATCAAAGTATAGCTTTGAAAACTGTAGGGATCTAAGAGTGATGTCTTCTGCTAAATCTTGACTTAAATTTTGATTTTCAAAATCAGAATATCTAATCAAATTTGGATGAGAATGGTTGTTTTGATTTCTATAAAATAATGTATATCGTTGTGAAAGTAGTGAGTATAGTTGATGATTTGCTGAATCAGAATCAAAGAATGTAACATATTAATTGTGAATTTATATATCTCTCGGGTATTACCTACCCGTTAAAAGTTTCACAAGTAATATTTTATACAAGAGAACTTTTATTACAGCCTTTATGAATATATATATATATATATATATATATATATATATATATATATATATATATATATATATATATATATATATATATATATATATATATATATATATATATTCTGCAGATGTAACATAGATTTAATGAGTTAATATAATATTAAACTCATTTAATTTTCAGCTGGAACTAGGAATGAATAATCTCTAAAACATTAGAGATTACATAATCTTCGCGGATTATTTCACTAATGTAGTCAATACTTCATTATTTATTCTTATTGACATTTCTTCGGTGAATGATGTTGATGTTTGTGGAGTTCTTGTGAATTTCGTAAAGCACGAATGATGTTTTCCATAAAGTTTCGAGTACATCGAAGATGAAAGTGTAAAATCAAACATGTAATTGAATAATACACTTGGTTTATTATGAAATGGAATTCATTGAATTGAAACAGAGATTGTAGTTAATGATGGTTAAGTTGTTAACGACAGATGTACATCATAGCATATTAATATGAATTTAACCGAGTAGTATCTACCCTTTTTCAATTCATACATAATAGCTTAGTACGAAAAGATTTATTCATATATATATATAAAATATACATATAATTTATTCAGGGAGAATGAGTTAATACTTCATAACTCGTTGACACAATATACGCGTTGTTGATTTGTAATGATGTTGATGATTATGGAATTGGAGGAGTTTGTAGTGCTACAGGTTTTGCCGGTGTTGGTGATACTGATGGTGATGCTGGTGGTACTACCGGTGGTGCTTGTATAACAAGTCTAGCTTGTAAACCATGAACCATTCTTGTCAGGGTTTCTACTCTTCCTTCTATCATTTCGGTCCACTCATCTGATTTATGGTTAAGGTTGGAATAGATAATCTCTAAGACTTTAGAGATTACATAATCACCACAGAATTTTTCTCCAATGAAGTTATGAATCAGTACTTCATCGTTGATTTTTATTAGTACTCCTTGGTATCTATGGTGCGTATGATGTTGATGCTCGAGGTACAGATTGTGACGTTAAGGTGTGGGATGCGGATGTTGTTGTTGATGGTGGTAATGGTACTGTTGATGTTGCTGATGGTGGTACTGTTGATGCTGGTGATGCTGCTGGTGCTTGTAACCTTTGCACCATATTCTCCAAAGCCACTACCCGAGTGCGAAGTTCGTTAACTTCTTCTATTACACCGGGATGATGGTCGGTTCGGACGAGCGGATGAATAAGATCTAGAATGTGAGATAGTATATAATCGTGACGAGATACTCTGGAAATGAGAGAGAAAATAGTGTTTTGGACAGGTTCGCCGGTAAGTGCTTCAGGTTCTTCGCCAAGAGGGAAATGTGGTGGATGGAAGGGATCACCTTCTTCTTATCTCCAATGATTAAGTAGACTGCGAACCCATCCCCAATTCATCCAAAATAGATGATGGCTAATTGGTTGATCCATTCCAGTCACACTAGTTTCGGAGCTCGAGTGAAATTCCATATCAGAATCCGAGGGACTTGAACTAGTGGCGAGTTCCATTTCGTATGATTGAATAAAGGATTTTTCGATATGAAATGATTTCCGACTATCGGATGGTATTCTAATTACATAGAATATCTATATATATAGAACAAAAGATTTCGTAGATTACGGTGAAATTTACGGAATATGTCAGGCAAAGTTTATAGTATCAGATACGCTAAGATATGATTTAGCAGATATACTAAGATATGAATTTTGTCTATACACTATCTATGCAATAATTGCAGTAAGACACGTCAAGACTTAAGATGATAAACAGGTAATTTCCGACAAGAAATGATAAGCAAAACTTTTGACATGTAGACATGGCCGAAGTCCAGACTCACTAATACATCCTAACAACTATCAGTTAGACACACTAATACAAGACCTGGTTCGCTAAGACCACCGCTCTGATACCAACTGAAATGACCCGTCCATATTACTATAAATGCAGTACGTTATTCATTGGTCCCATAGTGAGGTATTTGACCTCTATATGATACGTTTTAGAAAAATATTGCATTCGTTTCATAAAAAGCACACCATTATTATACATAATGCATGTTTTAAACAAGTGGGCGATTATTTAAGAAATAATCTCCATGATACATCGGTTACCAAATACTACACACATGAAATAACTGTCGAATATAATACATGACAAAGGTTTTATTGAATGCAACACTTCATTTAAACAAAAGCATGAGACTCCATGCACAGTTTGCTCAGATAATGCAACAGCGGAAGACTTTCTTAAGGACCTGAGAATAAACATGCTTAAACAGTGAACACAAAGGTTGGTGAGATATATGTAGTGACCCGAACTTTTCCATATTTATATATATATTAAATGAAATTGTTATTTACATGATTAAGTGTTTCCAACATGTTAAGAAATCAAACTTGTTAAGACTTGATTAATTGAAATAGGTTTCATATAGACAATTGACCACCCAAGTTGACCGGTGATTCACGAACGTTAAAACTTGTAAAAACTATACGATGACATATATATGGTTATATATATAGTTAACATGATTTTATTATAAGTATATATCTCATTAGGTATTTTAACAATGAGTTATATACATAAAAATGAGACTATTAATTTAAGAAACTCGAAAACGATATATATAACGATTATCGTTATAACAACGTCTTACTAGGTACATATGAATCATATTAAGATATTGATACACTTAGTTAATTATGTTAAATGATAAGTAAATATATTATTAAGTGTATTAACAATGAAATACATATGTAAAAATAAGACTACTAACTTAATGATTTCGAAACGAGACATATATGTAACGATTATCGTTGTAACGACATTTAACTGTACATATATCATACTAAGATATATTATATATCATAATATCATGATAATATAACAATTTAACATCTCATTTGTTATAATAAATAATGGGTTAACAACATTCAACAAGATCGTTAACCTAACGGTTTCAAAACAACATTTACATGTAACGACTAACGATGACTTAACGACTCAGTTAAAATGTATATACATGTAGTGTTTTAATATGTATTCGTACACTTTTGAAAGACTTCAAGACACTTATCAAAATACTTCTACTTAACAAAAATGCTTACAATTACATCCTCATTTAGTTTCATCAACAATTCTACTCGTATGCACCCGTATTCGTACTCGTACAATACACAGCTTTTAGATGTATGTACTATTGGTATATACACTCCAATGATCAGCTCTTAGCAGCCCATGTGAGTCACCTAACACATGTGGGAACCATCATTTGGCAACTAGTATGAAATATCTCATAAAATTACAAAAATATGAGTAATCATTCATGACTTATTTACATGAAAACAAAATTACATATCCTTTATATCTAATCCATACACCAACGACCAAAAACAAATACAAACACTTTCATTCTTCAATTTTCTTCATCTAATTGATCTCTCTCAAGTTCTATCTTCAAGTTCTAAGTGTTCTTCATAAATTCCAAAAGTTCTAGTTTCATAAAATCAAGAATACTTCCAAGATTGCAAGTTTACTTCCAAGTTTTCTAAATCCATTCCAAGTAATCATCCAAGATCAAGAAACCTTTGTTACTTACAGTAGGTTATCTTTCTAATACAAGGTAATAATCATATTCAAACTTTAATTCAATTTCTATAACTATAACAATCTTATTTCGAGTGGAAATCTTACTTGAAATTGTTTTCGTGTCATGATTCTGCTTCAAGAACTTTCACGCCATCCAAGGATCCTTTGAAGCTAGATCTATTTTTCTCATTTCCAGTAGGTTTATCCAAGGAAATTGAGGTAGTAATGATGTTCATAACATCATTCGATTCATACATATAAAGCTATCTTATTCGAAGGTTTAAACTTGTAATCACTAGAACATAGTTTAGTTAATTCTAAACTTGTTCGCAAATAAAAGTTAATCCTTCTAACTTGACTTTTAAAATCAACTAAACATATGTTCTATATCTATATGATATGCTAACTTAATGATTTAAAACCTGAAAACACGAAAAACACCGTAAAACCGGATTTACGCCGTCGTAGTAACACCGCGGGCTGTTTTGGTTTAGTTAATTAAAAACTATGATAAACTTTGATTTAAAAGTTGTTATTCTGGGAAAATGATTTTGATTATGAACATGAAACTATATCCAAAAATTATGGTTAAACTCAAAGTGGAAGTATGTTTTCTAAAATGGTCATCTAGACGTCGTTCTTTCGACTGAAATGACTACCTTTACAAAAACGACTTGTAACTTATATTTCCGACTATAAACCTGAAATGTCCCGTTCTTATTGATTAAAAACGTTCCATATTAATTGATTTCGTTGCGAGGTTTTGACCTCTATATGAGACGTTTTTCAAAGACTGCATTCATTTTAAAACAAACCATAACCTTTATTTCATCAATAAAGGTTTAAAAAGCTTTACGTAGATTATCAAATAATGATAATCTAAAATATCCTGTTTACACACGACCATTACATAATGGTTTACAATACAAATATGTTACAACAAAATAAGTTTCTTGAATGCAGTTTTTACACAATATCATACAAGCATGGACTCCAAATCTCGTCCTTATTTAAGTATGCGACAGCGGAAGCTCTTAATAATCACCTGAGAATAAACATGCTTAAAACGTCAACAAAAATGTTGGTGAGTTATAGGTTTAACCTATATATATCAAATCATAATAATAGACCACAAGATTTCATATTTCAATACACATCCCATACATAGAGATAAAAATCATTCATATGGTGAACACCTGGTAACCGACATTAACAAGATGCATATTTATAAGAATATCCCCATCATTCCGGGACACCCTTCGGATATGATATAAATTTCGAAGTACTAAAGCATCCGGTACTTTGGATGGGGTTTGTTAGGCCCAATAGATCTATCTTTAGGATTCGCGTCAATTAGGGTGTCTGTTCCCTAATTCTTAGATTACCAGACTTAATAAAAAGGGGCATATTCGATTTCGATAATTCAACCATAGAATGTAGTTTCACGTACTTGTGTCTATTTTGTAAATCATTTATAAAACCTGCATGTATTCTCATCCCAAAAATATTAGATTTTAAAAGTGGGACTATAACTCACTTTCACAGATTTTTACTTCATCGGGAAGTAAGACTTGGCCACTGGTTGATTCACGAACCTATAACAATATATACATATATATCAAAGTATGTTCAAAATATATTTACAACACTTTTAATATATTTTGATGTTTTAAGTTTATTAAGTCAGCTGTCCTCATTAGTAACCTACAACTAGTTGTCCACAGTTAGATGTACAGAAATAAATCGATAAATATTATCTTGAATCAATCCACGACCCAGTGTATACGTATCTCAGTATTGATCACAACTCAAACTATATATATTTTGGAATCAACCTCAACCCTGTATAGCTAACTCCAACATTCACATATAGAGTGTCTATGGTTGTTCTGAAATATATATAGATGTGTCGACATGATAGGTCGAAACATTGTATACGTGTCTATGGTAACTCAAGATTACATAATATACAATACAAGTTGATTAAGTTATGGTTGGAATAGATTTGTTACCAATTTTCACGTAGCTAAAATGAGAAAAATTATCCAATCTTGTTTTACCCATAACTTCTTCATTTAAATCCGTTTTGAGTGAATCAAATTGCTATGGTTTCATATTGAACTCTATTTTATGAATCTAAACAGAAAAGTATAGGTTTATAGTCGGAAAAATAAGTTACAAGTCGTTTTTGTAAAGGTAGTCATTTCAGTCGAAAGAACGACGTCTAGATGACCATTTTAGAAAACATACTTCCACTTTGAGTTTAACCATAATTTTTGGATATAGTTTCATGTTCATAATAAAAATCATTTTCTCAGAATAACAACTTTTAAATCAAAGTTTATCATAGTTTTTAATTAACTAACCCAAAACAGCCCGCGGTGTTACTACGACGGCGTAAATCCGGTTTTACGGTGTTTTTCGTGTTTCCAGGTTTTAAATCATTAAGTTAGCATATCATATAGATATAGAACATGTGTTTAGTTGATTTTAAAAGTCAAGTTAGAAGGATTAACTTTTGTTTGCGAACAAGTTTAGAATTAACTAAACTATGTTCTAGTGATTACAAGTTTAAACCTTCGAATAAGATAGCTTTATATGTATGAATCGAATGATGTTATGAACATCATTACTAACTTAAGTTCCTTGGATAAACCTACTGGAAAAGAGAAAAATGGATCTAGCTTCAATGGATCCTTGGATGGCTCGAAGTTCTTGAAGCAGAATCATGACACGAAAACAAGTTCAAGTAAGATCATCACTTGAAATAAGATTGTTATAGTTATAGAAATTGAACCAAAGTTTGAATATGATTATTACCTTTTATTAGAATGATAACCTACTGTAAGAAACAAAGATTTCTTGAGGTTGGATGATCACCTTACAAGATTGGAAGTGAGCTAGCAAACTTGAAAGTATTCTTGATTTTATGAAACTAGAACTTTTGGAATTTATGAAGAACACTTAGAACTTGAAGATAGAACTTGAGAGAGATCAATTAGATGAAGAAAATTGAAGAATGAAAGTGTTTGTAGGTGTTTTTGGTCGTTGGTTTATGGATTAGATATAAAGGATATGTAATTTTGTTTTCATGTAAATAAGTCATGAATGATTACTCATATTTTTGTAATTTTATGAGATATTTCATGCTAGTTGCCAAATGAAGGTTCCCACATGTGTTAGGTGACTCACATGGGCTGCTAAGAGCTGATCATTGGAGTGTATATACCAATAGTACATACATCTAAAAGCTGTGTATTGTACGAGTACGAATACGGGTGCATACGAGTAGAATTGTTGATGAAACTGAACGAGGATGTAATTGTAAGCATTTTTGTTAAGTAGAAGTATTTTGATAAGTGTATTGAAGTCTCTCAAAAGTGTATAAATACATATTAAAACACTACATGTATATACATTTTAACTGAGTCGTTAAGTCATCGTTAGTCGTTACATGTAAGTGTTGTTTTGAAACCTTTAGGTTAACGATCTTGTTAAATGTTGTTAACCCAATGTTTATAATATCAAATGAGATTTTAAATTATTATATTATCATGATATTATCATGTATGAATATCTCTTAATATGATATATATACATTAAATGTCTTTACAACGATAATCGTAACATATATGTCTCGTTTAAAAATCATTAAGTTAGTAGTCTTGTTTTTACATATGTAGTTCATTGTTAATATACTTTATGATATGTTTTCTTATCATAGTATCATGTTAACTATATATATATATCCATTTATATGTCATCATATAGTCTTTACAAGTTTTAACGTTCGTGAATCACCGATCAACTTGGGTGGTCAATTGTCTATATGAAACATATTTCAATTAATCAAGTCTTAACAAGTTTGATTGCTTAACATGTTGGAAACATTTAATCATGTAAATATCAATCTCAATTAATATATATAAACATGGAAAAGTTCGGGTCACTACAGTACCTACCCGTTAAATAAATTTCGTCCCGAAATTTTAAGCTGTTGAAGGTGTTGACGAATCTTCTGGAAATAGATGCGGGTATTTCTTCTTCATCTGATCTTCACGCTCCCAGGTGAACTCGGGTCCTCTACGAGCATTCCATCGAACCTTAACAATTGTATCTTGTTTTGCTTAAGTCTTTTAACCTCACGATCCATTATTTCGACGGGTTCTTCGATGAATTGAAGTTTTTCGTTGATTTGGATTTCATCTAACGGAATAGTGAGATCTTCTTTAGCAAAACATTTCTTTAAATTCGAGACGTGGAAAGTGTTATGTACAGCCGCGAGTTGTTGAGGTAACTCTAGTCGGTAAGCTACTGGTCCGACACGATCAATAATCTTGAATGGTCCAATATACCTTGGATTTAATTTCCCTCGTTTACCAAATCGAACAACGCCTTTCCAAGGTGCAACTTTAAGCATGACCATCTCTCCAATTTCAAATTCTATATCTTTTCTTTTAATGTCAGCGTAGCTCTTTTGTCGACTTTGGGCGGTTTTCAACCGTTGTTGAATTTGGATGATCTTCTCGGTAGTTTCTTGTATAATCTCCGGACCCGTAATCTGTCTATCCCCCACTTCACTCCAACAAATCGGAGACCTGCACTTTCTACCATAAAGTGCTTCAAACGGCGCCATCTCAATGCTTGAATGGTAGCTGTTGTTGTAGGAAAATTCTGCTAACGGTAGATGTCGATCCCAACTGTTTCCGAAATCAATAACACATGCTCGTAGCATGTATTCAAGCGTTTGTATCGTCCTTTCGCTCTGCCCATCAGTTTGTAGATGATAGGCAGTACTCATGTCTAGACGAGTTCCTAATGCTTGCTGTAATGTCTGCCAGAATCTTGAAATAAATCTGCCATCCCTATCAGAGATAATAGAGATTGGTATTCCATGTCTGGAGATGACTTCCTTCAAATACAGTCGTGCTAACTTCTCCATCTTGTCATCTTCTCTTATTGGCAAGAAATGTGCTGATTTGGTGAGACGATCAACTATTACCCAAATAGTATCAAAACCACTTGCAGTCCTTGGCAATTTAGTGATGAAATCCATGGTAATGTTTTCCCATTTCCATTCCGGGATTTCGGGTTGTTGAAGTAGACCTGATGGTTTCTGATGCTCAGCTTTGACCTTAGAACACGTCAAACATTCTTCTACGTATTTACCAACATCGGCTTTCATACCCGGCCACCAAAAATGTTTCTTGAGATCCTTGTACATCTTCCCCGTTCCAGGATGTATTGAGTATCTGGTTTTATGAGCTTCTCTAAGTACCATTTCTCTCATATCTCCAAATTTTGGTACCCAAATCCTTTCAGCCCTATACCTGGTTCCGTCTTCCCGAATATTAAGATGCTTCTCTGATCCTTTGGGTATTTCATCCTTTAAATTTCCCTCTTTTAAAACTCCTTGTTGCGCCTCCTTTATTTGAGTAGTAATGTTATTATGAATCATTATATTCATAGATTTTACTCGAATGGGTTCTCTGTCCTTCCTGCTCAAGGCATCGGCTACCACATTTGCCTTCCCCGGGTGGTAACGAATCTCAAAGTCGTAATCATTCAATAATTCAATCCACCTACGCTGCCTCATATTCAGTTGTTTCTGATTAAATATGTGTTGAAGACTTTTGTGGTCGGTATATATAATACTTTTGACCCCATATAAGTAGTGCCTCCAAGTCTTTAATGCAAAAACAACCGCGCCTAATTCCAAATCATGCGTCGTATAATTTTGTTCGTGAATCTTCAATTGTCTAGACGCATAAGCAATCACCTTCGTTCGTTGCATTAATACACAACCGAGACCTTGCTTTGATGCATCACAATAAATCACAAAATCATCATTCCCTTCAGGCAATGACAATATAGGTGCCGTAGTTAGCTTTTTCTTCAATAACTGAAACGCTTTCTCTTGTTCATCATTCCATTCAAATTTCTTCCCTTTATGCGTTAATGCAGTCAAGGGTTTTGCTATTCTGGAAAAGTCTTGGATGAACCTTCTGTAGTAACCAGCTAGTCCTAAAAACTGGCGTATGTGTTTCAGAGTTTTCGGGGTTTCCCACTTTTCAACAGTTTCTATCTTTGCCGGATCCACCTTAATACCTTCTTTGTTCACTATGTGACCGAGGAATTGAACTTCTTCCAACCAAAATGCACACTTTGAAAACTTAGCGTACAATTCTTCCTTCCTCAATACTTCTAACACCTTTCTCAAATGTTCACCGTGTTCTTGGTCATTCTTTGAGTAAATAAGTATGTCATCAATGAAAACAATGACAAACTTGTCAAGGTATGGTCCACACACTCGGTTCATAAGGTCCATGAACACAGCTGGTGCATTAGTT
Organism: Rutidosis leptorrhynchoides; assembly: GCF_046630445.1. Classification (NCBI taxonomy): domain Eukaryota; kingdom Viridiplantae; phylum Streptophyta; class Magnoliopsida; order Asterales; family Asteraceae; genus Rutidosis; species Rutidosis leptorrhynchoides. Next base: position 449,954,201 of record NC_092335.1, read on the forward strand.
AAACCAAACGGCATGAACATAAACTCGTAATGACCGTAACGTGTTCTGAAAGCAGTCTTTGGAATATCATCTTCTTTCACCCGCATTTGATGATACCCGGAACGTAAGTCAATCTTTGAATAAACAGACGAGCCTTGTAGTTGATCAAATAAGTCGTCGATTCTCGGTAGTGGGTAGCGGTTCTTGATGGTAAGTTTGTTCAACTCTCGGTAGTCGATACACAACCTGAATGTACCATCTTTCTTCTTGACAAACAAAACAGGAGCTCCCCACGGTGATGTGCTTGGTCGAATGAAACCACGCTCTAAAAGTTCTTGTAATTGGCTTTGCAGTTCTTTCATCTCGCTGGGTGCGAGTCTGTAAGGAGCACGAGCTATTGGTGCAGCTCCTGGTACAAGATCTATTTGAAATTCAACGGATCGATGTGGGGGTAATCCCGGTAATTCTTTCGGAAATACATCGGGAAATTCTTTTGCAATGGGAACATCATTGATGCTCTTTTCTTCAGTTTGTACTTTCTCGACGTGTGCTAGAACAGCATAGCAACCTTTTCTTATTAGTTTTTGTGCCTTCAAATTACTAATAAGATGTAGCTTCGTGTTGCCCTTTTCTCCGTACACCATTAAGGGTTTTCCTTTTTCTCGTATAATGCGAATTGCATTTTTGTAACAAACGATCTCTGCTTTCACTTCTTTCAACCAGTCCATACCGATTATCACATCAAAACTCCCTAACTCTACTGGTATCAAATCAATCTTAAATGTTTCGCTAACCAGTTTAATTTCTCGATTCCGACATATATTATCTGCTGAAATTAATTTACCATTTGCTAATTCGAGTAAAAATTTACTATCCAAAGGCGTCAATGGACAACTTAATTTAGCACAAAAATCTCTACTCATATAGCTTCTATCCGCACCCGAATCAAATAAAACGTAAGCAGATTTATTGTCAATAAGAAACGTACCCGTAACAAGCTCCGGGTCTTTCTGTGCCTCTGCCGCATTAATATTGAAAACTCTTCCGCGGCCTTGTCCATTCGTGTTCTCCTGGTTCGGGCAATTTCTAATAATGTGGCCTGGTTTTCCACATTTATAACAAACTACATTGGCATAACTTGCTCCGACACTACTTGCTCCGCCATTACTCGTTCCGACACCATTTGTTCCTTTCGTTCTATTAACCCCTGGTCCGTAGACCTCACACTTCACTGCGCTATGACCATTTCTTTTACACTTGTTGCAAAATTTGGTGCAGAACCCCGAGTGATTCTTTTCACACCTTTGGCATAGCTGCTTCTGATTGTTGTTGTTGTTGCGGTTATTATTGTTGTTGGGATGATTGTTGTAGTTGCTGTTGTTGTTGTTGGGCCGTTTGTTGTAGTTGCGATTGATGTTGCGATTGTTGGGATAATTGTTGCGATTATTGTTGTAATTGTTGTTGTTGTTGTATTGGTGATTCTTATCACCGTTTTCCTCCCACTTTCTTTTGACTTGCTTCACATTGGCCTCTTCAGCAGTCTGTTCTTTAATTCTTTCTTCAATCTGGTTCACGAGTTTGTGAGCCATTCTACATGCCTCTTGTATGGAGGCGGGCTCGTGTGAACTTATATCTTCTTGGATTCTTTCCGGTAATCCTTTCACAAACGCGTCGATCTTCTCTTCCTCATCTTCGAATGCTCCCGGACACAATAGGCACAATTCTGTGAATCGTCTTTCGTACGTGGTAATATCAAATCCTTAAGTTCGTAACCCTCTAAGTTCTGTCTTGAGCTTATTGACCTCGGTTCTGGGACGGTACTTCTCGTTCATCAAGTGCTTGAATGCTGACCACGGTAGTGCGTACGCATCGTCTTGTCCCACTTGCTCTAGATAGGTATTCCACCATGTTAACGCAGAACCTGTGAAGGTATGCGTAGCGTACTTCACTTTGTCCTCTTCAGTACACTTACTTATGGCAAACACCGATTCGACCTTCTCGGTCCACCGTTTCAATCCGATCGGTCCTTCGGTTCCATCAAATTCCAAAGGTTTGCAGGCAGTAAATTCTTTGTAGGTGCATCCTACACGATTTCCTGTACTGCTAGATCCAAGGTTATTGTTGGTATGTAGCGTAGCCTGTACTGCGGCTATGTTTGAAGCTAGAAAAGTACGGAATTCCTCTTCATTCATATTCACGGTGTGTCGAGTAGTCGGTGCCATTTCCTTCAAAATAGTCAAATGGAACAAGTTAATCATACAGAATATTAAGAGTAGTTAATAGTATTTCGTAGCATAATATGAACTCATTTATAAAAGCTTTTTCTTCATATTAGCGTTTTATAAGTTTAAATTCGGGTAGTACCTACCCGTTAAGTTCATACTTAGTAGCTAATATACAATTCAACTACTACAATTCTATATGAAAAACTGATTATAATAATATTTCACGTTCAAACTTTTACACAATATTTTACAAACTTACAATACCGCTTATTTTACATATAGCATGAAATATAGCACACATTAAATTTGATACAAGATGGTTGTGAAGATAATTCTAGCTAGTACACAAGTCGTTCAGCAAAGGCAATAAAGACACATAATTCATACGTCCAGAAACAAGTCATGCATTCTGGTTTTACTAGGATTACTTCCCATCCTTGGTCTTGTGGAACATAACCGTTATGGCCGTTGATAAGACAGCGTGTTGTAACGTCGTCAAAGGGACGAGGGTTACATAATGACCAATAGTCTCGTAATAACCTAAAAACCTCATTTCTTACCCCAATTACCGACTCCGTCACTTGTGGAAACGTTTTGTTTAATAGTTGTAGCCCGATGTTCTTGTTCTCACTTTGGTGAGAAGCGAACATTACTAATCCGTAAGCATAACATGCTTCTTTATGTTGCATGTTAGCCGCTTTTTCTAAATCACGAAGTCCAATATTCGGATATATTGAGTCAAAATAATTTCTTAACCCGTTGCGTAAAATAGCATTTGGGTTCCCCGCAATATATGCATCAAAGTAAACACATCGTAACTTATGGGTTTCCCAATGTGATATCCCCCATCTTTCAAACGAAAGTCTCTTATAAACCAAGACATTCTTGGAACGTTCTTCGAATGTCTTACAAACTGATCTCGCCTTAAATAGTTGTGCCGAAGAATTCTGGCCGACTCTAGACAAGATTTCATCAATCATGTCTCCGGGTAGGTCTCTTAAAATATTGGGTTGTCTATCCATTTTGTGTTTTTAAACTGTAAAATAGACAAGAATTAGATTCATAAAAAAATACTTATTAATACAAGCAATTTTTACATATATCATAAAGCATAAGAACACTATATTACATATATTACACCACACGAATACAACTATCTTATTCCGACTCGCTCGTTTCTTCTTCTTCTTCGGTTTTGGTTCGTTTTGCCAAGTTTCTAGGGATATATGATGTTCCCCTAATACGAGCCGTCGTTGTCCACATTGGTTTAGAAAAACCTGGTGGTTTAGAGGTTCCCGGGTCATTGTTACAACTTAAGGACTTCGGGCGTTGACGATACATATAAAGTTCATCGGGGTTGGAATTAGATTTCTCTATTTTTATGCCCTTTCCCTTATTATTTTCTTTTGCCTTTTTAAATTCAGTTGGGGTAATTTCTATAACATCATCGGAATTCTCGTCGGAATCCGATTCATCGGAGAATTGGTAATCCTCCCAATATTTTGCTTCCTTGGCGGAAACACCATTGACCATAATTAACCTTGGTCGGTTGGTTGAGGATTCTCTTTTACTTAACCGTTTTATTACTTCCCCCACCGGTTCTATTTCTTCTTCCGGTTCCGATTCTTCTTCCGGTTCCGATTCTTCTTCCGGTTCCGACTCTTCTTCCGGTTCCTCTTCGGGAACTTGTGAATCAGTCCACGAATCATTCCAATTTACATTTGACTCTTCATTATTATTAGGTGAGTCAATGGGACTTGTTCTAGAGGTAGACATCTATCACATAATATCAAACACGATAAGAGATTAATATATCACATAATATTCATATGTTAAAAATATATAGTTTCCAACAAAAATGTTAAGCAATCATTTTTAAAGAAAAAATGGTCGAAGTCCAGACTCACTAATGCATCCTAACAAACTCGATAAGACACACTAATGCAAATTTTCTGGTTCTCTAAGACCAACGCTCGGATACCAACTAAAATGTCCCGTTCTTATTGATTAAAAACGTTCCATATTAATTGATTTCGTTGCGAGGTTTTGACCTCTATATGAGACGTTTTTCAAAGACTGCATTCATTTTAAAACAAACCATAACCTTTATTTCATCAATAAAGGTTTAAAAAGCTTTACGTAGATTATCAAATAATGATAATCTAAAATATCCTGTTTACACACGACCATTACATAATGGTTTACAATACAAATATGTTACAACAAAATAAGTTTCTTGAATGCAGTTTTTACACAATATCATACAAGCATGGACTCCAAATCTCGTCCTTATTTAAGTATGCGACAGCGGAAGCTCTTAATAATCACCTGAGAATAAACATGCTTAAAACGTCAACAAAAATGTTGGTGAGTTATAGGTTTAACCTATATATATCAAATCATAATAATAGACCACAAGATTTCATATTTCAATACACATCCCATACATAGAGATAAAAATCATTCATATGGTGAACACCTGGTAACCGACATTAACAAGATGCATATTTATAAGAATATCCCCATCATTCCGGGACACCCTTCGGATATGATATAAATTTCGAAGTACTAAAGCATCCGGTACTTTGGATGGGGTTTGTTAGGCCCAATAGATCTATCTTTAGGATTCGCGTCAATTAGGGTGTCTGTTCCCTAATTCTTAGATTACCAGACTTAATAAAAAGGGGCATATTCGATTTCGATAATTCAACCATAGAATGTAGTTTCACGTACTTGTGTCTATTTTGTAAATCATTTATAAAACCTGCATGTATTCTCATCCCAAAAATATTAGATTTTAAAAGTGGGACTATAACTCACTTTCACAGATTTTTACTTCATCGGGAAGTAAGACTTGGCCACTGGTTGATTCACGAACCTATAACAATATATACATATATATCAAAGTATGTTCAAAATATATTTACAACACTTTTAATATATTTTGATGTTTTAAGTTTATTAAGTCAGCTGTCCTCATTAGTAACCTACAACTAGTTGTCCACAGTTAGATGTACAGAAATAAATCGATAAATATTATCTTGAATCAATCCACGACCCAGTGTATACGTATCTCAGTATTGATCACAACTCAAACTATATATATTTTGGAATCAACCTCAACCCTGTATAGCTAACTCCAACATTCACATATAGAGTGTCTATGGTTGTTCCGAAATATATATAGATGTGTCGACATGATAGGTCGAAACATTGTATACGTGTCTATGGTAACTCAAGATTACATAATATACAATACAAGTTGATTAAGTTATGGTTGGAATAGATTTGTTACCAATTTTCACGTAGCTAAAATGAGAAAAATTATCCAATCTTGTTTTACCCATAACTTCTTCATTTAAATCCGTTTTGAGTGAATCAAATTGCTATGGTTTCATATTGAACTCTATTTTATGAATCTAAACAGAAAAGTATAGGTTTATAGTCGGAAAAATAAGTTACAAGTCGTTTTTGTAAAGGTAGTCATTTCAGTCGAAAGAACGACGTCTAGATGACCATTTTAGAAAACATACTTCCACTTTGAGTTTAACCATAATTTTTGGATATAGTTTCATGTTCATAATAAAAATCATTTTCTCAGAATAACAACTTTTAAATCAAAGTTTATCATAGTTTTTAATTAACTAACCCAAAACAGCCCGCGGTGTTACTACGACGGCGTAAATCCGGTTTTACGGTGTTTTTCGTGTTTCCAGGTTTTAAATCATTAAGTTAGCATATCATATAGATATAGAACATGTGTTTAGTTGATTTTAAAAGTCAAGTTAGAAGGATTAACTTTTGTTTGCGAACAAGTTTAGAATTAACTAAACTATGTTCTAGTGATTACAAGTTTAAACCTTCGAATAAGATAGCTTTATATGTATGAATCGAATGATGTTATGAACATCATTACTACCTTAAGTTCCTTGGATAAACCTACTGGAAAAGAGAAAAATGGATCTAGCTTCAATGGATCCTTGGATGGCTCGAAGTTCTTGAAGCAGAATCATGACACGAAAACAAGTTCAAGTAAGATCATCACTTGAAATAAGATTGTTATAGTTATAGAAATTGAACCAAAGTTTGAATATGATTATTACCTTTTATTAGAATGATAACCTACTGTAAGAAACAAAGATTTCTTGAGGTTGGATGATCACCTTACAAGATTGGAAGTGAGCTAGCAAACTTGAAAGTATTCTTGATTTTATGAAACTAGAACTTTTGGAATTTATGAAGAACACTTAGAACTTGAAGATAGAACTTGAGAGAGATCAATTAGATGATGAAAATTGAAGAATGAAAGTGTTTGTAGGTGTTTTTGGTCGTTGGTTTATGGATTAGATATAAAGGATATGTAATTTTGTTTTCATGTAAATAAGTCATGAATGATTACTCATATTTTTGTAATTTTATGAGATATTTCATGCTAGTTGCCAAATGATGGTTCCCACATGTGTTAGGTGACTCACATGGGCTGCTAAGAGCTGATCATTGGAGTGTATATACCAATAGTACATACATCTAAAAGCTGTGTATTGTACGAGTACGAATACGGGTGCATACGAGTAGAATTGTTGATGAAACTGAACGAGGATGTAATTGTAAGCATTTTTGTTAAGTAGAAGTATTTTGATAAGTGTATTGAAGTCTCTCAAAAGTGTATAAATACATATTAAAACACTACATGTATATACATTTTAACTGAGTCGTTAAGTCATCGTTAGTCGTTACATGTAAGTGTTGTTTTGAAACCTTTAGGTTAACGATCTTGTTAAATGTTGTTAACCCAATGTTTATAATATCAAATGAGATTTTAAATTATTATATTATCATGATATTATCATGTATGAATATCTCTTAATATGATATATATACATTAAATGTCTTTACAACGATAATCGTAACATATATGTCTCGTTTAAAAATCATTAAGTTAGTAGTCTTGTTTTTACATATGTAGTTCATTGTTAATATACTTTATGATATGTTTTCTTATCATAGTATCATGTTAACTATATATATATATCCATTTATATGTCATCATATAGTCTTTACAAGTTTTAACGTTCGTGAATCACCGATCAACTTGGGTGGTCAATTGTCTATATGAAACATATTTCAATTAATCAAGTCTTAACAAGTTTGATTGCTTAACATGTTGGAAACATTTAATCATGTAAATATCAATCTCAATTAATATATATAAACATGGAAAAGTTCGGGTCACTACAAAACCTATACTTTTTCTGTTTAGATTCATAAAATAGAGTTCAATATGAAATCATAGCAATTTGATTCACTCAAAACGGATTTAAAATGAAGAAGTTATGGGTAAAACAAGATTGGATAATTTTTTCTCATTTTAGCTACGTGAAAATTGGTAACAAATCTATTCCAACCATAACTTAATCAACTTGTATTGTATATTATGTAATCTTGAGATACCATAGACACGTATACAATGTTTCGACCTATCATGTCGACACATCTATATATATTTCGGAACAACCATAGACACTCTATATGTGAATGTTGGAGTTAGCTATACAGGGTTGAGGTTGATTCCAAAATATATATAGTTTGAGTTATGATCAATACTGAGATATGTATACACTGGGTCGTGGATTGATTCAAGATAATATTTATCGATTTATTTCTGTACATCTAACTGTGGACAACTAGTTGTAGGTTACTAACGAGGACAGCTGCCTTAATAAACTTAAAACATCAAAATATATTAAAAGTGTTGTAAATATATTTTGAACATACTTTGATATATATGTATATATTGTTATAGGTTCGTGAATCAACCAGTGGCCAAGTCTTACTTCTCGACGAAGTAAAAATCTGTGAAAGTGAGTTATAGTCCCACTTTTAAAATCTAATATTTTTGGGATGAGAATACATGCAGGTTTTATAAATGATTTACAAAATAGACACAAGTATGTGAAACTACATTCTATGGTTGAATTATCGAAATCGAATATGCCCCTTTTTATTAAGTCTGGTAATCTAAGAATTAGGGAACAGACACCCTAATTGACGCGAATCCTAAAGATAGATCTATTGGGCCTAACAAACCCCATCCAAAGTACCGGATGCTTTAGTATTTCGAAATTTATATCATATCCGAAGGGTGTCCCGGAATGATGGGGATATTCTTATATATGCATCTTGTTAATGTCGGTTACCAGGTGTTCACCATATGAATGATTTTTATCTCTATGTATGAGATGTATATTGAAATATGAAATCTTGTGGTCTATTGTTACGATTTGATATATATAGGTTAAACCTATAACTCACCAACATTTTTGTTGACGTTTAAAGCATGTTTATTCTCAGGTAAATATTAAGAGCTTCCGCTGTTGCATACTAAAATAAGGACAAGATTTGGAGTCCATGTTTGTATGATATTGTGTAAAAACTGCATTCAAGAAACTGATTTCGATGTAACGTATTTGTATTGTAAACCATTACGTAATGGTCGTGTGTAAACAGGATATTTTAGATTATCATTATTTGATAATCTACGTAAAGCTTTTTAAACCTTTATTTATGAAATAAAAGTTATGGTTTGTTTTAAAAATGAATGCAGTCTTTGAAAATCGTCTCATATAGAGGTCAAAACCTCGCAACGAAATCAATTAATATGGAACGTTTTTAATCAATAAGAACGGGACATTTCAGTTGGTATCCGAGCGTTGGTCTTAGAGAACCAGAAAATTTGCATTAGTGTGTCTTATCTAGTTTGTTAGGATGCATTAGTGAGTCTGGACTTCGACCGTGTTTTCTTTAAAAATGATTGCTTAACATTTTTGTTGGAAACTATATATTATTAACATGTATATATTATGTGATATATTAATCTCTTAACATGTTTGATATTGTGTGATAGATGTCTACCTCTAGCACAAATCCCATTGACTTACCTAATAATAACGAAGAGTCGAATATATATTGGACTGATTCACAAGTTCCCGAAGAGGAACCAGAAGAAGAATCAGAACCGGAAGAGGAGGAACCGGAGGAGGAAATAGAACCAGTGGGGGAAATAATAAAACGGTTAAGTAAAAGAAAATTCTCAACCAACCGACCAAGGTTAATTATGGTCAATGGTGTTTCCGCCAAGGAAGCAAAATATTGGGAGGATTACCAATTCTCCGATGAATCGGATTCCGATGAGAATTCCGATGATGTTATTGAAATTACCCCAACTGAATTTAAAAAGGCAAAAGAAAATTATAAGGGAAAGGGCATAAAAATAGAGAAATCTAATTCCAACCCCGATGAACTTTATATGTATCGTCAACCCCCGAAGCCCTTAAGTTGTAACAATGACCCGGGAACCTCTAAACCACCAGGTTTTTCTAAACCGTTGTGGAAAACGACAGCTCGTATTAGGGGAACATCATATATCCCTAGAAACTTGGCAAAACGAACCAAAACCGAAGAAGAAGAAACGAGCGAGTCGGAATAAGATAGTTGTATTCGTGTGGTGTAATATATGTAATATAGTGTGCTTATGCTTTATGATATATGTAAAAATTGCTTGTATTAATAAGTATTTTTTTTATTAATCTAACTCTTGTCTATTTTACAGTATAAAAACACAAAATGGATAGACAACCCAATATTTTAAGAGACCTACCCGGAGACATGATTGATGAAATCTTGTCTAGAGTCGGTCAGAATTCTTCGGCACAACTATTTACGGCGAAATCAGTTTGTAAGACATTCGAAGAACGTTCCAAGAATGTCTTGGTTTATAAGAGACTTTCGTTTGAAAGATGGGGGATATCACATTGGGAAACCCATAAGTTACGATGTGTTTACTTTGACGCATATATTGCGGGGAACCCAAATGCTATTTTACGCAACGGGTTAAGAAATTATTTTGACTCAATGTATCCGAATATAGGACTTCATGATTTAGAAAAAGCGGCTAACATGCAACATAAAGAAGCATGCTATGCTTACGGGTTAGTAATGTTCGCTTCTCACCAAAGTGAGAAAAAGAATATCGGGCTACTCGTATTAAACAAAACGTTCCCACAAATGACGGAGTCGGTAATTGGGGTAAGAAATGAGGTTTTTAGGTTATTACGAGACTATTGGTCATTACGTAACCCTCGTCCCTTTGACGACGTTACAACATGCTATCTTATCAACGGCCATAACGGTTATGTTCCACAAGACCAAGGATGGGAAGTAGTCCTAGTAAAACCAGAATGCATGACTTGTTTCTGGACGTATGAATTACGTGTCTTTATTGCCTTTGCTGAACGACTTGTGTACTAGCTAGAATTATCTTCACAACTATCTTGTATCAAAGTTATTGTGTGCTATATTTCATGCTTTATGTAAAATAAGCGGTATTGTAAGTTTGTAAAATATTGTATAAAAGTTTAAACGTGAAATATTATTATAATCAGTTTTTCATATAGAATTGTAGTAGTTGAATTGTATATTAGCTACTAAGTATGAACTTAACGGGTAGGTACTACCCGAATTTAAACTTATAAAACGCTAATATGAAGAAAAAGCTTTTATAAATGAGTTCATATTATGCTACGAAATACTATTAACTACTCTTAATATTCTGTATGATTAACTTGTTCCATTTGACTATTTTGAAGGAAATGGCACCGACTACTCGACACACCGTGAATATGAATGAAGAGGAATTCCGTACTTTTCTAGCTTCAAACATAGCCGCAGTACAGGCTGCGCTACATACCAACAATAACCTTGGATCTAGCAGTACAGGAAATCGTGTAGGATGCACCTACAATGAATTCACTGCCTGCAAACCTTTGGAATTTGATGAAACCGAAGGACCGATCGGATTGAAACGGTGGACCGAGAAGGTCGAATCGGTGTTTGCCATAAGTAAGTGTACTGAAGAGGACAAAGTGAAGTACGCTACGCATACCTTCACAGGTTCTGCGTTAACATGGTGGAATACCTATCTAGAGCAAGTGGGACAAGATGATGTGTACGCACTACCGTGGTCAGCATTCAAGCACTTGATGAACGAGAAGTACCGTCCCAGAACCTAGGTCAATAAGCTCAAGACAGAACTTAGAGGGTTATGAACCCAAGGATTTGATATTACCACGTACGAAAGACGATTCACAGAATTGTGCCTATTGTGTCTGGGAGCATTCGAAGATGAGGAAGAGAAGATCGACGCGTTTGTGAAAGGATTACCGGAAAGAATCCAAGAAGATATAAGTCCACACGAGCCCGCCTCCATACAACAGGCATGTAGAATGGCTCACAAACTAGTGAACCAGATTGAGGAAAGAATTAAAGAACAGACGGCTGAAGAGGCCAATGTGAAGCAAGTCAAAAGAAAGTGGGCGGAAAACGGTGATAAGAATCACCAATACAACAACAACAGCAATTACAACAATAATCGCAACAACTATCCCAACAATCGCAACATCAATCGCAACTACAACAAACGGCCCAACAACAACAACAACAACAACAACAACAACAACAACAACAACAACAACAACAACAACAACAACAACAACAACAACAACAACAACAACAGCAACTACAACAATCATCCCAACAACAATAATAACCACAACAACAACAACAATCAGAAGCAGCTATGCCAAAGGTGTGAAAAGTATCACTCGGGGTTCTGCACCAAATTTTGCAACAAGTGTAAAAGAAATGGTCATAGCGCGGTGAAGTGTGAGGTCTACGGACCAGGGGTTAACAGAACGAAAGGAACAAATGGTGTCGGAACGAGTAATGGCGGAGCAAGTAGTGTCGGAGCAAGTTATGCCAATGTAGTTTGTTATAAATGTGGAAAACCGGGCCACATTATTAGAAATTGCCCGAACCTAGAGAACACGAATGGACAAGGCCGCGGAAGAGTTTTCAATATTAATGCGGCAGAGGCACAGGAAGACCCGGAGCTTGTTACGAGTACGTTTCTTATTGACAATAAATCTGCTTACGTTTTATTTGATTCGGGTGCGGATAGAAGCTATATGAGTATAGATTTTTGTGCTAAATTAAGTTGTCCATTGACGCCTTTGGATAGTAAATTTTTACTCGAATTAGCAAATGGTAAATTAATTTCAGCAGATAATATATGTCGGAATCGAGAAATTAAACTGGTTAGCGAAACATTTAAGATTGACTTGATACCAGTAGAGTTAGGGAGTTTTGATGTGATAATTGGTATGGACTGGTTGAAAGAAGTGAAAGCAGAGATCGTTTGTTACAAAAATGCAATTTGCATTATACGAGAAAAAGGAAAACCCTTAATGGTGTACGGAGAAAAGGGCAACACGAAGCTACATCTTATTAGTAATTTGAAGGCACAAAAACTAATAAGAAAAGGTTGCTATGCTGTTCTAGCACACGTCGAGAAAGTACAAACTGAAGAAAAGAGCATCAATGATGTTCCCGTCGCAAAAGAATTTCCCGATGTATTTTCGAAAGAATTACCGGGATTACCCCCACATTGATCCGTTGAATTTCAAATAGATCTTGTACCAGGAGCTGCACCAATAGCTCGTGCTCCTTACAGACTCGCACCCAGCGAGATGAAAGAACTGCAAAGCCAATTACAAGAACTTTTAGAGCGTGGTTTCATTCGACCAAGCACATCACCGTGGGGAGCTCCTGTTTTGTTTGTCAAGAAGAAAGATGGTACATTCAGGTTGTGTATCGACTACCGAGAGTTGAACAAACTTACCATCAAGAACCACTACCCACTACCGAGAATCGACGACTTATTTGATCAACTACAAGGCTCGTCTGTTTATTCAAAGATTGACTTACGTTTCGGGTATCATCAAATGCGGGTGAATGAAGATGATATTCCAAAGACTGCTTTCAGAACACGTTACGGTCATTACGAGTTTATGGTCATGCCGTTTGGTTTAACTAATGCACCAGCTGTGTTCATGGACCTTATGAACCGAGTGTGTGGACCATACCTTGACAAGTTTGTCATTGTTTTCATTGATAACATCCTTATTTACTCAAATAATGACCAAGAACACGGTGAACATTTGAGAAAGGTGTTAGAAGTATTGAGGAAGGAAGAATTGTACGCTAAATTTTCAAAGTGTGCATTTTGGTTGGAAGAAGTTCAATTCCTCGGTCACATAGTGAACAAAGAATGTATTAAGGTGGATACGACAAAGATAGAAACTGTTGAAAAGTGGGAAACCCCGAAAACTCTGAAACACATACGCCAGTTTTTAGGACTAGCTGGTTACTACAGAAGGTTCATCCAAGACTTTTCCAGAATAGCAAAACCCTTGACTGCATTAACGCATAAAGGGAAGAAATTTGAATGGAAGGATGAACAAGAGAAAGCGTTTCAGTTATTGAAGAAAAAGCTAACTACGGAACCTATATTGTCATTGCCTGAAGGGAATGATGATTTTGTGATTTATTGTGACGCATCAAAGCAAGGTCTCGGTTGTGTATTAATGCAACGAACGAAGGTGATTGCTTATGCGTCTAGACAATTGAAGATTCACGAACAAAATTATACGACGCATGATTTGGAATTAGGCACGGTTGTTTTTGCATTAAAGACTTGGAGGCACTACTTATATGGGGTCAAAAGTATTATATATACCGACCACAAAAGTCTTCAGCACATATTTAATCAGAAACAACTGAATATGAGGCAGCGTAGGTGGATTGAATTGTTGAATGATTATGACTTTGAGATTCGTTACCACCCGGGGAAGGCAAATGTGGTAGCCGACGCCTTGAGCAGGAAGGACAGAGAACCCATTAGAGTAAAATCTATGAATATAATGATTCACAATAACCTTACTACTCAAATAAAGGAGGCGCAACAAGGAGTTATAAAAGAGGGAAATTTAAAGGATGAAATACCCAAAGGATCGGAGAAGCATCTTAATATTCGGGAAGACGGAACCCGGTATAGGGCTGAAAGGATTTGGGTACCAAAATTTGGAGATATGAGATAAATGGTACTTAGAGAAGCTCATAAAACCAGATACTCAATACATCCTAGAACGGGGAAGATGTACAAGGATCTCAAGAAACATTTTTGGTGGCCGGGTATGAAAGCCGATGTTGTTAAATACGTAGAAGAATGTTTGATGTGTTCTAAGGTTAAAGCTGAGCATCAGAAACCATCAGGTCTACTTCAACAACCCGAAATCCCGGAATGGAAATGGGAAAACATTACCATGGATTTCATTACTAAATTGCCAAGGACTGCAAGTGGTTATGATACTATTTAGGTAATAGTTGATCATCTCACCAAGTCAGCACACTTCCTGCCAATAAGAGAAGATGACAAGATGGAGAAGTTAGCACGACTGTATTTGAAGGAAGTCGTCTCCAGACATGGTATACCAATCTCTATTATCTCTGATAGGGATGGCAGATTTATTTCAAGATTCTGGCAGACATTACAGAAAGCATTAGGAACTCGTCTAGACATGAATACTGCCTATCATCCACAAACTGATGGGCAAAGCGAAAGGACGATACAAACGCTTGAATACATGCTACGAGATTGTGTTATTGATTTCGGAAATAGTTGGGATCGACATCTACCGTTAGCAGAATTTTCCTACAACAACAGCTAACATTCAAGCATTGAGATGGCGCCGTTTGAAGCACTTTATGGTAGAAAGTGCAGGTCTCCGATTTGTTGGAGTGAAGTGGGGGATAGACAGATTACGGGTCCGGAGATAATACAATAAACTACCGAGAAAATCATCCAAATTCAACAAAGATTGAAAACCGCCCAGAGTCGACAAAAGAGCTACGCGGACAGTAAAAGAAAAGATATAGAGTTTAAAATTGGAGAAATGGTCATGCTTAAGGTTTCACCTTGGAAAGGCGTTGTTCGATTTGGTAAACGGGGGAAACTAAATCCAAGGTACATTTGACCATTCAAGATTATAGATCGTGTCGGACCAGTAGCTTACCAACTGGAGCTACCTCAACAACTCGCGGCTGTACATAACACTTTCCACGTCTCAAATTTGAAGAAATGTTTTGCTAAAGAAGATCTCACTATTCCGTTGGACGAAATCCAAATCAATGAAAAACTTCAATTCATTGAAGAACCCATAATGGATCGTGAGGTTAAGAGACTTAAATAAAACAAGATACCGATTGTTAAGGTTCGATGGAATGCTCGTAGAGGACTCGAGTTCACCTGGGAGCGTGAAGATCAGATGAAGAAGAAATACCCGCATTTATTTCCAAAAGATACGTCAACACCTCCAACTGCTTAAAATTTCGGGACAAAATTTATTTAACGGGTAGGCACTGTAGTGACCCGAACTTTTCCATGTTTATATATATATTAAATGAAATTGTTATTTACATGATTAAGTGTTTCCAACATGTTAAGCAATCAAACTTGTTAAGACTTGATTAATTGAAATAGGTTTCATATAGACAATTGGCCACCCAAGTTGACCGGTGATTCACGAACGTTAAAACTTGTAAAAACTATACGATGACATATATATGGTTATATATATAGTTAACATGATTTTATTATAAGTATGTATCTCATTAGGTATTTTAACAATGAGTTATATACATAAAAATGAGACTATTAATTTAAGAAACTCGAAAACGATATATATAACGATTATCGTTATAACAACGTCTTACTAGGTACATATGAATCATATTAAGATATTGATACACTTGGTTAATTATGTTAAATGATAAGTAAATATATTATTAAGTGTATTAACAATCAAATACATATGTAAAAATAAGACTACTAACTTAATGATTTCGAAACGAGACATATATGTAACGATTATCGTTGTAACGACATTTAACTGTATATATATCATACTAAGATATATTATATATCATAATATCATGATAATATAACAATTTAACATCTCATTTGTTATAATAAACAATGGGTTAACAACATTCAACAAGATCGTTAACCTAAAGGTTTCAAAACAACATTTACATGTAACGACTAACGATGACTTAACGACTCAGTTAAAATGTATATACATGTAGTGTTTTAATATGTATTCATACACTTTTGAAAGACTTCAAGACACTTATCAAAATACTTCTACTTAACAAAAATGCTTACAATTACATCCTCGTTCAGTTTCATCAACAATTCTACTCGTATGCACCCGTATTCGTACTCGTACAATACACAGCTTTTAGATGTATGTACTATTGGTATATACACTCCAATGATCAGCTCTTAGCAGCCCATGTGAGTCACCTAACACATGTGGGAACCATCATTTGGCAACTAGCATGAAATATCTCATTAAATTACAAAAATATGAGTAATCATTCATGACTTATTTACATGAAAACAAAATTACATATCCTTTATATCTAATCCATTCACCAACGACCAAAAACACCTACAAACACTTTCATTCTTCAATTTTATTCATCTAATTGATCTCTCTCAAGTTCTATCTTCAAGTTCTAAGTGTTCTTCATAAATTCCAAAAGTTCTAGTTTCATAAAATCAAGAATACTTCCAAGATTGCAAGTTTACTTCCAAGTTTTCTAAATCCATTCCAAGTAATCATCCAAGATCAAGAAACCTTTGTTACTTACAGTAGGTTATCTTTCTAATACAAGGTAATAATCATATTCAAACTTTAATTCAATTTCTATAACTATAACAATCTTATTTCGAGTGGAAATCTTACTTGAAATTGTTTTCGTGTCATGATTCTGCTTCAAGAACTTTCAAGCCATCCAAGGATCCTTTGAAGCTAGATCTATTTTTCTCATTTCCAGTAGGTTTATCCAAGGAAATTGAGGTAGTAATGATGTTCATAACATCATTCGATTCATACATATAAAGCTATCTTATTCGAAGGTTTAAACTTGTAATCACTAGAACCTAGTTTAGTTAATTCTAAACTTGTTCGCAAATAAAAGTTAATCCTTCTAACTTGACTTTTAAAATCAACTAAACACATGTTCTTTATCTATATGATATGCTAACTTAATGATTTAAAACCTGGAAACACGAAAAACACCGTAAAACCGGATTTGCGCCGTCGTAGTAACACCGCGGGCTGTTTTGGTTTAGTTAATTAAAAACTATGATAAACTTTGATTTAAAAGTTGTTATTCTGGGAAAATGATTTTGATTATGAACATGAAACTATATGCAAAAATTATGGTTAAACTCAAAGTGGAAGTATGTTTTCTAAAATGGTCATCTAGACGTCGTTCTTTTGACTGAAATGACTACCTTTACAAAAATGACTTGTAACTTATATTTCCGAATATAAACCTATACTTTTTCTGTTTAGATTCATAAAATATAGTTCAATATGAAATCATAGCAATTTGATTCACTCAAAACGGATTTAAAATGAAGAAGTTATGGGTAAAACAAGATTGGATAATTTTTTCTCATTTTAGCTACGTGAAAATTGGTAACAAATCTATTCCAACCATAACTTAATCAACTTGTATTGTATATTATGTAATCTTGAGATACCATAGACACGTATACAATGTTTCGACCTATCATGTCGACACATCTATATATATTTCGGAACAACCATAGACACTCTATATGTGAATGTTGGAGTTAGCTATACAGGGTTGAGGTTGATTCCAAAATATATATAGTTTGAGTTGTGATCAATACTGAGATACGTATACACTGGGTCGTGGATTGATTCAAGATAATATTTATCGATTTATTTCTGTACATCTAACTGTGGACAACTAGTTGTAGGTTACTAACGAGGACAGCTGACTTAATAAACTTAAAACATCAAAATATATTAAGAGTGTTGTAAATATATTTTGAACATACTTTGATATATATGTATATATTGTTATAGGTTCGTGAATCAACCAGTGGCCAAGTCTTACTTCCCGACGAAGTAAAAATCTGTGAAAGTGAGTTATAGTCCCACTTTTAAAATCTAATATTTTTGGAATGAGAATACATGCAGGTTTTATAAATGATTTACAAAATAGACACAAGTATGTGAAACTACATTCTATGGTTGAATTATCGAAATCGAATATGCCCCTTTTTATTAAGTCTGGTAATCTAAGAATTAGGGAACATACACCCTAATTGACGCGAATCCTAAAGATAGATCTATTGGGCCTAACAAACCCCATCCAAAGTACCGGATGCTTTAGTACTTCGAAATTTATATCATATCCGAAGGGTGTCCCGGAATGATGGGGATATTCTTATATATGCATCTTGTTAATGTAGGTTACCAGGTGTTCACCATATGAATGATTTTTATCTCTATGTATGGTATGTATATTGAAATATGAAATCTTGTGGTCTATTGTTACGATTTGATATATATAGGTTAAACCTATAACTCACCAACATTTTTGTTGACGTTTAAAGCATGTTTATTCTCAGGTGAATATTAAGAGCTTCCGCTGTTGCATACTAAAATAAGGACAAGATTTGGAGTCCATGTTTGTATGATATTGTGTAAAAACTGCATTCAAGAAACTGATTTCGATGTAACGTATTTGTATTGTAAACCATTACGTAATGGTCGTGTGTAAACAGGATATTTTAGATTATCATTATTTGATAATCTACATAAAGCTTTTTAAACCTTTATTTATGAAATAAAAGTTATGGTTTGTTTTAAAAATGAATGCAGTCTTTGAAAATCGTCTCATATAGAGGTCAAAACCTCGCAACGAAATCAATTAATATGGAACGTTTTTAATCAATAAGAACGGGACATTTCAATATATAGGTTTAGCATCGATATAAATATAGACCACAAGATTTCATAGTTATAAATATATGTACACTCGCAAGTGTATAAAAGTATTCTATAAGTTGTTGAGCGCTTCGGTAACCATAGTTAACCATAAATGTAGCATATTCCCTTTATTATGAAATCTCCCTACACTGTACCAAGTGTAGTAAAAACGAAGTACTATGCAACCGTTTACGATACTAGAGTGACTAGCCCGGTTGGGGTTGTCAAACCCAATAGATCTATTAATAGGATTCCCGCTTACATGTTCTTACAACATGTAAATATTAGTTACCATGCTATTAGGGAAGATATGCAAGGTGGTACAACTCAACGTAGAATATATTTTAAGTACTTGTGTCCATAGCGTAAAATATAAAATGCATGTATTCTTATCCCAAAATATTTTTAGAGTTTAAAAATGGGACTATATACTCACGGTAGTAAAAGTATATTAATAATAAGTTTTCAGCTTATTAAAAATATGGCCGTCGTCCTAGGATTCACGAACCTATAACAATAATAATGATTCAGATAATAATACGACATGTGAATAAAATAAAACAAGTTCATAGAATACTTATATATTAATTTTTAACATTTTTATGTTAGTAGTCCTTTGTTAGTAGTCCAAAATAGTCTGAAATGTCCAACAGTCCAATAATCGGTATATATAATCTTAGAATTACCCCACGACGTATTGTATACGTGTTGTCTTTACATCAACCCAGAGATGTATTGTATATGTATTGTCTTAGAATTAACTAAGACGTATTGTGTACGTATTGTCTTAGGATTTATATTGTATACTTATTGTGTTAGGACGTACCAAGAATATTATTATACATATATACAATCACAGAATTAACATAGATTATAATATTTTATTATACTACTGATAACATGTCTAAATATATATAGGCTATAGGAAAAGTTAACAAGGATATGGTTAATATAGTTTTTATAATATAAATTTCGTCCATACAACGTTAATTTTAGCAGATTTTGTTTTGCTCGCCAAATATTCATTACAACTCCGTTTAAAGTGAATCAAATTTCTATGGATTCATTAAGAAGTAAATTTTACAAAACCAATTCGAAAAGTTCATCCCAAGTAGTAATATTTAGAGCATTACCCTCTTTTTGTGTCGGTGGACAGATTTGGAAAAATCCCGGCATCCACCCAATATATGATTTTTGATAAAATACTTCCACTTTGTCTAAAATCATGAACAAAATACTGGAAGTCTTATTTACATTTATTAACATATTTCCAAAGTCTTAGCCTCGAACTCAAAGTCTAAGATAGGTTTTTAATTCCCAACCCAAAACAGCCCGCTTTTTACCGAATGGAGATTAAAGGATATATGTTAAGTTTCAAGGTGTTCTTCATATGTACAAGTTATAAGTTCTTATATTAACTTGATATAACATCATAATACATATAAATAAGTGTTATTAGAGTTTAGTTAGAAAGATTAGATTAGTTTTGTGATGACCCGGAAATTTCCGATCAAATTGAAACTTTAATCTTTATATGTTCCCGACACGATAAGCAAAGTCTGTAATATTGAGTCTTAACTATTTAGATGGATTCATTTGACCTTTGGCTGTGCCCGATGATTCACGAACAATTAATTGTAAATAATATGTATATATATATATATATATATATATATATATATATATATATATATATATATATATATATATATATATATATATATATATATATATATATATATATATATATATATGATTCTTAAACATAATTAATATTATATGTATATTGTAAGATATATATAAAATGAATAAATATTAAATATTCAGTATATGTTATTATATAATATGTTACATTACAAAGATATTAAAAATTAATATAGTTACTATAGTAATATTATTACCACTTCCAATATTTTTATCAACATTTAATATCTCTAATATCATTACTTTAAACATATAGATATAAGATCTGATATGTATAAATAACATTATTAACTGTATCATTATTATTAATAGTAATATAATTAATAGTATTATTATTATTAATATTATCCTTAATAATATTATTACTATTATCATAATCACTAATATTATTATTATGACTTATTATCTTTATTACTTTTATTGTTATTGTTAATATTATTATTATTATTATTTTCATTACTATCAATATAATTAAAATCATTAATTATTAATAACAAACACATAAGATTATACGTACGATTCTTGAACCCAATTCAGTTGCACGTTTCTTTCAACCTTTATGTAATTTTGGATTCATGTATGGAATTGATTTCAATCTATAACAGTTAAAGGGTGCCAAAATTGTTAACAATCGATGTCATACTTTATATTCTTTATTTTTCGTACTAAAGAATCCTAGCTGTCGAAATCAATTGGATTAATAAATTCAATCTAGTTGACAGCTTCACATTATCCTTTCCAAACCATAGCATTGTTACACTATCTTCTGTTGAAACATCCTTGTGAACTACTACGGTTTTCGCCTTCTCTTTGTGATCCAACAATAACCACCAACTCACCACCTCAAATCCACTTCATAACCGCCATCTTTTGAATAGGCAACGACTACCACCATTATCACCACCACTGTAAGTTTTTACCACGACATATCACTCAAACCATTTACATCTACAACTTCTATACTTCTCTGTTTCTTCTTCATGTACGAATACAAAACCACCATCACCATCATCGTTATATTCTCCTTCTCCGTTTACCGGTTTTGTGCAACGAAACAAAACCCCATCAATCAACCGTCTAACAAACCATGTCACCACCATGACCCACTTCATACGAACACCCACTTTTTATTTTGTGTTTCTACTCATGATCAACACATTTAACTATGATCAATCGCCACCACTCCAACACCACAACACCACCCTAACAAATCGTCATCACCTTTGTTTATATTATTTTTTTTTTACGAGATCTTGTGTAAACAACATGCTACTGCTTAACTTGTACTGCTACTTTTATTTTTCTATTTCAACTCCTATTTTCATAGAAGGAAATACGAGTGCTGCCACCACCGTCTCTTTCTTTCTGCCTTTCGATCCAAATAGTCGACTAACGTACAGGAAGTGTTTTTATCTTCCTTCTATTTCTCCTATTATTTAAACAAAATAAAGATAAAAATGCCGAGTACTTTATGATAATGACAAATAAATGGAAGTTTAGTTGTAAAGAAAAAGTCGCATAAGTTATTAAATTATAAAAAGTATTGCCCATTCTTTTTTACTGGTGACCAGTCTATTATAATTAAGATTATGGGAAATGAATTGGTGATGATGTGTCCGGTAGTGGAGTACAAAAAGAAAAGTAATGAGAGAAATTGGAAACAGATAAATATGGGATAAATAAATACGAGTAGCAGATTAAACAGATAAAGAGAAACGGAGAGGTGGTTAAGAAGGGTGTTGGGATTCCGAATTGGTGGGGGTTCGAGCCTGGCCACCGGGTTCCTTATCTTTTTATTTGAATCGCTTTCAATATTGGGCCAAGCAATTGATTGCATTGTTGGGCCAAGATGTGTTTTCCTCTTGGGTCTCTTTATCTTCCTGGGTCGAAGTATTTAAACGTTGGGCCGAAGAGTTTATGTTTGTTGGGCCAAGGAGAAAGGACAGACAGACTGGTTATATGATTTTAATCCGGGGATAAAACAGAAAAACATAGATAGAGCAATGGTCAGGGTTCGTGTCAGTTGAGCGAGAGGTCATGGGTTAGAGTCACGCATGGGCTTCCTTTTTTTGTGGGATTCATTTCTTGAGGTAGTCTTTATTTATTATTGTTATTTTTACTACTCATTGATATTAATTATTATTACTAATAGTATTATTATTAATATGATTATTATTGTTGTTATTATTATTTTTATTAGTTATATTATTTAATGTTATTATTATCATTATTCTAATTATTATTATTAACCTAGTTACTAGTAAGATTAAAATTATTATAAGTATAAATATGATAAGTATTATTAAATTGAAATATGAAAATGAAAATTTTAAATATGAAAGTGATTGTAAATAAAAGATGAGTAAAAAGAATCGAGAATGAGTATATGTATGTATATAGGATAAGTAATATGTTAGTACATAAAGTTTATAATATAATATGAGATAATATGATAAGATAGCTTGAAGATTAGGATTTCGATGATAAAAAAAATATATAGTTATAAGAAACATATATATATATATATATATATATATATATATATATATATATATATATATATATATATATATATATATATATATATATATATATATATATATATATATATATATAGATGTATAGAAAACTCATAAGGTTAAACTTTAGATGAACTTATTTTTAATATATAACGACTGTTATAACCTTAAGGCGTAAATGTTAGTTACATAAAAATTTAGCATATATTAAGGTAAAGAATATATTACGACTATAAATGAGAATGGTGTATAAATATATATATAGCTTAATATGGATTAATAGAACATTAGTAAAAATGGTAAATATAATTATGAGTTGTGACTTAAAAATATAACTAATGTTTATATATATATATATATAAATATATATATATACGTATATATGAATAAATATATTTATATATAAAATACATAATTTTTGGATAAAACCTATGCTATTATAATCATCAAGTAATTATAAAATAACATTTTGTGTAGTTATACTAGAATTATTTAATGTATTAATAAGAATTTAATAAAATGATATATTTTATACATATAATATAACAAAAATTAATATTATATACAAAATGAATATATAAAACCTATATATATTATTATTATAAAAAGGATATTACTAATGATAGTATATATATATTTGTTCGACTACGAGTACATGATTTAATATATATATATGAATAATATAGGTTGATGAATCCGAGGCCAACCCTACATTTGTTCAATGTCGTTATATGTATTTTTACTATAAAATACAGTATGGTGAGTTTCATTACTCCCTTTTTAAATGCTTTTGCAATATATATTTTTGGGACTAAGAATACATGCGCTGCTTTTATAAATGATTTACAAAATAGACACAAGTGATCGAAACTACATTCTATGGTTGAATTATCGAAATCGAATATGCCCCTTTTTTATTAAGTCTGGTAATCTAAGAATTAGGGAACAGACACCCTAATTGATGCGAACTCTAAAGATAGATCTATCGGGCCCAACAAGCCCCATCCAAAGTACCGGATGCTTTTGTACTTCGAAATTTATATCATGTCCGAAGGAGGATCCCGGAATGATGAGGATATTCTTATATGCATATTGTGAATGTCGGTTACCAGGTGTTCAATCCATATGAATGATATTTTTGTCTCTATGCATGGGACGTATATTTATGAGGAATGGAAATATGAAATCTTGTGGTCTATTAAAATTATAGAAATGATTATTTATGTTAAACTAATGAACTCACCAACCTTTTGTTTGACACTTTAAAGCATGTTTATTCTCAGGTATGAAAGAAATCTTCCGATGTGCATTTGCTCATCTTAGAGATATTACTTGGAGTCATTCATAACATATTTCAAAAGACGTTGCATTCGAGTCGTTGAGTTCATCAAGATTATTATTAAGTCAATTATAGTTAGTTATATTATAAAATGGTATGCATGTCGTCAACTTTCGATGTAATGAAAGATTGTCTTTTCAAAAACGAATGCAATGTTTGTAAAATGTATCATATAGAGGTCAAGTACCTCGCGATGTAATCAACTGATGTGAATCGTTTAAAATCGATATGGACTTCGTCCGGATGGATTAGGATGGGTCTCTACAGTTGGTATCAGAGCGGTGGTCTTAGCGAACCAGGTCTTGCATTAATATGTCTAACTGATAGTCGTTAGGATGCATTAGTGAGTCTGGACTTCGACCGTGTCTGCATGTCAAAAGTTTTGCTTATCATTTTCGTCGAAAATTATCTGCTATTCATCCTTAGGAAATTACATGCTTATCACTCTTAGTCTAGACACATCTTACTGCATTGATTGCATAAATAGTGTATAGACAAAATTCACATCTTAGCGTAGCTGTTACTGTGGACTTTGCTTGACAGCTTCCGTAGATTCCTCCATAATTTATGGGATTTTAGTATTAAATATGCATATGTAAAATTATATATTGCAGGGTACTAATCTACATCCTATTCTTTTTCTTATCGAAAATCCTTCATCTGATCGTACGAGATGAATCCCTCAACCAGTTCGAGTCCTTTAGATTCTGATAGCTATTCCGACAGCTATTCCGACATAGAGTTTCACTCGAGTTTCGAAAGCCGAGTCACCGGAATGAATCAACAAATCAGCCATCCCCAATTCATCTGATGGTTTCGTAGTCAACTTAATCAATGGAGACGCGAAGAAGACGATCCCTTCCACCAACTGAATTTATCTCTAGGCGAACAACCTGAAACACTTACCGGCGAATCAGTCCGAAACACCATTTTCACCCTCATTTTCAGGATATCTCGTAACTATTATATATTATCCACAATTCTAAATCCTATTCATCTGCTCGTTCTGACCGACAATCATCCTGGAGTAATGGAAGAAGTCAACGAGCTTCGCGCTCGAGTAATAAATTCGGAGAATATGGTGCAAAATTTACCAGCTTCAACAACATCACCGGCACCAACAGTACCATCGGTAACAGCACCAGTACCATCAACATCACACGCCTCAACATCTCATTATGTACCTCGAGTATAATCAATGTTCTACATATCGTTCTACATCATTTATCTTCGTTCTACCTGGCGATTATGTAATCTCTAATGTTTTAGAGATTATGTATTCTAGTTCTAACGATAAATCAAATGAGATTAATATCACATTAACTCATTAAATCCATGATTATGTCTGAAGAAAATATATATGTATATATGTTTTCATAAAGATTGTAATTAAAAATTTTAGTGTACATACTGTTAATGGTGAAAATATTTTAACGGGTAGGTAATACCCGTGGAATATTTAGATTTCCCATTAATAAGTTACATTGTACATTTGACGAAGCTGATTCAACAGTCATTTACTATCCTACTTACAACCACCGATATACGTATCCGTTTACCAAAGAATAACTATTTTCATTCAAATTCAATTTCATATTTGGATTTTGACCTATCAGAATCCAACAAGTGGCATAATGAAGAAATAATGGACACAATAAAAATTGATTAGAAACAGATTAATTAACAATATGTAATTTTGTTAAGAAACCACGCTAACAAAATCCTAGCTGACTGTTCCTAGCTAACTGTTAATTCCATATTACATTTTATTTATTGCAATTTAATTACCACAATTTATTTTATTGCAATTTACATTCTCGCAATTTTATTTATCATCATTTAATTTATGTTATTTACTTTACGCACTTTATTTATCGTTGTTTAATTTTCTGTTATTTATTTTACGCATTTAAATATCGGGACACGTATACAAGGTTTTGACATATCATATCGACGCATCTATATATATTATTTGGAATTACCATAGATACTCTATATGCAGTAATGATCGAGTTCTCTATACAGGGTTGAGGTTAATTCTACAATAATATATATAGTTTGAGTTGTGATCGAGTCTGAGACGTATACGGGTCACGACACGTATTAATTAATTCGAATATTATATATTAAACTATTTATGAATTATTGGACTATCAACTGTGGACTATCGACTGTGGACTAATAACATTGGGCAATTAAAATGAATTAAAATATTGATTATAACATATGAAACTAAACAATTCTTCAAATTGCCACTTGATTTCGTCTCAAACATCATTTGTATCTTCACGATTACATTCTTTGTTCAAACCTTTCATGATTCTTGAAAACACCTCAATCGAGAGGATGAACCAACCGCACTTCATTTATGGGAGAAAAGATTGATGCATATAGTAATGCACCTGAAAACACTAGGAACCTGAGTAAACGTTTAACACGTAGCTGTGCTAATTCCTTTAGCGTTATTATTACCGAAAATAACTTTGCATCTGCTGTTCAAGATAGCCAATTTTGTCACAGCTCCAGCAAGACAACTTCGACTTTTCGTACGAAACAACCTTATTATAACGTTGATATATACGCGTGCTCTTTTATTGTTACCAGGGAACCTTTCATATTCCACCATATTACCATCAGCGTTTAATCATCTAAAAACACAATTTTCCTGAAACCACCTCGGATTAATAACCGATGATTCAGATATCATAGCATTAAATGCAGAGGAAACAGAAAAATGGTAGATGGTCTAAACGACCAAAAGTTTGATGATAAAGAAAGGAGTGTTAGGAACGCTCGATAGAAAAATTGGGTATTGAAAAACAGATTGAGCTACCCATGAAGGAGACCAAGGACAAATAGAAGGACCAAGCCCTATATTCAAAGGATTCATGTAATTCTGGATCCGTTAAAATCTTTAGAGAATATCTTGCTCCGAAGTCATGTTAAAATCTTGCTGAAAATCTTTATCCATCAATCATCGAACTTAGAAATTCCAAAATATCATCATCAATATCTTCGATATTTCTGAGGATATTTTCATAAATATTCTCGTCCGAAATTATATACCTCCTCGTGCTTCCTGTGTATCATTATATTGGAAACATTCAATAGAAAATTTAGTACCGAAAAGAAGATTATGCGAAACTAGGAAGAAAGCCGTGGACAAATCACAAAGAATAAGTTTGACTTCAAAGAATCCAAATGATTCAATGTCTGCTAAAATCTTTAGTGAATATCTTGATCCTTACTCTAAACCCTTGCAGATAATAGTTTCTATCATCCTCTGATCTTAGATATTTCGAGATATTATCGTATCTTTCATTATAAATATCCTCCATATTTCTGGAGATATTTTTATAACTATTCTTATCTGAAATCATTAATCTCTTCGTGCTATCAGTATTACATCATATAGAAACTGTTAGTTTCTATATTCTGTAAACTTTCGAGCGTAAAATATGAATGTTATTGAAGTAATGTTGGGAACTGATGCATGAGCTAGTATAATATAATGACACTTGATCAACGTGATTATATTATAGTAAGTCATGCTGAGTTTCTAATGGAACGTGATGATTCACAGAATATACCGTCATCATGTGCCATTTACACGACTCTTACATTCTACCCAATCTCTAAACATATTGAGAACATATCTTATTGGTAGTTCAATCTTTACAGATATTCTGGTAATTTGACAAATCAAGATCGTGCCATTACGATATCTTTCTTAGAACATTAACTATGTTCGCTTCAAAAATTCATACCTACGAATTCCGGACCATTATTTGCTTGACTTGAAGTCGGGAAGAGGAGACAAAAGTATGGAACTCTTGAATATAAAAGAAAATATAAAGCTCGACCACAACATATAAATTACAAACCGTGCATATCAATATGTATTGCCACGTAAAGGCACGGGAGAACTAAAAATTACTACAACCCCAAGGTAATAGTAAAAATAAATAAAATCCTCCAGTGGTAAATAAAAAAAAAAGAATGATAGATATGAAAGTTACGAGTATATCAAGAATCAGTACTGGGTGAAGCATATTAATGGATGCTTTAAAGTATGAGTTGGGGGAGAAAGAATAGAAGGTGTGAGTTGTAAGGAAACGAAGGGGGTAGATTTATAGTGAAGAATCCGACAGAGAAATCGAAACAGATTATTGCATTTAATCCAAGAAGATCTTGATTTCCTTAATTACCGAAGAACCAAATCTTATTACGAAGATTTTCTTTAAATCCCACGAATTCCGGAAATCAGTCATAACTACGTCATCGGTTAAAACGAATATACATTCACTCATTTCACTTTTCTGCGATAGTTTTACTTATACTCTATGCATAATCAAACTGTTTTATCTATATTACTGATGTCGTAGGGGGTGTATACAAAATAGTATTATTTTTAGTGCGAAATACTATTAAATATGCTACAATTTTACACAAGTTATTTATTTATTTATCGAGTGGATATACTTAAACCTTGTTACAACACTTATAGGCAGTGTACCTAATCGTACAGTAGTGTAGTTTTTAGTAAGTCCGGTTCGTTCCACAGGGAGCTCGTGAAGTATAACACTGTATTTTTTTTTACACACAATAATTGTAAAAATACAAAAATATATATATAAGTAATATTATTATTATAAAGGGGGGTTTTTACCGTTTAATGACCGGTTTGTCGATTTTAAAACTTTAGTCGCAGTTAAAACCAAATGTAAAATATAAATACAAGACTTAAATTAAAGCATAAAGTAAATAACGATAATGAAATTGCGAATAATAAAAGTGCGATAAAATAAACTTGCGATAATTAAAAAGTACGATAATTAAAAGTGCAATACAATAACAATAAAAATGCGATAATTAGAAGTGCAATTAAATATAAAATAAAGGAAATTAAATATGAAATAAAAGAATTATGCTTATTTAAACTTCCGTAATCATGATGTTTGACGTGTTGATTTTAGTTTTATGCCTATGGGTTAATTGTCCTTTGTCCTGGATTATTTAATATGTCCGTCTGGTTTTTGTCCATAACAGTCCATCAGTCATAAATATAAAGTGCGAGTGTCCTCGTCAAATTATTCTTATACCCGAAGTTAAATATTCCAACTAATTGGGGACTTAAACTGTAACAAGATT
Organism: Rutidosis leptorrhynchoides; assembly: GCF_046630445.1. Classification (NCBI taxonomy): domain Eukaryota; kingdom Viridiplantae; phylum Streptophyta; class Magnoliopsida; order Asterales; family Asteraceae; genus Rutidosis; species Rutidosis leptorrhynchoides. The sequence continues at coordinate 449,983,890 of NC_092335.1, forward strand.
TTAATACTTTGTTTAGTAATTACACCAGGATGTCGACTGAGTGTAACCCAAGGTTTTAATATTTTGTTATCAATTATACCAAGTGTCCTTGTACATAATTTCACCCCTATTTTAATTATTCTAGTGGCTATTAATCCATTCCCGTGTCCGATTAAATGAACGATTATTCGTACATATAAATACCCCGCCCATCGTGTCCGATTGAGTGTATATGGTAATTTATAGGGACGCCCAATTGTAAATCTTTATATTAACATTAACAAACTATCATTTAGTTAAACAAATATAAAGCCCATTAATAGCTCATACTCTAATTTCCACAAGTGTCGTTCTTTTGTCCAAACCCCAATTATGGTACAAAGCCCAATTACCCAATTTTAGTAATTAGCCCAACATCATGATTACTTCGTTTTAAATAAGCATAATAATAACTTAGCTACGAGACATTAATGTAAAAAGGTTGAACATAACTTACAATGATTAAAAATAGCGTAGCGTTACACGGACAGAATTTCGACTTACACACTCAAACGATCTCTATCATAAATCTTATTATTATTATAATTTAAAATTAAAATTAAGATTATTGTTATATCTGATTACATTAACATTATGATAGAGATATAGAATATAGATATTGATAATTGATATTGATAATAGATAGATGGATCGATATATAGATCCCAATATGATAGAAAAAGCTCCGCTTCAATTACGTTTACATAGCCTTTTATAGGCGAATTTATAAATTGAATTTTCACTTATGACCCCTGAACTATGCTCAATTAACAACTTTTTATTATTTAATATTATTCTTATTATGAATTATTTAAATATTATATTTTATTCTTGTGCATAGTTGACTCATAATTTTTACACCGTTGCGTCGAGCGTTGAGAGTTGGTTCATGTCCCGGTTCCGGATTTTCGAACGTCCTTGCGTACTATTTTATATCGTGTACTTTGCGTTTTGTAACTTGTACTCTTGTCATTTTTAGACGTTCCTCATCAATAATTTGAACCTTTTTGATTGTATCTTGTACTTTTTAGCATTTTGGACCTTTTTGTCTTCAAATCTTCGTTTTCGCCTTTTGTCTTCGCACTTATTAAATATAAATGAATATTACTTGAAAATGGAACAATTGCAACTAAAAACTTGTCATTCTTGGGGGATAATGCTATGAAATATATGTTCCTTTTTAGCCTTATCAATATCCCCACACTTGAGCGTTGCTTGTCCTCAAGCAATACAGTCTTGAAAAACACTTGAATCACTTCTTTATTCTTCACACTTTGTACATCAGTGATTTCAATACGGCGGTATGAACAATGGTAGTAACCATAGAACCATGGTTAAAGGTGGGTGTGTCATCCACAGTTGCCTCGGGTTTAGGTCAACGACACTTTCAATCAAATAGCCGATTTACTTTCGGTTTCCAAAGCAAAGTGCACATTTGAAAGGTGGTTTACAGTCCCACATGACTATACAAATTTAGATCCTTTAGGAAATAGGATCTTTATGAAATCATTTGATCTTTTGAAAATTCAATCTAGCTTTTACCCTAGATAAGTTTTCTGATTTGATCCACCATTGGTGTTGCAAAATATATTTGTGGATCAATATTTTGGCTAAAAACATTTAGGTTCGTGTAATCCACTGCTATCCCGGTATCGGAAAGCACACATCCAGTTTACTTGTTCCGTATATTACCTTTCGGCAAACTACCGTCCGGTTGTAAAGGAAAGCGATGAACAAGAAACTGTTAAGGCAATGTCTAATGACATGCTTTTGGTTATGGTCTTTTAACGTGTCGGATGCTAGTACTATCCTTGGTAGGAGCAATAGTAAAGATCATCCTATGATTTTTCGGTCTGGCACAAGGTCCTGTCTCCGACCATGCTATGCAACCACCGTTCTTACGGTTGACACCCGATTTGGTTCAGGTGACCTAATGAATTCTGATGAATTCTCAGGATTTTACGTTCAATGGTAATGAACACATTGAAAATGAGTTTTCAGAAAACAAATCGGTTTTAATTTTGATCAAAATATTTTCTCGTTCAAGCTCGAGTTTAGATATCATTGAATTCCATGAGTTTGAATTCTCAATCTTTAAGGTCAATCTCTAGGATTGAGTAATATCAGTCTTAAAAGCTGATTTTTAATCTTTAAGGAGATTATCCTTTCTGGAGATCTGATTCATTAGTCTTATCAAGCTAATTTGCACGGTGCCCCCCCATTGTACGAGATAAATCCTTCTCATGGTTAGGATAAATCTGACCACATGGCGACCCTGTTTGATGCTGAGGTCCGTGGATTTCCAGCCGATTTTAGTGATGACTTTTCTAGATTTTTCGTCAACCTACAGCTGGTCTGGACGACAACTTCTTGACCTAAATCAAGAAGCGTGTGTCTTTTTCGGAAGACTTTACTTCCTTCAAATGATGGAATTGATTCATCGTGTAGATCCATCTTTCTTTCAAAAGTATTATAGTAAATCGGGTAAAACTGATTAGTATTATCCAAAACAAAAGTACCTGCAATAATCTTGTACAAAAATATGTGATAGATAGTTTTTAATTGAATAACTTGGTACATTCTCCCCACACTTAGTTTCTTTCTTTGCCTTTTTATTCTCCTTTATTCCATTTTAAATGAATTCAAGCGTTTTAAGTTGTTTCTCAATTTATGTCCTTTTCGAGGTAACGATAATTTCGGTATTAACACCTAGTTTTCATCGTTCATAAATATGTATAAACATGATTTTGAGTTCATTTAGTTGAAAATTTTTCAAATTTTCACAAAATTTGGCAAATAAACCAAGTATAAACCTGAGAGAATTTATAACCCTTCCCCACACTTGAGATCATGCAATGCCCTCATTTGCATGAAATCAGACTATAATTATAAATTCATGAGGGTGATTAGTGTAGAAAAGTGATTAAAAATACCCAGTTTGTAAACATATTGTTATTTCACATTTGATTTTTTGCGTCTTGTCAAAATCAGTAGCTTTTGCTGAACTTCATGACAGTCTTTGAAAGTGCGCTGTTTTACCCTGTTGTGTACATAACATAAAATACAAACATATATATACATATTTTTGAAGTTTGGTACATAACCCCACGTTCAAAAATTTATAATATATAATATTTTTTGCATCCTTTAGATCAATAAAATTAAAAATAATGATAACAAAATTTGTCGCCCCGCCCTCGGGTAAAGCAATTCCGGTTCAATGACCTAGTGTTCAACTTACGACGAATTTTAGAAATCATTTTTTAAACTTAATGAAATAAAGTAAATTTTTATTTTTAAAATCATTCAAAACATAAATTTAAAAAGCATATTAATTTTATATAAAACCTACTAAATAAAAAGATTCAGAATGGAGGGAGAAAACTAGTTCTTTAGTGTCTGCTAGCGGAAAAGACCAATCGGATTCCATTCTCGGAACTACACGAGAACAGAACAACTAACTCTCGACAACATTTTCCTTTTAGAACATTTGAATCTCCCCACACTTAGGTAGCTGTGGTGTCGAAATTGTGATTAGCTTCATTGTCAATTTCTCTTGGTCCATAATCAACTTGCCTATCTGTGACTTTTTCTTTAAGCCAGTGCCCGGCTTCTTCCGTAATATCCCATAATTCAACTAGCTTCGCCTTTTCTTTAGGCGACAGATTGGATACTAACCGGTTACATAACTTAAAGTTCCCCTTACTTCTAGCATCAATAGCCTGTTTAAAAAGTTTCTTCATTGAACTGTTAATAACGGGGTCATCTAATTTCGTATCAACAACGGGGTCCTTTGTTATTGGGTTATCATTAGGTGTTACTTCATTTTTCCCACACTTAGGCATTTCATTATTGTTAAGCACTACCGTTGGAGTTGGTAAAACAACATGGTTATTACCAATCGTTTTTATTGGTTCAACGGTTTTGGTTGGTGGAGGTTTAGATTTTCAAATCATAAAGGTGATCGATTTGTCACCACTTTTAAGTGTCATTCTTCCATTTCCTACATCAAATAACGCCCCGGTGGACGCAAAGAATGGTCGACCTAAAATTAGAGGAATGTTTGGGTCCTCTTCTATGTCAATGACAATGAATTCGACTAGAAAGGTTAAATTACCTACTTGAATGGGTAGGTTGTCAGCAATTCCAACTGGGTGCTTAATGGTTTGATCAAAGAGTCGAACACTCATATCCGTTGGAGTTAACTCACCTACACCTAATCTCTTATATAAGGACAGAGGCATAACACTCACACTTGCACCTAAATCTGCTAGTGCATCATACATAACACAATCACTAAGTAGACAAGGAACAATAAATTCACCCGGATCACCTACTCTAGGTGGAGGTTTTGGTGGAACTGTATTCACCGGGTTTATCTTTACGGTTTTTGTTTCTTGTACTTTCTTATTCTTTTTCTTCTTCTTCTTTCCAGAGGTATCACAATCTTTATTACCTATCACTTGCTCATACTCAACTCCTTTTCTTGGAAACGGGATAGGTGGTCTGTATGGTGCCACCACTGGCTTTACATACTTGGGTGGTGGTGGTGTTGGTGTAACTTCTTCATTGTTACTCACATCTAAAACCTTCCCATCTTCTGATGCTGGTTTTTCAGAATTTGTTGAAACCATATTAACATTCTCTTTCCGAGGATTTACTTCAGTATTACTCGGTAGCTTTCCTTGTTCCCTCTCACTCATCATGCTAGCAAGAGTACCTACGTGTTTTTCTAGATTCAAAATGGAAGCTTGTTGAGTTCTTAATGACTGATCAAACCTCTCATTTGTTTGGGTTTGAGTTTCAATAAATTGTGTTTGAGATTCAACTAGCTTGAATACCACGTCTTCCATATTTGACTTTTTCTCTTCGGTTTGTTGTTGTGGTTTATATAAGCCAGGTCTTTGTTGATTGAAAGTGTTGTTTTGAGTTGGTTGGTTATTCGGACCTTGTTGGTTATACCAGTTATTTTCGGGTCCTTTTGGATTGTAAAGAATGTTTTGATTTCGATTGAAGTTTAGCTTTGGCGGTTGATAATTATTTTGATAATTATTTCCCGGCCTTTGGTTCATATAGAAAACATTCTCTCGTTGTTCCATGGTTGGTTCAATGTGACAATCTTTCAATAAGTGTGGTCCACCGCATAGCTCACAACTAATTCGTATTGCGTGAATATCTTTATTCATCTTTTCCATTCGTCTTTCGAAAGCATCTATTTTTGCTAAAACGGAATCAAAGTCATGGCTAGAATCGGCTCTAGCCGCTTTAGATGAACGAACAATATCTTTTTCTTGGTGCCACTCATGCGAGTGGGAGGCTGTGTTATCAATAATTTTGTAAGCTTCAGTTGCGGTTTTCTTCATAATTGAACCACCAGCTGTTATGTCGATGTCTTTTCGTGCAGCAACGTCTACGCCTTGGTAGAATATTTGTACTATTTGAAAAGTATCTAATCCGTGTTGAGGACATCCTCTCAACATCCTTCCGAATCTTGTTCACGCCTCATATAATGTTTCATTTGGCTTTTGCGCGAACGTAACAATTTCTCCTTGAAGTCTCACAGCTTTGGATGCCGGAAAGAATTGTTTAAGAAATTTTTCAACTAAAACATCCCATGTGTCAATCGCCCCTTCAGGTAACGATTCTAACCAATATTTGGCTTCTCCCTTTAAAGTCCAGGGAAACAACATGAGATAGATCTGTTCATCCTCAACTTCTCGGATTTTGAATAGTGTACAGATCCTATTAAACGTACGAAGATGTTCGTTTGGATCTTCCTTCGGCGCACCACTATATTGGCACTGATTAGTTACCATGTGTAGAATTTGTCCTTTGATTTCATAATCTGGTGCATTAATGTTTGGTTGAATAATGGCGTGACCTTGGCCTGTGCGTGTAGCTCTCATTCGATCTTCCATACTTAGAGGTTCCGTTACTTCCATAATTGAATTTGTTGAATACGAATCACTAGAGGATTCTGATTTAATGGTTTGTGGCTCAGGAGGAATAATTAGTGGTTCAGGATCTTGGAATTGTCCTTGAATATGCTTCGGGTTCTTAATTGTGAAGTCGGGTTCAAAAGATGGATTATCGGAAATTTGAGTTGGAGTTCTTGTTCGACTAGATAACGATTCTAAAGAAAAATCAACGGCGACAATATTTGCTAGATGTCTTGATCGAGTTACAGGTGGTGAACGTATGAAAGGTGGTGAACGTTTTGCTCGGTGCATTAACAGAATATCCTATTAGTTATAAAAATAAGAAAAACTTATATAAGTTGTCCAATTAATAGACTTTTCTGATTTTGCCCACGTTTCGAATAGCCAAAAGATGTAGCAGGTAGCCAGGACCCTTTAAATCGGAAGCCCACAACTAGCCACTAACAAATCCAACTATTACTACGAACCAGAAAAATGTCAACGTCTATTAATTTAACCGCTTAAATAATTTTTCTTTCCGTTTTAAGATTTAGATAAGAAGTATAGAAAATTCTAAGTCCTAAAAACTAGAGTATCGAGAAATAAGGAAGAAATAGATTGCGCGTCGAATAATGTTGAAAAATAAAAAGGTCGAAAAATAGGCGTCGAAAAATAAAAATAAGAAAGTAGTGCGAAATACGGCGTCGTAAAATTCTAAAGCACCTAAAACTTAGTCTAAGGAATAAGCACTTAAGGGATTTTACGGCAAAGCCTAAAAATTCTAGAAGTAAAAATAACTATGGCAAAACTAAACTTAATACTAAAAGTTGCGAATATAGTCTAAAAATCTAAAGGTAATAAAACTAAAAAAAAACATTTTTTTTTATAGACAAAATCTTAAAAAAAAAATATTTTTTTAAAAATATTTTTTTTTTTTTTTTTTTAGATACGTTTTTTGTTTTTTTTTTTTTTACGTTTTTTTTTTTTTTACGTTTTTTTTTTTTTTTATTTTACGTTTTTTTTTTTTTTACGTTTTTTTTTTTTTTTTTTTAAGAAAAACGATAGTGGGAACAAAGATAGTGGTTTTTTTTTAAAAAAAAAAAAAACTAGTACAACAAAAGAGGGACAAAGCGTGTCATTTTTTTTTTCTTTTTTTTTTACAAATATAAATTAAAAATATAGTGTTTCGCCGAGTTCCCCGGCAGCGGCGCCAAAAACTTGATGTCGTAGGGGGTGTATACAAAATAGTATTATTTTTAGTGCGAAATACTATTAAATATGCTACAATTTTACACAAGTTATTTATTTATTTATCGAGTGGATATACTTAAACCTTGTTACAACACTTATAGGCAGTGTACCTAATCGTACAGTAGTGTAGTTTTTAGTAAGTCCGGTTCGTTCCACAGGGAGCTCGTGAAGTATAACACTATATTTTTTTTACACACAATAATTGTAAAAATACAAAAATATATATATAAGTAATATTATTATTATAAAGGGGGGTTTTTACCGTTTAATGACCGGTTTGTCGATTTTAAAACTTTAGTTGCAGTTAAAACCAAATGTAAAATATAAATACAAGACTTAAATTAAAGCATAAAGTAAATAACGATAATGAAATTGCGAATAATAAAAGTGCGATAAAATAAACTTGCGATAATTAAAAAGTACGATAATTAAAAGTGCAATACAATAACAATAAAAATGCGATAATTAGAAGTGCAATTAAATATAAAATAAAGGAAATTAAATATGAAATAAAAGAATTATGCTTATTTAAACTTCCGTAATCATGATGTTTGACGTGTTGATTTTAGTTTTATGCCCATGGGTTAATTGTCCTTTGTCCTGGATTATTTAATATGTCCGTCTGGTTTTTGTCCATAACAGTCCATCAGTCATAAATATAAAGTGCGAGTGTCCTCGTCAAATTATTCTTATACCCGAAGTTAAATATTCCAACTAATTGGGGACTTAAACTGTAACAAGATTTTAATACTTTGTTTAGTAATTACACCAGGATGTCGACTGAGTGTAACCCAAGGTTTTAATATTTTGTTATCAATTATACCAAGTGTCCTTGTACATAATTTCACCCCTGTTTTAATTATTCTAGTGGCTATTAATCCATTTCCGTGTCCGGTTAAATGAACGATTATTCGTACATATAAATACCCCGCCCATCGTGTCCGATTGAGTGTATATGGTAATTTATAGGGACGCCCAATTGTAAATCTTTATATTAACATTAACAAACTATCATTTAGTTAAACAAATATAAAGCCCATTAATAGCTCATACTCTAATTTCCACAAGTGTCGTTCTTTTGTCCAAACCCCAATTATGGTACAAAGCCCAATTACCCAATTTTAGTAATTAGCCCAACATCATGATTACTTCGTTTTAAATAAGCATAATAATAACTTAGCTACGAGACATTAATGTAAAAAGGTTGAACATAACTTACAATGATTAAAAATAGCGTAGCGTTACACGGACAGAATTTCGACTTACACACTCAAACGATCTCTATCATAAATCTTATTATTATTATAATTTAAAATTAAAATTAAGATTATTGTTATATCTGATTACATTAACATTATGATAGAGATATAGAATATAGATATTGATAATTGATATTGATAATAGATAGATGGATCGATATATAGATCCCAATATGATAGAAAAAGCTCCGCTTCAATTACGTTTACATAGCCTTTTATAGGCGAATTTATAAATTGAATTTTCACTTATGACCCCTGAACTATGCTCAATTAACAACTTTTTATTATTTAATATTATTCTTATTATGAATTATTTAAATATTATATTTTATTCTTGTGCATAGTTGACTCATAATTTTTACACCGTTGCGTCGAGCGTTGAGAGTTGGTTCATGTCCCGGTTCCGGATTTTCGAACGTCCTTGCGTACTATTTTATATCGTGTACTTTGCGTTTTGTAACTTGTACTCTTGTCATTTTTAGACGTTCCTCATCAATAATTTGAACCTTTTTGATTGTATCTTGTACTTTTTAGCATTTTGGGCCTTTTTGTCTTCAAATCTTCGTTTTCGCCTTTTGTCTTCGCACTTATTAAATATAAATGAATATTACTTGAAAATGGAACAATTGCAACTAAAAACTTGTCATTCTTGGGGGATAATGCTATGAAATATATGTTCCTTTTTAGCCTTATCAATTACTCAATGATGATAAAACTCTATTATCAACTCGTATTCGTCATGAAAACATTATTTATAGTTAGCCATGACGACCTCGATCAAATTTCGGGACAAAATTTCTTTAACGGGTAGGTACTGTGATGACCCGGAAATTTCCGATCAAATTTAAACTTTAATCTTTATATGTTCCCGACACGATAAGCAAAGTCTGTAATATTGAGTCTTAAAATTTTAGAACTATTTAGATGGATTCATTTGACCTTTGGCTGTGCCCGATGATTCACGAACAATTAATTGTAAATAATATGTATATATATATACATGATTCTTATATATATATATATTATATGTATATTATATATATATATATATATATATATATATATATATATATATATATATATATATATATATATATATATATATATATATATATATATATATATATGATTCTTAAACATAATTAATATTATATGTATATTATAAGATATATATAAAATGAATAAATATTAAATATTCAGTATATATTATTATATAATATGTTACGTTACAAAGATATTAAAAATTAATATAGTTACTATAGTAATATTATTACCACTTCCAATATTTTTATCAACATTTAATATCTCTAATATCATTACTTTAAACATATAGATATAAGATCTGATATGTATAAATAACATTATTAACTGTATCATTATTATTAATAGTAATATAATTAATAGTATTATTATTATTAATATTATCCTTAATAATATTATTATTATTATCATTTTCACTAATATTATTATTATGACTTATTATCTTTATTACTTTTATTGTTATTGTTAATATTATTATTATTATTTTCATTACTATCAATATAATTAAAATCATTAATTATTAATAACAAACACATAAGATTATACGTACGATTCTTGAACCCAATTCAGTTGCACGTTTCTTTCAACCTTTATGTAATTTTGGATTCATGTATGGAACTGATTTCAATCTATAACAGTTAAAGGGTGCCAAATTTGTTAAAAATCGATGTCATACTTTATATTCTTTATTTTTCATACTAAAGAATCCTGGCTGTCGAAATTAATTGGATTAATAAATTCAATCTAGTTGACAGCTTCACATTATCCTTTCCAAACCATAGCATTGTTACACTATCTTCTGTTGAAACATCCTTGTGAACTACTACAGTTTTCGCCTTCTCTTTGTGATCCAACAATAACCACCAACTCACCACCTCAAATCCACTTCATAACCGCCATCTTTTGAATCGGCAACGACTACCACCATTATTACCACCACTGTAAGTTTTTACAACGACATATCACTCAAACCATTTACATCTACAACTTCTATACTTCTCTGTTTCTTCTTCATGTACGAATACAAAACCACCATCACCATCATCGTTATATTCTCCTTCTCCGTTTAACGGGTTTGTGCAACGAAACAAAACCCGATCAATCAACCATCTAACAAACCCATGTCACCACCATGACCCACTTCATATGAACACCCACTTTTTATTTTGTGTTTCTACTCATGATCAACACCTTTAACTATGATCAATCGCCACCACTCCAACACCACAACACCACCCTAACAAATCGTCATCACCTTTGTTTATATTATTTTTTTTTACGAGATCTTGTGTAAACAACATGCTACTGCTTAACTTGTACTGCTACACTACACTGCTACTTTTATTTTTCTGTTTCAACTCCTATTTTCATCGAAGGAAATACGAGTGCTGCCACCACCATCTCTTTCTTTCTGCCTTTCGATCCAAATAGTCGACCAACGTACAGGAAGTGTTTTTATCTTCCTTCTATTTCTCCTATTACTTAAACAAAATAAAGATAAAAATGTCGAGTACTTTATGATGATGACAAATAAATGGAAGTTTAGCTATAAAGAAAAAGTCGCATAAGTTATTAAATTATAAAAAGTATTGCCCATTCTTTTTCACTGGTGACCAGTCTATTATAATTAAGATTATGGGAAATGAATTGGTGATGATGTGTCCGGTAGTGGAGTACAAAAAGAAAAGTAATGAGAGAAATTGGAAACAGATAAATATGGGATAAATAAATACGAGTAGCAGATTAAACAGATAAAGAGAAACGGAGGGGTGGTTAAGAAGGGTGTTGGGATTCCGAATTGGTGGGGGTTCGAGCCTGGCCACCGGGTTCCTTTTCTTTTAATTTGAATCGCTTTCAATATTGGGCCGAGCAATTGATTGCATTGTTGGGCCAATATGTGTTTTCCTCTTGGGTCTCTTTATCTTCCTGGGTCGAAGTATTTAAAAGTTGGGCCGAAGAGTTTATGTTTGTTGGGCCAAGGAGAAAGGACAGACAGACTGGTTATATGATTTTAATCCGGGGATAAAACAGAAAAACATAGATAGAGCAATGGTCAGGGTTCGTGTCAGTTGAGCGAGAGGTCATGGGTTCGAGTCTCGCATGGGCTTCCTTTTTTTTGTGGGATTCATTTCTTGAGGTAGTCATTATTTATTATTCTTATTTTTACTACTCATTAATATTAATTATTATTACTAATAGTATTATTATTAATATGAATATTATTGTTGTTATTATTATTTTTATTAGTTATATTATTTAATGTTATTATTATCATTATTCTAATTATTATTATTAACCTAGTTACTAGTAAGATTAAAATTATTATAACTATAAATATGATAAGTATTATTAAATTGAAATATGAAAATGAAAATTTTAAATATGAAAGTGATTGTAAATAAAAGATGAGTAAAAAGAATCGAGAATGAGTATATGTATGTATATAGGATAAGTAATATGTTAGTACATAAAGTTTATAATATAATATGAGATAATATGATAAGATAGCTTGAAGATTAGGATTTCGATGATAAAAAAAATATATAGTTATATGAAACATATATATATATATATATATATATATATATATATATATATATATATATATATATATATATATATATATAGATGTATAGAAAACTCATAAGGTTAAACTTTAGATGAACTTATTTTTAATATATAACGACTGTTATAACCTTAAGGCGTAAATGTTAGTTACATAAAAATTTGGCATATATTAAGGTACAGAATATATTACGACTATAAATGAGAATGGTGTATAAATATATATAGCTTAATATGGATTAATAGAACATTAGTAAAAATGGTAAATATAATTATGAGTTGTGACTTAAAAATATAACTAATGTTTATATATATATATATAAATATATATATACGTATATATGAATAAATATATTTATATATAAAATACATAATTTTTGGATAAAACCTATGCTATTATAATCATCAAGTAATTATAAAATAACATTTTGTGTAGTTATACTAGAATTATTTAATGTATTAATAAGAATTTAATAAAATGATATATTTTATACATATAATATAACAAAAATTAATATTATATACAAAATGAATATATAAAACCTATATATATTATTATTATAAAAAGGATATTACTAATGATAGTATATATATATTTGTTCGACTACGAGTACATGATTTAATATATATATATATATATGAATAATATAGGTTCTTGAATCCGAGGCCAACCCTACATTTGTTCAATGTCGTTATATGTATTTTTACTACAAAATACAGTATGGTGAGTTTCATTACTCCCTTTTTAAATGCTTTTGCAATATATATTTTTGGGACTGAGAATACATGCGCTGCTTTTATAAATGCTTTACAAAATAGACACAAGTGATCGAAACTACATTCTGTGGTTGAATTATCGAAATCGAATATGCCCCTTTTTATTAAGTCTGGTAATCTAAGAATTAGGGAACAGACACCCTAATTGACGCGAACTCTAAAGATAGATCTATCGGGCCCAACAAGCCCCATACAAAGTACCGGATGCTTTAGTACTTCAAAATTTATATCATGTCCGAAGGAGGATCCCGGAATGATGGGGATATTCTTATATGCATATTGTGAATGTCCGTTACCAGGTGTTCAATCCATATGAATGATATTTTTGTCTCTATGCATGGGACGTATATTTATGAGGAATGGAAATATGAAATCTTGTGGTCTATTAAAATTATAGAAATGATTATTTATGTTAAACTAATGAACTCACCAACCTTTTGGTTGACACTTTAAAGCATGTTTATTCTCAGGTATGAAAGAAATCTTCCGCTGTGCATTTGCTCATCTTAGAGATATTACTTGGAGTCATTCATAACATATTTCAAAAGACGTTGCATACGAGTCGTTGAGTTCATCAAGATTATTATTAAGTCAATTATAGTTAGTTATATTATAAAATGGTATGCATGTCATCAACTTTCGATGTAATGATAGATTGTCTTTTCAAAAACGTATGCAATGTTTGTAAAATGTATCATATAGAGGTCAAGTACCTTGCGATGTAATCAACTGATGTGAATCGTTTAAAATTGATATGGACTTCGTCCGGATGGATTAGGACAGGTCTCTAAAAGTTTTTCAAACAAGCTTGGTGTTCACCAAAACAAGTTCTAGTTTTTATAAGTTTTATAAGTATAATAAGATAGCAACTATACAAGGAATTGAACAAGGATTTTGATAAGTATTTTACCTTGATTATGAAGAGGAAAGTTGCTGAGATTAAAGTATGATATGAGAGCATTCAAGTGTGTGTTTTTAGTTAAAGAAAATGTGGAGTAAAAATGAGTTAAAATGGTCCTTATTTATAAGCTTATAATTTTAGCTTTTAGTGAAAATATCTAAGATAAGTTAAATTGTATTAAGTCATGCATGACATATTAAATTGATTAGGTCATGGATGACATATTACACAAATAATTGCAGATTTCTATTGGTATATACCAATAGTAAATACTTCTAGAAGCTGTGTATAATACGGGTAAAAATACCGTATGAATGCGAGTAGAATTCTTCGAGGAAATTAAACGGAAATACGAGTATAGCTATCCTTTATATGTATTGGTATATTATAAAGTGTATTCAATACTTGTAAGGATGTATTTACACTCGTAATACATTATATGTAAATACATTTTAACATAAGTTAATTACATCGTTTAAATAGTAATATATATATTGTTTGAAAACTCTTTAAATTAGTAGTATGAATATATATATATATATATATATATATATATATATATATATATATATATATATATATATATATATATATATATATAATACTTTGTTAATCTACTTAATGAGATATTTAATTATCATATTTTCAAGTTAAATATATATAAATCCATATATATACACAATAATTAAACAATTAAATAATTAAATCAAGTTATGACGTTCGTGAATCTTCGGAATAAAAGGGTGGCCAAAAGCTTGTGTAAAACTCTTTTTGGAGGTTCAAGATTTATTAAAATTCATTGCTTATCAAGTCGGAATTATATAAAGATTAAGTTTAAATTTGGTCAGAAATTTCCGGATCGTCACATAAAGTTCGAATCTTTCTTGTTTTTGGGCCTTAATACCGGGGTGAAAACGTGACTTTTTAATAGATATCACCTGCAACTATAACACCATGAGTTTGGACTTGACACCGACCCACTCTGTTCTGACCCACTTTTCTGTTTCAACTTGACAGACTTCTTTAACCTAGAGTCCGAATGACTCATCACCTGATCTTGCAGTGGCATCACATAACCTACCATTCTATTTCTTGCTGCTCTGACGTCATCACCATCCTAACAAACGCTTGCCATAACAAACGCTTGCGATAACGTCGTCACCATCCTAACCATTGTTCTGTACTTTGGTAAAATTACATTAACAAAATGCTGAATTCTAGAGTGTTCATCTGGAACCCACTGTTGCACGAACCTTAATTTATCAATATACTACTCAATCACCTCATCTATCGTCATCTAGTCTGTCATTTTCATTGCCAAAATTTCCGTCTTAATTCAATTGAGGTCATACAACGAACAAAACTACTCACAAACTTTACTATAAAATTATTCCCAAGTAATCATGCTCACTTGCTCTTTCGGTACACTAGAAATAATTGTATCCCACCAAACTATTGACCTATTTTTTCGCATACGACTAGCATAAATACCCTGTAATTCTGGTTCGCACTGACAGGCCTCAAAAACCCTTTCTATCTCTCTTAACCAGTTAAGTGTTACTGTAGGGTTAGAACTTCTTGAGTACTCTGGCGGATTACAATTCAGAAACTGTTTGAAGGTACATTTCTTCGGTTGTTGAAAAGTCGCATCTGATACGGATCCCACATATGATTTGGGAACTGTTGATTAAATTGAGGTAGCATCTGATACTGTTGAGAAAATTGATACTGAGGTAGTAACCATTGCTGTTGTTGGAAAGCACTTTCAGTTTTCTGATAAATATTTGACTGCACCGGATACCCACTAAACATCTGATTCGGTACACTACCACTTGGATTCACTGTTACCTGGCGTTATTCTAATTTCCCTTATCCTATCACGTGCTATCTTTAACTGACTTTCCAAATCAAGAATTTGTTCCTGCGGATTATCTTCTGACACATACTCGTCTTCATCCAGGGCTCTGAATGTTCCGGGGGCTGACGGACCAGTTGCATTTCCTATATTATCTGCCATATCTGCAAAACCACAACATCTCACACAAACTCTTAGTGGAAAACAGGTTAATACCTACCAACTAACGCATGTAATCCCTACATTTACTTAACCCATCCCCTCAGATATGTTTGACACAACACAAGGTTTGGGAACATGACATTCAAATTTATGCTCTGATACCAAGTTGTTACACCCTTTATATATATATAGCGAAAGAATTAATTTACATACATACCCTTAGTTAATTTCAATCATGGTTATCACAAATGCTTAGTTAATTACTCCATTACAAGCCACAACTATTACGTTGAACGACTAGTTACATATTTACAAAAGTTAAGACATCAGAGTTCGTCTTGTCAAACATATCTTCAACCCGACTCCCGTCCCTACCAGCACTAAGATCCAAAACCTGCAAGGGAGGAGGTGAGGGGTTAGCACGAGGCTAAGTAAATGAAACTATCAATAGGTCTAGCATACAATATCAACTCATACTCCTATAACAACAACTTTATACAACCACATACAATGTACAACAACCATCAATTATGCTCCAACTAGAGGGTCGGCGGCTTGTACGGGCACACGGCCACTAGCTGATCAGGCTAGAGTCTACCGATAGTCCTTACTACTGAATCCCCAGTATAGTCATCCACATGCAGGTGATGCGTTATTCAACACTATACTCATCAAACAGTAGCCAACTGGACTCAACCACAACTAGGTTGACCTCTCTGAGCTGAACCTAACAGATCAAGGTTCCAACAACAACAACAACAAGTGCACAAACAACTAATCCGCAACAACCGTAGTAGGCTACTAATACTACTAAAAGCATGGAAACCCTAAACTGTGATCAACTGTACTACAAAACTACTAAACATGGCAACTGACTACAATATAAACATAGTAGCGCAACTTGCTACTCTATACTATACCAAAAGATAATCTCACTCACCGACTATCAGCAGCAGAAATCACTCAAAATTCTAATCTTACCGAGCCTTCTCTTCATCCTTTTCACCTGATACAGCATAAACCAAGTTAGTACAGTGTTCTAATCAAAATTAGACACACGTGCAGCATAGCGACTATAAAACAGCCATTAAACAACAACAGTCAGCACTGATCCACATCCGTACGATTACAGGTGCAACCGTACGGTTACAGTCTCATCTCATACGGATACAGCTTGTATCTGTGCAGTTGCAGGGTAAAAGCCCGGTTGCACAATAACACTGCATCCGTATGGTTGCATATGCATCCGCACGGTTACACAGTGCACCCGTACGGTTGCAAGCTGCATCCGTACGTTTATGTTCTTCAGCAACAGCAGCAGTTTACTTACGGGTATCAAGCCAAAATCACCCAGAACTCGATTTCAAAATGTTTTGACACCGAAATCCATTTAGGAAACATTTATTACACTTATAGAAACTTAAACCCCAATGAATTACATTAAAACAACACCTAAATCACTTGATTTTAACCAACAAGCCTTTTGTACCAAAACCTAACAAAAAACTCATTAATCTCATATTACACCATGAAAAAGAACAATCTTTACCTTGTTATGACTACGAAATCACTAGCAACAGATTAAGCAACCCAGTTAGACACAAAATCGAGATCTAAGAAATTAGGTTCAAGATAGTGAAAGGTTAGGTGAGTGTGTGTGAAATTTCTAGAAAAAGAAAAGAAAGAGGGCAGCCACATACACATATAAAGGGAGTTAAAACTAATACCCTTTAACACACGGGTATTTACCAGTTATCGGATAATCTTTCGTACTTACTTTGACAACCTAACGGAGTCCAAATTAAATAAATGAACATGTTCTGTGACCCTTGTCACAAACTAGTCTCAACTGAATAACCAAATAATTATAAACATATAATTATTATAACAACATACAAACACACTCAAGATCAAAAGGGTCTTTTTAGCTAGGCCAGGTAACAGGGTCTTTACATTGGGTGAAAATTACGATGGTCCTCCCAAAATAAGGCCATGTAAGTGGATTGTAAGTGGTTCAAATAGAAACAAAGAGTTGATCTGGAAAAATTACAACTTGGTGTGGTGAACACAACTGTTATGGAAACGTTCCTGGTAACAACTATCGCTGTATAACATCAAGTATGTGTTTTGGGCTTTTAGACCGGCTATTCGAGCCTTTCAAAAGTGTATACCTATCATTTTTGTGAATGGAACTCATTTAAAAGGTAATTACTTGAGAAAATTGCTTACAACATTTAATAACCAGCCAAAATCACCATTGACGTGGATGTTAACTCTGGTCCCAGTGCATGGCTTGACTTCTAAGTAACAGCAAAGTTCTACAGCGGAAGCATAATATATAAGTACCTGAGACAAAACATGCTTAAAGGTTTGTGAAGTTCATAGGTTTATCAATAGTAACCAAGTTTTTTTTATTTGTTTTATTTATTTATTTAATTGTTGTTACTTTCTCAAATGTACAATGTAGTCCTTGTGCATTGTATTCGTATTTGTTTATTCGTTAAACATTTTATAATGATAATTATCCAAGTCCATTTATAAAAGTTTTGGTAATTTAAATTACCCATGTTTTGTTGGTTTTATAGAACCAAATAATATTTAGTCAAGGTTGAAATTAAATGAACAGATAATATCTTTGGTAAAAAAAAAAAAAAAAATTCTAGCGTATAACACCATAGAATTTAAATAACGTTCGTTAATTATTTGACGGAAAAAAGTCGGGTTATTGCAGTACCTACCCGTTATTGAAAATTTCGTCCCGAAATTTTAGTTGGTGCCATCCGTCGGAGTTGCGTTGGGAATTTATATGCGGGTACTTTCGTTTTATTTGATTTTTCTCGCTCTCAAGTGAGCTCAAGTTCTATACGAGTGTTTCAATGAATTCTGACAGTTGGAAGTGTGTTTTGTTTGGGTCGTTTGACCTTGCGGTCTATAACCTCTATAGACTCTCCGATGAAAAGAAGTTTAGCGTCTATAAGTATCTCAAATGGATGAACAATAAGATTTTCTGTGCCAAGTTTTTCTCGGGGTTCTCAACGTGAAAGGTATCATGACTGTTCTGCTTTAGTCTTTCGATTTCGTGGTTTATCAAAAAGTTCGTTAAGATTCACTCTCGAGGCGAATACTAGCATAGCGTGTGGAGAGTTCCTCATCCTTGAGCAATATGAAGAAGGAGATTTCATTATGCGGAAAGTATGAGTGTAATGAAAGAAGAAGTGCTCATCTTGTAGTCGAATGTTGTGGCTGAGTGGAAACAAGATAGTATATATGTATTTATATATGTTTTTGAAGTTGGGTAACAGATGACCGTTTATCATAAGCATAAAGATGATATGTCAATGATGGAAGGTGTGTCCTTGGATTGTGTGTTCTCTCGTGTCTTGGTGTTTTCATATGGCAACACACAAAATAACAGAGTCATGTAACATGACATATGGTAGTGATAAGGTTGATCAAACATCATGACCATCACGAGCCATTAGAACTTCTGTATGACTTACCATAACATAATCACATTGATCATGCGTCATTATATCACACTAACTCATACCTTCATTCCAACATAACTCCATAGAGAATATAATCATGGCGAACAAAATAAACAAGGTGTAACGGCATCTTGAACAAAAACTTGTATTTAACCGCAAGGAGTTAGTGCAACCTCCAAAGGTGTGTTTCTCGAGGAAAATAAATAACAGGTTGTTCACGTCGATGTGTTTAAATTTGACAGGTAACGTATTTATATATAGAGAGGGTGGTGAAATATGGTAACGAGTAGTAGAAATAGTAGTGATCCTTAGTAGTGATAAGTAGGAATAGGTAGTGATGTTAGTAGTGACCAATAATAGTTGTGGTGGTAGTGATCTACGGTAGTGCTAAGTAATACCGGTTGAAATGTCCCGTTCTTATTGATTAAAAACGTTCCATATTAATTGATTTCGTTGCGAGGTTTTGACCTCTATATGAGACGTTTTTCAAAGACTGCATTCATTTTAAAACAAACCATAACCTTTATTTCATCAATAAAGGTTTAAAAAGCTTTACTTAGATTATCAAATAATGATAATCTAAAATATCCTGTTTACACACGACCATTACATAATGGTTTACAATACAAATATGTTACAACAAAATAAGTTTCTTGAATGCAGTTTTTACACAATATCATACAAGCATGGACTCCAAATCTCGTCCTTATTTAAGTATGCGACAGTGGAAGCTCTTAATAATCACCTGAGAATAAACATGCTTAAAACGTCAACAAAAATGTTGGTGAATTATAGGTTTAACCTATATATATCAAATCATAATAATAGACCACAAGATTTCATATTTCAATACACATCCCATACATAGAGATAAAAATCATTCATATGGTGAACACCTGGTAACCGACATTAACAAGATGCATATATAAGAATATCCCCATCATTCCGGGACACCCTTCGGATATGATATAAATTTCGAAGTACTAAAGCATCCGGTACTTTGGATGGGGCTTGTTGGGCCCGATAGATCTATCTTTAGGATTCGCGTCAATTAGGGTGTCTGTTCCCTAATTCTTAGAATACCAGACTTAATAAAAAGGGGCATATTCGATTTCGATAATTCAACCATAGAATGTAGTTTCACGTACTTGTGTCTATTTTGTAAATCATTTATAAAACCTGCATGTATTCTCATCCCAAAAATATTAGATTTTAAAAGTGGGACTATAACTCACTTTCACAGATTTTTACTTCGTCGGGAAGTAAGACTTGGCCACTGTTGATTCACGAACCTATAACAATATATACATATATATTAAAGTATTTTCAAAATATATTTACAACACTTTTAATATATTTTGATGTTTTAAGTTTATTAAGTCAGCTGTCCTCGTTAGTAACCTATAACTAGTTGTCCACAGTTAGATGTACAGAAATAAATCGATAAATATTATCTTGAATCAATCCACGACCCAGTGTATACGTATCTCAGTATTGATCACAACTCAAACTATATATATTTTGGAATCAACCTCAACCCTGTATGGCTAACTCCAACATTCACATATAGAGTGTCTATGGTTGTTCCGAAATATATATAGATGTGTCGACATGATAGGTCGAAACATTGTATACGTGTCTATGGTATCTCAAGATTACATAATATACAATACAAGTTGATTTAAGTTATGGTTGGAATAGATTTGTTACCAATTTTCACGTAGCTAAAATGAGAAAAATTATCCAATCTTGTTTTACCCATAACTTCTTCATTTTAAATCCGTTTTGAGTGAATCAAATTGCTATGGTTTCATATTGAACTCTATTTTATGAATCTAAACAGAAAAGTATAGGTTTATATTCGGAAAAATAAGTTACAAGTCGTTTTTGTAAAGGTAGTCATTTCAGTCGAAAGAACGACGTCTAGATGACTATTTTAGAAAACATACTTCCACTTTGAGTATAACCATAATTTTTGGATATAGTTTCATGTTCATAATAAAAATCATTTTCTCAGAATTACAACTTTTAAATCAAAGTTTATCATAGTTTTTAATTAACTAACCCAAAACAGCCCGTGGTGTTACTACGACGGCGTAAATCCGGTTTTACGGTGTTTTTCGTGTTTCCAGGTTTTAAATCATTAAGTTAGCATATCATATAGATATAGAACATGTGTTTAGTTAATTTTAAAAGTCAAGTTAGAAGGATTAACTTTTGTTTGCGAACAAGTTTAGAATTAACTAAACTATGTTCTAGTGATTACGAGTTTAAACCTTCGAATAAGATAGTTTTATATATATGAATCGAATGATGTTATGAACATCATTACTACCTTAAGTTCCTTGGATAAACCTACTGGAAAAGAGAAAAATGGATCTAGCTTCAACGGATCCTTGGATGGCTCGAAGTTCTTGAAGCAGAATCATGACACGAAAACAAGTTCAAGTAAGATCATCACTTGAAATAAGATTGTTATAGTTATAGAAATTGAACCAAAGTTTGAATATGATTATTACCTTGTATTAGAATGATAACCTACTATAAGAAACAAAGATTTCTTGAGGTTGGATGATCACCTTACAAGATTGGAAGTGAGCTAGCAAACTTGAAAGTATTCTTGATTTTATGTAACTAGAACTTATAGAATATATGAAGAACACTTAGAACTTGAAGATAGAACTTGAGAGAGATCAATTAGATGAAGAAAATTGAAGAATGAAAGTGTTTGTAGGTGTTTTTGGTCGTTGGTGTATGGATTAGATATAAAGGATATGTAATTTTGTTTTCATGTAAATAAGTCATGAATGATTACTCATATTTTTGTAATTTTATGAGATATTTCATGCTAGTTGCCAAATGATAGTTCCCACATGTGTTAGGTGACTCACATGGGCTGCTAAGAGCTGATCATTGGAGTGTATATACCAATAGTACATACATCTAAAAGCTGTGTATTGTACGAGTACGAATACGGGTGCATACGAGTAGAATTGTTGATGAAACTGAACGAGGATGTAATTGTAAGCATTTTTGTTAAGTAGAAGTATTTTGATAAGTGTATTGAAGTCTTTCAAAAGTGTATAAATACATATTAAAACACTACATGTATATACATTTTAACTTAGTCGTTAAGTCATCGTTAGTCGTTACATGTAAGTGTTGTTTTGAAACCTTTAGGTTAACGATCTTGTTAAATGTTGTTAACCCAATGTTTATAATATCAAATGAGATTTTAAATTATTATATTATCATGATATTATCATGTATGAATATCTCTTAATATGATATATATACATTAAATGTCTTTACAACGATAATCGTTACATATATGTCTCGTTTAAAAATTATAAAGTTAGTAGTCTTGTTTTTACATATGTAGTTCATTGTTAATATACTTAATGATATGTTTACTTATCATAGTATCATGTTAACTATATATATATATATCCATATATATGTCATCATATAGTTTTTACAAGTTTTAACGTTCGTGAATCACCGGTCAACTTGGGTGGTCAATTGTCTATATGAAACATATTTCAATTAATCAAGTCTTAACAAGTTTGATTGCTTAACATGTTGGAAACATTTAATCATGTAAATATCAATCTCAATTAATATATATAAACATGGAAAAGTTTGGGTCACTACAGTACCTACCCGTTAAATAAATTTCGTCCCGAAATTTTAAGCTGTTGAAGGTGTTGACGAATCTTCTGGAAATAGATGCTGGTATTTCTTCTTCATCTGATCTTCACGCTCCCAGGTGAACTCGGGTCCTCTATGAGCATTCCATCGAGCCTTAACAATTGGTATCTTGTTTTGCTTAAGTCTTTTAACCTCACGATCCATTATTTCGACGGGTTCTTCGATGAATTGAAGTTTTTCGTTGATTTGGATTTCATCTAACGGAATAGTGAGATCTTCTTTAGCAAAACATTTCTTCAAATTCGAGATGTGGAAAGTGTTATGTACAGCCACGAGTTGTTGAGGTAACTCAAGTCGGTAAGCTACTGGTCCGACACGATCAATAATCTTAAATGGTCCAATATACCTTGGATTTAATTTCCCTCGTTTACCAAATCGAACAACGCCTTTCCAAGGTGCTACTTTAAGCATGACCATCTCTCCAATTTCAAATTCTATATCTTTTCTTTTAATGTCAGCGTAGCTCTTTTGTCGACTTTGGGCGGTTTTCAACCGTTGTTGAATTTGGATGATCTTCTCGGTAGTTTCTTGTATAATCTCCGGACCCGTAATTTGTCTATCCCCCACTTCACTCCAACAAATCGGAGACCTGCACTTTCTACCATAAAGTGCTTCAAACGGCGCCATCTCAATGCTTGAATGGTAGCTGTTGTTGTAGAAAATTTTGCTAACGGTAGATGTCGATCCCAACTGTTTCCGAAATCAATAACACATGCTCGTAGCATGTCTTCAAGCGTTTGTATCGTCCTTTCGCTCTGCCCATCAGTTTGTGGATGATAGGCAGTACTCATGTCTAGACGAGTTCCTAATGCTTGCTGTAATGTCTGCTAGAATCTTGAAATAAATCTGTCATCCCTATCAGAGATAATAGAGATTGGTATTCCATGTCTGGAGATGACTTCCTTCAAATACAGTCGTGCTAAATTCTCCATCTTGTCATCTTCTCTTATTGGCAGGAAATGTGCTGATTTGGTGAGACGATCAACTATTACCCAAATAGTATCAAAACCACTTGCAGTCCTTGGCAATTTAGTGATGAAATCCATGGTAATGTTTTCCCATTTCCATTCCGGGATTTCGGGTTGTTGAAGTAGACCTGATGGTTTCTGATGCTCAGCTTTGACCTTAGAACACGTCAAACATTCTCCTACGTATTTAGCAACATCGGCTTTCATACCCGGCCACCAAAAATGTTTCTTGAGATCCTTGTACATCTTCCCCGTTCCAGGATGTATTGAGTATCTGGTTTTATGAGCTTCTCTAAGTACCATTTCTCTCATATCTCCAAATTTTGGTACCCAAATCCTTTCAGCCCTATACCGGGTTCCGTCTTCCCGAATATTAAGATGCTTCTCCGATCCTTTGGGTATTTCATCCTTTAAATTTCCCTCTTTTAAAACTCCTTGTTGCGCCTCCTTTATTTGAGTAGTAAGGTTATTATTGAAATGTCCCGTTCTTATTGATTAAAAACGTTCCATATTAATTGATTTCGTTGCGAGGTTTTGACCTCTATATGAGACGTTTTTCAAAGACTGCATTCATTTTTAAAACAAACCATAACCTTTATTTCATAGATAAAGGTTTTAAAAAGCTTTACGTAGATTATCAAATAATGATAATCTAAAATATCCTGTTTACACACGACCATTACATAATGGTTTACAATACAAATATGTTACAACAAAATAAGTTTCTTGAATGCAGTTTTTACACAATATCATACAAGTATGGACTCCAAATCTCGTCCTTATTTAAGTATGCGACAGCGGAAGCTCTTAATAATCACCTGAGAATAAACATGCTTAAAACGTCAACAAAAATGTTGGTGAGTTATAGGTTTAACCTATATATATCAAATCATAATAATAGACCACAAGATTTCATATTTCAATAAACATCCCATACATAGAGATAAAAATCATTCATATGGTGAACACCTGGTAACCGACAATAACAAGATGCATATATAAGAATATCCCCATCATTCCGGGACACCCTTCGGATATGATATAAATTTCGAAGTACTAAAGCATCCGGTACTTTGGATGGGGTTTGTTAGGCCCAATAGATCTATCTTTAGGATTCGCGTCAATTAGGGTGTCTGTTCCCTAATTCTTAGATTACCAGACTTAATAAAAAGGGGCATATTCGATTTCGATAATTCAACCATAGAATGTAGTTTCACGTACTTGTGTCTATTTTGTAAATCATTTATAAAACCTGCATGTATTCTCATCCCAAAATATTAGATTTTAAAAGTGGGACTATAACTCACTTTCACAGATTTTTACTTCGTCGGGAAGTAAGACTTGGCCACTGTTGATTCACGAACCTATAACAATATATACATATATATTAAAGTATGTTCAAAATATATTTACAACACTTTTAATATATTTTGATGTTTTAAGTTTATTAAGTCAGCTGTCCTCGTTAGTAACCTATAACTAGTTGTCCACAGTTAGATGTACAGAAATAAATCGATAAATATTATCTTGAATCAATCCACGACCCAGTGTATACGTATCTCAGTATTGATCACAACTCAAACTATATATATTTTGGAATCAACCTCAACCCTGTATAGCTAACTCCAACATTCACATATAGAGTGCCTATGGTTGTTCCGAAATATATATAGATGTGTCGACATGATAGGTCGAAACATTGTATACGTGTCTATGGTATCTCAAGATTACATAATATACAATACAAGTTGATTAAGTTATGGTTGGAATAGATTTGTTACCAATTTTCACGTAGCTAAAATGAGAAAAATTATCCAATCTTGTTTTACCCATAACTTCTTCATTTTAAATCCGTTTTGAGTGAATCAAATTGATATGGTTTCATATTGAACTCTATTTTATGAATATAAACAGAAAAGTATAGGTTTATAGTCGGAAAAATAAGTTACAAGTCGTTTTTGTAAAGGTAGTCATTTCAGTCGAAAGAACGACGTCTAGATGACCATTTTAGAAAACATACTTCCACTTTGAGTTTAACCATAATTTTTGGATATAGTTTCATGTTCATAATAAAAATCATTTTCTCAGAATAACAACTTTTAAATCAAAGTTTATCATAGTTTTTAATTAACTAACCCAAAACAGCCCGCGGTGTTACTACGACGGCGTAAATCCGGTTTTACGGTGTTTTTCGTGTTTCCAGGTTTTAAATCATTAAGTTAGCATATCATATAGATATAGAACATGTGTTTAGTTGATTTTAAAAGTCAAGTTAGAAGGATTAACTTTTGTTTGCGAACAAGTTTAGAATTAACTAAACTATGTTCTAGTGATTACAAGTTTAAACCTTCGAATAAGATAGCTTTATATGTATGAATCGAATGATGTTATGAACATCATTACTACCTTAAGTTCCTTGGATGAACCTACTGGAAAAGAGAAAAATGGATCTAGCTTCAATGGATCCTTGGATGGCTCAAAGTTCTTGAAGCAAAATCATGACACGAAAACAAGTTTAAGTAAGATCATCACTTGAAATAAGATTGTTATAGTTATAGAAATTGAACCAAAGTTTGAATATGATTATTACCTTGTATTAGAATGATAACCTACTGTAAGAAACAAAGATTTCTTGAGGTTGGATGATCACCTTACAAGATTGGAAGTGAGCTAGCAAACTTGAAAGTATTCTTGATTTTATGAAACTAGAACTTTTGGAATTTATGAAGAACACTTAGAACTTGAAGATAGAACTTGAGAGAGTTCAATTAGATGAAGAAAATTGAAGAATGAAAGTGTTTGTAGGTGTTTTTGGTCGTTGGTGTATGGATTAGATATAAAGGATATGTAATTTTGTTTTCATGTAAATAAGTCATGAATGATTACTCATATTTTTGTAATCTTATGAGATATTTCATGCTAGTTGCCAAATGATGGTTCCCACATGTGTTAGGTGACTCACATGGGCTGCTAAGAGCTGATCATTGGAGTGTATATACCAATAGTACATACATCTAAAAGTTGTGTATTGTACGAGTACGAATACGGGTGCATACGAGTAGAATTGTTGATGAAACTGAACGAGAATGTAATTGTAAGCATTTTTGTTAAGTAGAAGTATTTTGATAAGTGTATTGAAGTCTTTCAAAAGTGTATAAATACATATTAAAACACTACATGTATATACATTTTAACTGAGTCGTTAAGTCATCGTTAGTCGTTACATGTAAGTGTTGTTTTGAAACCTTTAGGTTAACGATCTTGTTAAATGTTGTTAACCCAATGTTTATAATAACAAAATAGATTTTAAATTATTATATTATCATGATATTATGATGTACGAATATCTCTTAATATGATATATATACATTAAATGTCGTTACAACGATAAACGTTACATATATGTCTCGTTTCAAAATCATTAAGTTAGTAGTCTTGTTTTTACATATGTAGTTCATTGTTAATATACTTTATGATATGTTTTCTTATCATAGTATCATGTTAACTATATATATATATATATCCATATATATGTCATCATATAGTTTTTACAAGTTTTAACGTTCGTGAATCACCGATCAACTTGGGTGGTCAATTGTCTATATGAAACATATTTCAATTAATCAAGTCTTAAAAAGTTTGATTGCTTAACATGTTGGAAACATTTAATCATGTAAATATCAATCTCAATTAATATATATAAACATGGAAAAGTTCGGGTCACTACAGTACCTACCCGTTAAATAAATTTCGTCCCGAAATTTTAAGCTGTTGAAGGTGTTGACGAATCTTCTGGAAATAGATGCGGGTATTTCTTCTTCATCTGATCTTCACACTCCCAGGTGAACTCGGGTCCTCTACTAGCATTCCATCGAACCTTAACAATTGGTATCTTGTTTTGCTTAAGTCTTTTAACCTCACGATCCATTATTTCGACGGGTTCTTCGATGAATTGGAGTTTTTCGTTGATTTGGATTTCATCTAACGGAATAGTGAGATCTTCTTTAGCAAAACATTTCTTCAAATTCGAGACGTGGAAAGTGTTATGTACAGCCGCGAGTTGTTGAGGTAACTCAAGTCGGTAAGCTACTGGTCCGACACGATCAATAATCTTGAATGGTCCAATATACCTTGGATTTAATTTCCCTCGTTTACCAAATCGAACAACGCCTTTCCAAGGTGAAACTTTAAGCATGACCATCTCTCCAATTTCAAATTCTATATCTTTTCTTTTAATGTCAGCGTAGCTCTTTTGTCGACTTTGGGCGGTTTTCAACCGTTGTTGAATTTGGATGATCTTCTCGGTAGTTTCTTGTATAATCTCCGGACCCGTAATCTGTCTATCCCCCACTTCACTCCAACAAATCGGAGACCTGCACTTTCTACCATAAAGTGCTTCAAACGGCGCCATCTCAATGCTTGAATGGTAGCTGTTGTTGTAGGAAAATTCTGCTAACGGTAGATGTCGATCCCAACTGTTTCCGAAATCAATAACACATGCTCGTAGCATGTCTTCAAGCGTTTGTATCGTCCTTTCGCTCTGCCCATCAGTTTGTGGATGATAGGCAGTACTCATGTCTAGACGAGTTCCTAATGCTTGCTGTAATGTCTGCCAGAATCTTGAAATAAATCTGCCATCCCTATCAGAGATAATAGAGATTGGTATTCCATGTCTGGAGACGACTTCCTTCAAATACAGTCGTGCTAACTTCTCCATCTTGTCATCTTCTCTTATTGGTAGGAAGTGTGCTGATTTGGTGAGACGATCAACTATTACCCAAATAGTATCAAAACCATTTGCAGTCCTTGGTAATTTAGTGATGAAATCCATGGTAATGTTTTCCCATTTCCATTCCGGGATTTCGGGTTGTTGAAGTAGACCTGATGGTTTCTGATGCTCAGCTTTGACCTTAGAACACGTCAAACATTCTCCTACGTATTTAGCAACATCGGCTTTCATACCCGGCCACCAAAAATGTTTCTTGAGATCCTTGTACATCTTCCCCGTTCCAGGATGTATTGAGTATCTGGTTTTATGAGCTTCTCTAAGTACCATTTCTCTTATATCTCCAAATTTTGGTACCCAAATTCTTTCAGCCCTATACCGGGTTCCGTCTTCCCGAATATTAAGATGCTTCTCCGATCCTTTGGGTATTTCATCCTTTAAATTTCCCTCTTTTAAAACTCCTTGTTGCGCCTCCTTTATTTGAGTAGTAAGGTTATTATGAATCATTATATTCATAGATTTTACTCGAATGGGTTCTCTATCCTTCCTGCTCAAGGCATCGGCTACCACATTTGCCTTCCCCGGGTGGTAACGAATCTCAAAGTCGTAATCATTCAATAATTCAATCCACCTACGCTGCCTCATATTCAGTTGTTTCTGATTAAATATGTGTTGAAGACTTTTGTGGTCGGTATATATAATACTTTTGACCCCATATAAGTAGTGCCTCCAAGTCTTTAATGCAAAAACAACCGCGCCTAATTCCAAATCATGCGTCGTATAATTTTGTTCGTGAATCTTCAATTGTCTAGACGCATAAGCAATCACCTTCGTTCGTTGCATTAATACACAACCGAGACCTTGCTTTGATGCATCACAATAAATCACAAAATCATCATTCCCTTCAGGCAATGACAATATAGGTGCCGTAGTTAGCTTTTTCTTCAATAACTGAAACGCTTTCTCTTGTTCATCATTCCATTCAAATTTCTTCCCTTTATGCGTTAATGCAGTCAAGGGTTTTGCTATTCTGGAAAAGTCTTGGATGAACCTTCTGTAGTAACCAGCTAGTCCTAAAAACTGGCGTATGTGTTCCGGAGTTTTCGGGGTTTCCCACTTTTCAACAGTTTCTATCTTTGCCGGATCCACCTTAATACCTTCTTTGTTCACTATGTGACCGAGGAATTGAACTTCTTCCAACCAAAATGCACACTTTGAAAACTTAGCGTACAATTCTTCCTTCCTCAATACTTCTAACACCTTTCTCAAATGTTCACCGTGTTCTTGGTCATTCTTTGAGTAAATAAGTATGTCATCAATGAAAACAATGACAAACTTGTCAAGGTATGGTCCACACACTCGGTTCATAAGGTCCATGAACACAGCTGGTGCATTAGTTAAACCAAACGGCATGACCATAAACTCGTAATGACCGTAACGTGTTCTGAAAGCAGTCTTTGGAATATCATCTTCTTTCACCCGCATTTGATGATACCCGGAACGTAAGTCAATCTTTGAATAAACAGACGAGCCTTGTAGTTGATCAAATAAGTCGTCGATTCTCGGTAGTGGGTAGCGGTTCTTGATGGTAAGTTTGTTCAACTCTCGGTAGTCGATACACAACCTGAATGTACCATCTTTCTTCTTGACAAACAAAACAGGAGCTCCCCACGGTGATGTGCTTGGTCGAATGAAACCACGCTCTAAAAGTTCTTGTAATTGGCTTTGCAGTTCTTTCATCTCGCTGGGTGCGAGTCTGTAAGGAGCACGAGCTATTGGTGCAGCTCCTGGTACAAGATCTATTTGAAATTCAACGGATCGATGTGGGGGTAATCCCGGTAATTCTTTCGGAAATACATCGGGAAATTCTTTTGCAATGGGAACATCATTGATGCTCTTTTCTTCAGTTTGTACTTTCTCGACGTGTGCTAGAACAGCATAGCAACCTTTTCTTATTAGTTTTTGTGCCTTCAAATTACTAATAAGATGTAGCTTCGTGTTACCCTTTTCTCCGTACACCATTAAGGGTTTTCCTTTTTCTCGTATAATGCGAATTGCATTTTTGTAACAAACGATCTCCGCTTTCACTTCTTTCAACCAGTCCATACCGATTATCACATCAAAACTCCCTAACTCTACTGGTATCAAATCAATCTTAAATGTTTCGCTAACCAGTTTAATTTCTCGATTCCGACATATAATATCTGCTGAAATTAATTTACCATTTGCTAATTCGAGTAAAAATTTACTATCCAAAGGCGTCAATGGACAACTTAATTTAGCACAAAAATCTCTACTCATATAGCTTCTATCCGCACCCGAATCAAATAAAACGTAAGCAGATT
Organism: Rutidosis leptorrhynchoides; assembly: GCF_046630445.1. Classification (NCBI taxonomy): domain Eukaryota; kingdom Viridiplantae; phylum Streptophyta; class Magnoliopsida; order Asterales; family Asteraceae; genus Rutidosis; species Rutidosis leptorrhynchoides. Next base: position 450,014,875 of record NC_092335.1, read on the forward strand.
TATTGTCAATAAGAAACGTACCCGTAACAAGCTCCGGGTCTTCCTGTGCCTCTACCGCATTAATATTGAAAACTCTTCCACGGCCTTGTCCATTAGTGTTCTCCTGGTTCGGGCAATTTCTAATAATGTGGCCTGGTTTTCCACATTTATAACAAACTACATTGGCATAACTTGCTCCGACACTACTTGCTCCGCCATTACTCGTTCCGACACCATTTGTTCCTTTCGTTCTGTTAACCCCTGGTCCGTAGACCTCACACTTCGCCGCGCTATGACCATTTCTTTTACACTTGTTGCAAAATTTGGTGCAGAACCCCGAGTGATTCTTTTCACACCTTTGGCATAGCTGCTTCTGATTGTTGTTGTTGTTGCGGTTATTATTGTTGTTGGGATGATTGTTGTAGTTGCTGTTGTTGTTGTTGTTGTTGTTGTTGTTGGGCCGTTTGTTGTAGTTGCGATTGATGTTGCGATTGTTGGGATAATTGTTGCGATTATTGTTGTAATTGCTGTTGTTGTTGTATTGGTGATTCTTATCACCGTTTTCCTCCCACTTTCTTTTGACTTGCTTCACATTGGCCTCTTCAGCAGTCTGTTCTTTAATTCTTTCTTCAATCTGGTTCACTAGTTTGTGAGCCATTCTACATGCCTGTTGTATGGAGGCGGGCTCGTGTGAACTTATATCTTCTTGGATTCTTTCCGGTAATCCTTTCACAAACGCGTCGATCTTCTCTTCCTCATCTTCGAATGCTCCCGGACACAATAGGCACAATTCTGTGAATCGTCTTTCGTACGTGGTAATATCAAATCCTTGGGTTCGTAACCCTCTAAGTTCTGTCTTGAGCTTATTGACCTCGGTTCTGGGACGGTACTTCTCGTTCATCAAGTGCTTGAATGCTGACCACGGTAGTGCGTACGCATCATCTTGTCCCACTTGTTCTAGATAGGTATTCCACCATGTTAACGCAGAACCTGTGAAGGTATGCGTAGCGTACTTCACTTTGTCCTCTTCAGTACACTTACTTATGGCAAACACCGATTCAACCTTCTCGGTCCACCGTTTCAATCCGATCGGTCCTTCGGTTCCATCAAATTCCAATGGTTTGCAGGCAGTGAATTCTTTGTAGGTGCATCCTACACGATTTCCTGTACTGCTAGATCCAAGGTTATTGTTGGTATGTAGCGCAGCCTGTACTGCGGCTATGTTTGAAGCTAGAAAAGTACGGAATTCCTCTTCATTCATATTCACGGTGTGTCGAGTAGTCGGTGCCATTTCCTTCAAAATAGTTAAATGGAACAAGTTAATCATACAGAATATTAAGAGTAGTTAATAGTATTTGTAGCATAATATGAACTCGTTTATAAAAGCTTTTTCTTCATATTAGCGTTTTATAAGTTTAAATTCGGGTAGTACCTACCCGTTAAGTTCATACTTAGTAGCTAATATACAATTCAACTACTACAATTCTATATGAAAAACTGATTATAATAATATTTCGCGTTCAAACTTTTATACAATATTTTACAAACTTACAATACCGTTATTTTACATAAAGCATGAAATATAGCACACAATAACTTTGATACAAGATAGTTGTGAAGACAATTCTAGCTAGTACACAAGTCGTTCAGCAAAGGCAATAAAGACACGTAATTCATACGTCCAGAAACAAGTCATGCATTCTGGTTTTACTAGGACTACTTCCCATCCTTGGTCTTGTGCAACATAACCGTTATGGCCGTTGATAAGACAACGTGTTGTAACGTCATCAAAGGGACGAGGGTTACGTAATGTCCAACAGTCCCGTAATAATCTAAAAACCTCATTTCTTACCCCAATTACCGACTCCGTCACTTGTGGAAACGTTTTGTTTAATAGTTGTAGCCCGATGTTCTTGTTCTCACTTTGGTGAGAAGCGAACATTACTAATCCGTAAGCATAACATGCTTCTTTATGTTGCATGTTAGCCGCTTTTTCTAAATCACGAAGTCCAATATTCGGATATATTGAGTCAAAATAATTTCTTAACCCGTTGCGTAAAATAGCATTTGGGTTCCCCGCAATATATGCGTCAAAGTAAACACATCGTAACTTATGGGTTTCCCAATGTGATATCCCCCATCTTTCAAACGAAAGTCTCTTATAAACCAAGACATTCTTGGAACGTTCTTCGAATGTCTTACAAACTGATCTCGCCTTAAATAGTTGTGCCGAAGAATTCTGGCCGACTCTAGACAAGATTTCATCAATCATGTCTCCGGGTAGGTCTCTTAAAATATTGGGTTGTCTATCCATTTTGTGTTTTTAAACTGTAAAATAGACAAGAGTTAGATTCATAAAAAAATACTTATTAATACAAGCAATTTTTACATATATCATAAAGCATAAGCACACTATATTACATATATTACACCACACGAATACAACTATCTTATTCCGACTCGCTTGTTTCTTCTTCTTCGGTTTTGGTTCGTTTTTCCAAGTTTCTAGGGATATATGATGTTCCCCTAATACGAGCCGTAATTTTCCACATTGGTTTAGAAAAACCTGGTGGTTTAGAGGTTCCCGGGTCATTGTTACAACTTAAGGACTTCGGGGGTTGACGATACATATAAAGTTCATCGGGGTTGGAATTAGATTTCTCTATTTTTATGCCCTTTCCCTTATTATTTTCTTTTGCCTTTTTAAATTCAGTTGGTGTAATTTCTATAACATCATCGGAATTCTCGTCGGAATCCGATTCATCGGAGAATTGGTAATCCTCCCAATATTTTGCTTCCTTGGCGGAAACACCATTGACCATAATTAACCTTGGTCGGTTGGTTGAGGATTTTCTTTTTCTTAACCGTTTTATTATTTCCCCCACCGGTTCTATTTCTTCATCCGGTTCCGATTCTTCTTCCGGTTCCGATTCTTCTTCCGGTTCCGACTCTTCTTCCGGTTCCTCTTCGGGAACTTGTGAGTCAGTCCACGAATCATTCCAATTTACATTTGACTCTTCATTATTATTAGGTGAGTCAATGGGACTTGTTCTAGAGGTAGACATCTATCACATAATATCAAACACGTTAAGAGATTAATATATCACATAATATTCATATGTTAAAAATATATAGTTTCCAACAAAAATGTTAAGCACTCATTTTTAAAGAAAACACGGTCGAAGTCCAGACTCACTAATGCATCCTAACAAACTCGATAAGACACACTAATGCAAATTTTCTGGTTCTCTAAGACCAACGCTCTGATACCAACTGAAATGTCCCGTTCTTATTGATTAAAAACGTTCCATATTAATTGATTTCGTTGCGAGGTTTTGACCTCTATATGAGACGTTTTTCAAAGACTGCATTCATTTTTAAAACAAACCATAACCTTTATTTCATAGATAAAGGTTTTAAAAAGCTTTACGTAGATTATCAAATAATGATAATCTAAAATATCCTGTTTACACACGACCATTACATAATGGTTTACAATACAAATATGTTACAACAAAATAAGTTTCTTGAATGCAGTTTTTACACAATATCATACAAGTATGGACTCCAAATCTCGTCCTTATTTAAGTATGCGACAGCGGAAGCTCTTAATAATCACCTGAGAATAAACATGCTTAAAACGTCAACAAAAATGTTGGTGAGTTATAGGTTTAACCTATATATATCAAATCATAATAATAGACCACAAGATTTCATATTTCAATAAACATCCCATACATAGAGATAAAAATCATTCATATGGTGAACACCTGGTAACCGACAATAACAAGATGCATATATAAGAATATCCCCATCATTCCGGGACACCCTTCGGATATGATATAAATTTCGAAGTACTAAAGCATCCGGTACTTTGGATGGGGTTTGTTAGGCCCAATAGATCTATCTTTAGGATTCGCGTCAATTAGGGTGTCTGTTCCCTAATTCTTAGATTACCAGACTTAATAAAAAGGGGCATATTCGATTTCGATAATTCAACCATAGAATGTAGTTTCACGTACTTGTGTCTATTTTGTAAATCATTTATAAAACCTGCATGTATTCTCATCCCAAAATATTAGATTTTAAAAGTGGGACTATAACTCACTTTCACAGATTTTTACTTCGTCGGGAAGTAAGACTTGGCCACTGTTGATTCACGAACCTATAACAATATATACATATATATTAAAGTATGTTCAAAATATATTTACAACACTTTTAATATATTTTGATGTTTTAAGTTTATTAAGTCAGCTGTCCTCGTTAGTAACCTATAACTAGTTGTCCACAGTTAGATGGACAGAAATAAATCGATAAATATTATCTTGAATCAATCCACGACCCAGTGTATACGTATCTCAGTATTGATCACAACTCAAACTATATATATTTTGGAATCAACCTCAACCCTGTATAGCTAACTCCAACATTCACATATAGAGTGCCTATGGTTGTTCCGAAATATATATAGATGTGTCGACATGATAGGTCGAAACATTGTATACGTGTCTATGGTATCTCAAGATTACATAATATACAATACAAGTTGATTAAGTTATGGTTGGAATAGATTTGTTACCAATTTTCACGTAGCTAAAATGAGAAAAATTATCCAATCTTGTTTTACCCATAACTTCTTCATTTTAAATCCGTTTTGAGTGAATCAAATTGATATGGTTTCATATTGAACTCTATTTTATGAATATAAACAGAAAAGTATAGGTTTATAGTCGGAAAAATAAGTTACAAGTCGTTTTTGTAAAGGTAGTCATTTCAGTCGAAAGAACGACGTCTAGATGACCATTTTAGAAAACATACTTCCACTTTGAGTTTAACCATAATTTTTGGATATAGTTTCATGTTCATAATAAAAATCATTTTCTCAGAATAACAACTTTTAAATCAAAGTTTATCATAGTTTTTAATTAACTAACCCAAAACAGCCCGCGGTGTTACTACGACGGCGTAAATCCGGTTTTACGGTGTTTTTCGTGTTTCCAGGTTTTAAATCATTAAGTTAGCATATCATATAGATATAGAACATGTGTTTAGTTGATTTTAAAAGTCAAGTTAGAAGGATTAACTTTTGTTTACTAACAAGTTTAGAATTAACTAAACTATGTTCTAGTGATTACAAGTTTAAACCTTCGAATAAGATAGCTTTATATGTATGAATCGAATGATGTTATGAACATCATTACTACCTTAAGTTCCTTGGATGAACCTACTGGAAAAGAGAAAAATGGATCTAGCTTCAATGGATCCTTGGATGGCTCAAAGTTCTTGAAGCAAAATCATGACACGAAAACAAGTTTAAGTAAGATCATCACTTGAAATAAGATTGTTATAGTTATAGAAATTGAACCAAAGTTTGAATATGATTATTACCTTGTATTAGAATGATAACCTACTGTAAGAAACAAAGATTTCTTGAGGTTGGATGATCACTTTACAAGATTGGAAGTGAGCTAGCAAACTTGAAAGTATTCTTGATTTTATGAAACTAGAACTTTTGGAATTTATGAAGAACACTTAGAACTTGAAGATAGAACTTGAGAGAGTTCAATTAGATGAAGAAAATTGAAGAATGAAAGTGTTTGTAGGTGTTTTTGGTCGTTGGTGTATGGATTAGATATAAAGGATATGTAATTTTGTTTTCATGTAAATAAGTCATGAATGATTACTCATATTTTTGTAATCTTATGAGATATTTCATGCTAGTTGCCAAATGATGGTTCCCACATGTGTTAGGTGACTCACATGGGCTGCTAAGAGCTGATCATTGGAGTGTATATACCAATAGTACATACATCTAAAAGCTGTGTATTGTACGAGTACGAATACGGGTGCATACGAGTAGAATTGTTGATGAAACTGAACGAGAATGTAATTGTAAGCATTTTTGTTAAGTAGAAGTATTTTGATAAGTGTATTGAAGTCTTTCAAAAGTGTATAAATACATATTAAAACACTACATGTATATACATTTTAACTGAGTCGTTAAGTCATCGTTAGTCGTTACATGTAAGTGTTGTTTTGAAACCTTTAGGTTAACGATCTTGTTAAATGTTGTTAACCCAATGTTTATAATAACAAAATAGATTTTAAATTATTATATTATCATGATATTATGATGTACGAATATCTCTTAATATGATATATATACATTAAATGTCGTTACAACGATAAACGTTACATATATGTCTCGTTTCAAAATCATTAAGTTAGTAGTCTTGTTTTTACATATGTAGTTCATTGTTAATATACTTTATGATATGTTTTCTTATCATAGTATCATGTTAACTATATATATATATATATCCATATATATGTCATCATATAGTTTTTACAAGTTTTAACGTTCGTGAATCACCGATCAACTTGGGTGGTCAATTGTCTATATGAAACATATTTCAATTAATCAAGTCTTAAAAAGTTTGATTGCTTAACATGTTGGAAACATTTAATCATGTAAATATCAATCTCAATTAATATATATAAACATGGAAAAGTTCGGGTCACTACAGTACCTACCCGTTAAATAAATTTCGTCCCGAAATTTTAAGCTGTTGAAGGTGTTGACGAATCTTCTGGAAATAGATGCGGGTATTTCTTCTTCATCTGATCTTCACACTCCCAGGTGAACTCGGGTCCTCTACTAGCATTCCATCGAACCTTAACAATTGGTATCTTGTTTTGCTTAAGTCTTTTAACCTCACGATCCATTATTTCGACGGGTTCTTCGATGAATTGGAGTTTTTCGTTGATTTGGATTTCATCTAACGGAATAGTGAGATCTTCTTTAGCAAAACATTTCTTCAAATTCGAGACGTGGAAAGTGTTATGTACAGCCGCGAGTTGTTGAGGTAACTCAAGTCGGTAAGCTACTGGTCCGACACGATCAATAATCTTGAATGGTCCAATATACCTTGGATTTAATTTCCCTCGTTTACCAAATCGAACAACGCCTTTCCAAGGTGAAACTTTAAGCATGACCATCTCTCCAATTTCAAATTCTATATCTTTTCTTTTAATGTCAGCGTAGCTCTTTTGTCGACTTTGGGAGGTTTTCAACCGTTGTTGAATTTGGATGATCTTCTCGGTAGTTTCTTGTATAATCTCCGGACCCGTAATCTGTCTATCCCCCACTTCACTCCAACAAATCGGAGACCTGCACTTTCTACCATAAAGTGCTTCAAACGGCGCCATCTCAATGCTTGAATGGTAGCTGTTGTTGTAGGAAAATTCTGCTAACGGTAGATGTCGATCCCAACTGTTTCCGAAATCAATAACACATGCTCGTAGCATGTCTTCAAGCGTTTGTATCGTCCTTTCGCTCTGCCCATCAGTTTGTGGATGATAGGCAGTACTCATGTCTAGACGAGTTCCTAATGCTTGCTGTAATGTCTGCCAGAATCTTGAAATAAATCTGCCATCCCTATCAGAGATAATAGAGATTGGTATTCCATGTCTGGAGACGACTTCCTTCAAATACAGTCGTGCTAACTTCTCCATCTTGTCATCTTCTCTTATTGGTAGGAAGTGTGCTGATTTGGTGAGACGATCAACTATTACCCAAATAGTATCAAAACCATTTGCAGTCCTTGGTAATTTAGTGATGAAATCCATGGTAATGTTTTCCCATTTCCATTCCGGGATTTCGGGTTGTTGAAGTAGACCTGATGGTTTCTGATGCTCAGCTTTGACCTTAGAACACGTCAAACATTCTCCTACGTATTTAGCAACATCGGCTTTCATACCCGGCCACCAAAAATGTTTCTTGAGATCCTTGTACATCTTCCCCGTTCCAGGATGTATTGAGTATCTGGTTTTATGAGCTTCTCTAAGTACCATTTCTCTTATATCTCCAAATTTTGGTACCCAAATTCTTTCAGCCCTATACCGGGTTCCGTCTTCCCGAATATTAAGATGCTTCTCCGATCCTTTGGGTATTTCATCCTTTAAATTTCCCTCTTTTAAAACTCCTTGTTGCGCCTCCTTTATTTGAGTAGTAAGGTTATTATGAATCATTATATTCATAGATTTTACTCGAATGGGTTCTCTATCCTTCCTGCTCAAGGCATCGGCTACCACATTTGCCTTCCCCGGGTGGTAACGAATCTCAAAGTCGTAATCATTCAATAATTCAATCCACCTACGCTGCCTCATATTCAGTTGTTTCTGATTAAATATGTGTTGAAGACTTTTGTGGTCGGTATATATAATACTTTTGACCCCATATAAGTAGTGCCTCCAAGTCTTTAATGCAAAAACAACCGCGCCTAATTCCAAATCATGCGTCGTATAATTTTGTTCGTGAATCTTCAATTGTCTAGACGCATAAGCAATCACCTTCGTTCGTTGCATTAATACACAACCGAGACCTTGCTTTGATGCATCACAATAAATCACAAAATCATCATTCCCTTCAGGCAATGACAATATAGGTGCCGTAGTTAGCTTTTTCTTCAATAACTGAAACGCTTTCTCTTGTTCATCATTCCATTCAAATTTCTTCCCTTTATGCGTTAATGCAGTCAAGGGTTTTGCTATTCTGGAAAAGTCTTGGATGAACCTTCTGTAGTAACCAGCTAGTCCTAAAAACTGGCGTATGTGTTCCGGAGTTTTCGGGGTTTCCCACTTTTCAACAGTTTCTATCTTTGCCGGATCCACCTTAATACCTTCTTTGTTCACTATGTGACCGAGGAATTGAACTTCTTCCAACCAAAATGCACACTTTGAAAACTTAGCGTACAATTCTTCCTTCCTCAATACTTCTAACACCTTTCTCAAATGTTCACCGTGTTCTTGGTCATTCTTTGAGTAAATAAGTATGTCATCAATGAAAACAATGACAAACTTGTCAAGGTATGGTCCACACACTCGGTTCATAAGGTCCATGAACACAGCTGGTGCATTAGTTAAACCAAACGGCATGACCATAAACTCGTAATGACCGTAACGTGTTCTGAAAGCAGTCTTTGGAATATCATCTTCTTTCACCCGCATTTGATGATACCCGGAACGTAAGTCAATCTTTGAATAAACAGACGAGCCTTGTAGTTGATCAAATAAGTCGTCGATTCTCGGTAGTGGGTAGCGGTTCTTGATGGTAAGTTTGTTCAACTCTCGGTAGTCGATACACAACCTGAATGTACCATCTTTCTTCTTGACAAACAAAACAGGAGCTCCCCACGGTGATGTGCTTGGTCGAATGAAACCACGCTCTAAAAGTTCTTGTAATTGGCTTTGCAGTTCTTTCATCTCGCTGGGTGCGAGTCTGTAAGGAGCACGAGCTATTGGTGCAGCTCCTGGTACAAGATCTATTTGAAATTCAACGGATCGATGTGGGGGTAATCCCGGTAATTCTTTCGGAAATACATCGGGAAATTCTTTTGCAATGGGAACATCATTGATGCTCTTTTCTTCAGTTTGTACTTTCTCGACGTGTGCTAGAACAGCATAGCAACCTTTTCTTATTAGTTTTTGTGCCTTCAAATTACTAATAAGATGTAGCTTCGTGTTACCCTTTTCTCCGTACACCATTAAGGGTTTTCCTTTTTCTCGTATAATGCGAATTGCATTTTTGTAACAAACGATCTCCGCTTTCACTTCTTTCAACCAGTCCATACCGATTATCACATCAAAACTCCCTAACTCTACTGGTATCAAATCAATCTTAAATGTTTCGCTAACCAGTTTAATTTCTCGATTCCGACATATAATATCTGCTGAAATTAATTTACCATTTGCTAATTCGAGTAAAAATTTACTATCCAAAGGCGTCAATGGACAACTTAATTTAGCACAAAAATCTCTACTCATATAGCTTCTATTCGCACCCGAATCAAATAAAACGTAAGCAGATTTATTGTCAATAAGAAACGTACCCGTAACAAGCTCCGGGTCTTCCTGTGCCTCTACCGCATTAATATTGAAAACTCTTCCACGGCCTTGTCCATTAGTGTTCTCCTGGTTCGGGCAATTTCTAATAATGTGGCCTGGTTTTCCACATTTATAACAAACTACATTGGCATAACTTGCTCCGACACTACTTGCTCCGCCATTACTCGTTCCGACACCATTTGTTCCTTTCGTTCTGTTAACCCCTGGTCCGTAGACCTCACACTTCGCCGCGCTATGACCATTTCTTTTACACTTGTTGCAAAATTTGGTGCAGAACCCCGAGTGATTCTTTTCACACCTTTGGCATAGCTGCTTCTGATTGTTGTTGTTGTTGCGGTTATTATTGTTGTTGGGATGATTGTTGTAGTTGCTGTTGTTGTTGTTGTTGTTGTTGTTGTTGGGCCGTTTGTTGTAGTTGCGATTGATGTTGCGATTGTTGGGATAATTGTTGCGATTATTGTTGTAATTGCTGTTGTTGTTGTATTGGTGATTCTTATCACCGTTTTCCTCCCACTTTCTTTTGACTTGCTTCACATTGGCCTCTTCAGCAGTCTGTTCTTTAATTCTTTCTTCAATCTGGTTCACTAGTTTGTGAGCCATTCTACATGCCTGTTGTATGGAGGCGGGCTCGTGTGAACTTATATCTTCTTGGATTCTTTCCGGTAATCCTTTCACAAACGCGTCGATCTTCTCTTCCTCATCTTCGAATGCTCCCGGACACAATAGGCACAATTCTGTGAATCGTCTTTCGTACGTGGTAATATCAAATCCTTGGGTTCGTAACCCTCTAAGTTCTGTCTTGAGCTTATTGACCTCGGTTCTGGGACGGTACTTCTCGTTCATCAAGTGCTTGAATGCTGACCACGGTAGTGCGTACGCATCATCTTGTCCCACTTGTTCTAGATAGGTATTCCACCATGTTAACGCAGAACCTGTGAAGGTATGCGTAGCGTACTTCACTTTGTCCTCTTCAGTACACTTACTTATGGCAAACACCGATTCAACCTTCTCGGTCCACCGTTTCAATCCGATCGGTCCTTCGGTTCCATCAAATTCCAATGGTTTGCAGGCAGTGAATTCTTTGTAGGTGCATCCTACACGATTTCCTGTACTGCTAGATCCAAGGTTATTGTTGGTATGTAGCGCAGCCTGTACTGCGGCTATGTTTGAAGCTAGAAAAGTACGGAATTCCTCTTCATTCATATTCACGGTGTGTCGAGTAGTCGGTGCCATTTCCTTCAAAATAGTTAAATGGAACAAGTTAATCATACAGAATATTAAGAGTAGTTAATAGTATTTGTAGCATAATATGAACTCGTTTATAAAAGCTTTTTCTTCATATTAGCGTTTTATAAGTTTAAATTCGGGTAGTACCTACCCGTTAAGTTCATACTTAGTAGCTAATATACAATTCAACTACTACAATTCTATATGAAAAACTGATTATAATAATATTTCGCGTTCAAACTTTTATACAATATTTTACAAACTTACAATACCGTTATTTTACATAAAGCATGAAATATAGCACACAATAACTTTGATACAAGATAGTTGTGAAGACAATTCTAGCTAGTACACAAGTCGTTCAGCAAAGGCAATAAAGACACGTAATTCATACGTCCAGAAACAAGTCATGCATTCTGGTTTTACTAGGACTACTTCCCATCCTTGGTCTTGTGCAACATAACCGTTATGGCCGTTGATAAGACAACGTGTTGTAACGTCATCAAAGGGACGAGGGTTACGTAATGTCCAACAGTCCCGTAATAATCTAAAAACCTCATTTCTTACCCCAATTACCGACTCCGTCACTTGTGGAAACGTTTTGTTTAATAGTTGTAGCCCGATGTTCTTGTTCTCACTTTGGTGAGAAGCGAACATTACTAATCCGTAAGCATAACATGCTTCTTTATGTTGCATGTTAGCCGCTTTTTCTAAATCACGAAGTCCAATATTCGGATATATTGAGTCAAAATAATTTCTTAACCCGTTGCGTAAAATAGCATTTGGGTTCCCCGCAATATATGCGTCAAAGTAAACACATCGTAACTTATGGGTTTCCCAATGTGATATCCCCCATCTTTCAAACGAAAGTCTCTTATAAACCAAGACATTCTTGGAACGTTCTTCGAATGTCTTACAAACTGATCTCGCCTTAAATAGTTGTGCCGAAGAATTCTGGCCGACTCTAGACAAGATTTCATCAATCATGTCTCCGGGTAGGTCTCTTAAAATATTGGGTTGTCTATCCATTTTGTGTTTTTAAACTGTAAAATAGACAAGAGTTAGATTCATAAAAAAATACTTATTAATACAAGCAATTTTTACATATATCATAAAGCATAAGCACACTATATTACATATATTACACCACACGAATACAACTATCTTATTCCGACTCGCTTGTTTCTTCTTCTTCGGTTTTGGTTCGTTTTGCCAAGTTTCTAGGGATATATGATGTTCCCCTAATACGAGCCGTAATTTTCCACATTGGTTTAGAAAAACCTGGTGGTTTAGAGGTTCCCGGGTCATTGTTACAACTTAAGGACTTCGGGGGTTGACGATACATATAAAGTTCATCGGGGTTGGAATTAGATTTCTCTATTTTTATGCCCTTTCCCTTATTATTTTCTTTTGCCTTTTTAAATTCAGTTGGTGTAATTTCTATAACATCATCGGAATTCTCGTCGGAATCCGATTCATCGGAGAATTGGTAATCCTCCCAATATTTTGCTTCCTTGGCGGAAACACCATTGACCATAATTAACCTTGGTCGGTTGGTTGAGGATTTTCTTTTTCTTAACCGTTTTATTATTTCCCCCACCGGTTCTATTTCTTCATCCGGTTCCGATTCTTCTTCCGGTTCCGATTCTTCTTCCGGTTCCGACTCTTCTTCCGGTTCCTCTTCGGGAACTTGTGAGTCAGTCCACGAATCATTCCAATTTACATTTGACTCTTCATTATTATTAGGTGAGTCAATGGGACTTGTTCTAGAGGTAGACATCTATCACATAATATCAAACACGTTAAGAGATTAATATATCACATAATATTCATATGTTAAAAATATATAGTTTCCAACAAAAATGTTAAGCACTCATTTTTAAAGAAAACACGGTCGAAGTCCAGACTCACTAATGCATCCTAACAAACTCGATAAGACACACTAATGCAAATTTTCTGGTTCTCTAAGACCAACGCTCTGATACCAACTGAAATGTCCCGTTCTTATTGATTAAAAACGTTCCATATTAATTGATTTCGTTGCGAGGTTTTGACCTCTATATGAGACGTTTTTCAAAGACTGCATTCATTTTTAAAACAAACCATAACCTTTATTTCATAGATAAAGGTTTTAAAAAGCTTTACGTAGATTATCAAATAATGATAATCTAAAATATCCTGTTTACACACGACCATTACATAATGGTTTATAATACAAATATGTTACAACAAAATAAGTTTCTTGAATGCAGTTTTTACACAATATCATACAAGTATGGACTCCAAATCTCGTCCTTATTTAAGTATGCGACAGCGGAAGCTCTTAATAATCACCTGAGAATAAACATGCTTAAAACGTCAACAAAAATGTTGGTGAGTTATAGGTTTAACCTATATATATCAAATCATAATAATAGACCACAAGATTTCATATTTCAATAAACATCCCATACATAGAGATAAAAATCATTCATATGGTGAACACCTGGTAACCGACAATAACAAGATGCATATATAAGAATATCCCCATCATTCCGGGACACCCTTCGGATATGATATAAATTTCGAAGTACTAAAGCATCCGGTACTTTGGATGGGGTTTGTTAGGCCCAATAGATCTATCTTTAGGATTCGCGTCAATTAGGGTGTCTGTTCCCTAATTCTTAGATTACCAGACTTAATAAAAAGGGGCATATTCGATTTCGATAATTCAACCATAGAATGTAGTTTCACGTACTTGTGTCTATTTTGTAAATCATTTATAAAACCTGCATGTATTCTCATCCCAAAATATTAGATTTTAAAAGTGGGACTATAACTCACTTTCACAGATTTTTACTTCGTCGGGAAGTAAGACTTGGCCACTGTTGATTCACGAACCTATAACAATATATACATATATATTAAAGTATGTTCAAAATATATTTACAACACTTTTAATATATTTTGATGTTTTAAGTTTATTAAGTCAGCTGTCCTCGTTAGTAACCTATAACTAGTTGTCCACAGTTAGATGTACAGAAATAAATCGATAAATATTATCTTGAATCAATCCACGACCCAGTGTATACGTATCTCAGTATTTATCACAACTCAAACTATATATATTTTGGAATCAACCTCAACCCTGTATAGCTAACTCCAACATTCACATATAGAGTGCCTATGGTTGTTCCGAAATATATATAGATGTGTCGACATGATAGGTCGAAACATTGTATACGTGTCTATGGTATCTCAAGATTACATAATATACAATACAAGTTGATTAAGTTATGGTTGGAATAGATTTGTTACCAATTTTCACGTAGCTAAAATGAGAAAAATTATCCAATCTTGTTTTACCCATAACTTCTTCATTTTAAATCCGTTTTGAGTGAATCAAATTGATATGGTTTCATATTGAACTCTATTTTATGAATCTAAACAGAAAAGTATAGGTTTATAGTCGGAAAAATAAGTTACAAGTCGTTTTTGTAAAGGTAGTCATTTCAGTCGAAAGAACGACGTCTAGATGACCATTTTAGAAAACATACTTCCACTTTGAGTTTAACCATAATTTTTGGATATAGTTTCATGTTCATAATAAAAATCATTTTCTCAGAATAACAACTTTTAAATCAAAGTTTATCATAGTTTTTAATTAACTAACCCAAAACAGCCCGCGGTGTTACTACGACGGCGTAAATCCGGTTTTACGGTGTTTTTCGTGTTTCCAGGTTTTAAATCATTAAGTTAGCATATCATATAGATATAGAACATGTGTTTAGTTGATTTTAAAAGTCAAGTTAGAAGGATTAACTTTTGTTTGCGAACAAGTTTAGAATTAACTAAACTATGTTCTAGTGATTACAAGTTTAAACCTTCGAATAAGATAGCTTTATATGTATGAATCGAATGATGTTATGAACATCATTACTACCTTAAGTTCCTTGGATGAACCTACTGGAAAAGAGAAAAATGGATCTAGCTTCAATGGATCCTTGGATGGCTCAAAGTTCTTGAAGCAAAATCATGACACGAAAACAAGTTTAAGTAAGATCATCACTTGAAATAAGATTGTTATAGTTATAGAAATTGAACCAAAGTTTGAATATGATTATTACCTTGTATTAGAATGATAACCTACTGTAAGAAACAAAGATTTCTTGAGGTTGGATGATCACCTTACAAGATTGGAAGTGAGCTAGCAAACTTGAAAGTATTCTTGATTTTATGAAACTAGAACTTTTGGAATTTATGAAGAACACTTAGAACTTGAAGATAGAACTTGAGAGAGTTCAATTAGATGAAGAAAATTGAAGAATGAAAGTGTTTGTAGGTGTTTTTGGTCGTTGGTGTATGGATTAGATATAAAGGATATGTAATTTTGTTTTCATGTAAATAAGTCATGAATGATTACTCATATTTTTGTAATCTTATGAGATATTTCATGCTAGTTGCCAAATGATGGTTCCCACATGTGTTAGGTGACTCACATGGGCTGCTAAGAGCTGATCATTGGAGTGTATATACCAATAGTACATACATCTAAAAGCTGTGTATTGTACGAGTACGAATACGGGTGCATACGAGTAGAATTGTTGATGAAACTGAACGAGAATGTAATTGTAAGCATTTTTGTTAAGTAGAAGTATTTTGATAAGTGTATTGAAGTCTTTCAAAAGTGTATAAATACATATTAAAACACTACATGTATATACATTTTAACTGAGTCGTTAAGTCATCGTTAGTCGTTACATGTAAGTGTTGTTTTGAAACCTTTAGGTTAACGATCTTGTTAAATGTTGTTAACCCAATGTTTATAATAACAAAATAGATTTTAAATTATTATATTATCATGATATTATGATGTACGAATATCTCTTAATATGATATATATACATTAAATGTCGTTACAACGATAAACGTTACATATATGTCTCGTTTCAAAATCATTAAGTTAGTAGTCTTGTTTTTACATATGTAGTTCATTGTTAATATACTTTATGATATGTTTTCTTATCATAGTATCATGTTAACTATATATATATATATATCCATATATATGTCATCATATAGTTTTTACAAGTTTTAACGTTCGTGAATCACCGATCAACTTGGGTGGTCAATTGTCTATATGAAACATATTTCAATTAATCAAGTCTTAAAAAGTTTGATTGCTTAACATGTTGGAAACATTTAATCATGTAAATATCAATCTCAATTAATATATATAAACATGGAAAAGTTCGGGTCACTACAATTATGAATCATTATATTCATAGATTTTACTCGAATGGGTTCTCTGTCCTTCCTGCTCAAGGCATCGGCTACCACATTTGCCTTCCTCGGGTGGTAACGAATCTCAAAGTCGTAATCATTCAATAATTCAATCCACCTACGCTGCCTCATATTCAGTTGTTTCTGATTAAATATGTGTTGAAGACTTTTGTGGTCGGTATATATAATACTTTTGACCCCATATAAGTAGTGCCTCCAAGTCTTTAATGCAAAAACAACCGCGCCTAATTCCAAATCATGCGTCGTATAATTTTGTTCGTGAATCTTCAATTGTCTAGACGCATAAGCAATCACCTTCGTTCGTTGCATTAATACACAACCGAGTCCTTGCTTTGATGCGTCACAATAAATCACAAAATCATCATTCCCTTCAGGCAATGACAATATAGGTGCCGTAGTTAGCTTTTTCTTCAATAACTGAAACGCTTTCTCTTGTTCATCATTCCATTCAAATTTCTTCCCTTTATGCGTTAATGCAGTCAAGGGTTTTGCTATTCTGGAAAAGTCTTGGATGAACCTTCTGTAGTAACCAGCTAGTCCTAAAAACTGGAGTATGTGTTTCGGAGTTTTCGGGGTTTCCCACTTTTCAACAGTTTCTATCTTTGCCGGATCTACCTTAATACCTTCTTTGTTCACTATGTGACAGAGGAATTGAACTTCTTCCAACCAAAATGCACACTTTGAAAACTTAGCGTACAATTCTTCCTTCCTCAATACTTCTAACACCTTTCTCAAATGTTCACCGTGTTCTTGGTTATTCTTTGAGTAAATAAGTATGTCATCAATGAAAACAATGACAAACTTGTCAAGGTATGGTCCACACACTTGGTTCATAAGGTCCATGAACACAGCTGGTGCATTAGTTAAACCAAACGGCATAACCATAAACTCGTAATGACCGTAACGTGTTCTGAAAGCAGTCTTTGGAATATCATCTTCTTTCACCCGCATTTGATGATACCCGGAACGTAAGTCAATCTTTGAATAAACAGACGAGCCTTGTAGTTGATCAAATAAGTCGTCGATTCTCGGTAGTGGGTAGCGGTTCTTGATGGTAAGTTTGTTCAAATCTCGGTAGTCAATACATAACCTGAATGTACCATCTTTCTTCTTGACAAACAAAACAGGAGCTCCCCACGGTGATGTGCTTGGTCGAATGAAACCACGCTCTAAAAGTTCTTGTAATTAGCTTTGCAGTTCTTTCATCTCGCTGGGTGCGAGTCTGTAAGGAGCACGAGCTATTGGTGCAGCTCCTGGTACAAGATCTATTTGAAATTCAACGGATCGATGTGGGGGTAATCCTGGTAATTCTTTCGAAAATACATCAGGAAATTCTTTTGCAATGGGAACATCATTGATGCTCTTTTCTTCAGTTTGTACTTTCTCGACGTGTGCTAGAACAGCATAGCAACCTTTTCTTATTAGTTTTTGTGCCTTCAAATTACTAATAAGATGTAGCTTCGTGTTGCCCTTTTCTCCGTACATCATTAAGGGTTTTCCTTTTTCTCGTATAATGCGAATTGCATTTTTGTAACAAACGATCTCTGCTTTCACTTCTTTCAACCAGTCCATACCGATTATCACATCAAAACTCCCTAACTCTACTGGTATCAAATCAATCTTAAATGTTTCGCTAACCAGTTTAATTTCTCGATTCCGACATATATTATCTGCTGAAATTAATTTACCATTTGCTAATTCGAGTAAAAATTTACTATCCAAAGGCATCAATGGACAACTTAATTTAGCACAAAAATCTCAACTCATATAGCTTCTATCCGCACCCGAATCAAATAAAACGTAAGCAGATTTATTGTCAATAAGAAACGTATCCGTAACAAGCTCCGGGTCTTCCTGTGCCTCTGCCGCATTAATATTGAAAACTCTTCCGCGGCCTTGTCCATTCGTGTTCTCCTGGTTCGGGCAATTTCTAATAATGTGGCCCGGTTTTCCACATTTATAACAAACTACATTGGCATAACTTGCTCCGACACTACTTGCTCTGCCATTACTCGTTCCGACACCATTTGTTCCTTTCGTTCTGTTAACCCCTGGTCCATAGACCTCACACTTCGCCGCGCTATGACCATTTCTTTTACACTTGTTGTAAAATTTGGTGCAGAACCCCGAGTGATACTTTTCACACCTTTGGCATAGCTGCTTCTGATTGTTGTTGTTGTTGCGGTTATTATTGTTGTTGGGATGATTGTTGTAGTTGCTGTTGTTGTTGTTGTTGGGCCGTTTGTTGTAGTTACGATTGATGTTGCGATTGTTGGGATAATTGTTGCGATTATTGTTGTAATTGTTGTTGTTGTTGTTGTATTGGTGATTCTTATCACCGTTTTCCTCCCACTTTCTTTTGACTTGCTTCACATTGGCCTCTTCAGAAGTCTGTTCTTTAATTCTTTCTTCAATCTGGTTCACTAGTTTGTGAGCCATTCTACATGCCTGTTGTATGGAGGCGGGCTCGTGTGAACTTATATCTTCTTGGATTCTTTCAGGTAATCCTTTCACAAACGCGTCGATCTTCTCTTCCACATCTTCGAAAGCTCCCGGACACAATAGGCACAATTCTGTGAATCGTCTTTCGTACATGGTAATATCAAATCCTTGAGTTCGTAACCCTCTAAGTTCTGTCTTGAGCTTATTGACCTCGGTTCTGGGACGGTACTTCTCGTTCATCAAGTGCTTGAATGCTGACCACGGTAGTGCGTACGCATCATCTTGTCCTACTTGCTCTAGATAGGTATTCCACCATGTTAACGCAGAACCTGTGAAGGTATGCGTAGCGTACTTCACTTTGTCCTCTTCAGTACACTTACTTATGGCAAACACCGATTCGACCTTCTCGGTCCACCGTTTTAATCCGATCGGTCCTTCGGTTCCATCAAATTCTAAAGGTTTGCAGGCAGTGAATTCTTTGTAGGTGCATCCTACACGATTTCCTGTACTACTAGATCCAAGGTTATTGTTGGTATGTAGCGCAGCCTGTACTGCATCTATGTTTGAAGCTAGAAAAGTACGGAATTCCTCTTCATTCATATTCACGGTGTGTCGAGTAGTCGGTGCCATTTCCTTCAAAATAGTCAAATGGAATAAGTTAATCATACAGAATATTAAGAGTAGTTAATAGTATTTCGTAGCATAATATGAACTCATTTATAAAAGCTTTTTCTTCATATTAGCGTTTTATAAGTTTAAATTCGGGTAGTACCTACCCGTTAAGTTCATACTTAGTAGCTAATATACAATTCAACTACTACAATTCTATATGAAAAACTGATTATAATAATATTTCGCGTTCAAACTTTTACACAATATTTTACAAACTTACAATACCGCTTATTTTACATATAGCATGAAATATAGCACACAATAAATTTGATACAAGATGGTTGTGAAGATAATTCTACCTAGTACACAAGTCGTTCAGCAAAGGCAATAAAGACACGTAATTCATACGTCCAGAAACAAGTCATGCATTCTGGTTTTACTAGGATTACTTCCCATCCTTGGTCTTGTGGAACATAACCGTTATGGCCGTTGATAAGACAGCGTGTTGTAACATCGTCAAAGGGACGAGGGTTACGTAATGTCCAACAGTCCCATAACAATCTAAAAATCTCATTTCTTACCCCAATTACCGACTCCGTCACTTGTGGGAACGTTTTGTTTAATAGTTGTAGCCCGATGTTCTTGTTCTCACTTTGGTGAGAAGCGAACATTACTAATCCGTAAGCATAACATGCTTCTTTATGTTGCATGTTAGCCGCTTTTTCTAAATCACGAAGTCCAATATTCGGATATATTGAGTCAAAATAATTTCTTAACCCATTGCGTAAAATAGCATTTGGGTTTCCCGCAATATATGCGTCAAAGTAAACACATCGTAACTTATGTATTTCCCAATGTGATATCCCCCATCTTTCGAACGAAAGCCTTTTATAAACCAAGGCATTCTTGGAACGTTCTTCGAATGTCTTACAAACTGATCTCGCCTTAAATAGTTGTGCCGAAGAATTCTGACCGACTCTAGACAAGATTTCATCAATCATGTCTCCGGGTAGGTCTCTTAAAATATTGGGTTGTCTATCCATTTTGTGTTTTTATACTGTAAAATAGACAAGAGTTAGATTCATAAAAAAAATACTTATTAATACAAGCAATTTTTACATATATCATAAAGCATAAGCACACTATATTACATATATTACACCACACGAATACAACTATCTTATTCCGACTCGCTTGTTTCTTCTTCTTCGGTTTTGGTTCATTTTGCCAAGTTTCTAGGGATATATGATGTTCCCCTAATACGAGCCGTAATTTTCCACATTGGTTTAGAAAAACCTGGTGGTTTAGAGGTTCCCGGGTCATTGTTACAACTTAAGGACTTCGGGGGTTGACGATACATATAAAGTTCATCGGGGTTGGAATTAGATTTCTCTATTTTTATGCCCTTTCCCTTATTATTTTCTTTTGCCTTTTTAAATTCAGTTGGGGTAATTTCTATAACATCATCGGAATTCTCGTCGGAATCCGATTCATCGGAGAATTGGTAATCCTCCCAATATTTTGCTTCCTTGGCAGAAACACCATTGACCATAATTAACCTTGGTCGGTTGGTTGAGGATTTTCTTTTACTTAACCGTTTTATTATTTCCCCCACCGGTTCTATTTCTTCATCTGGTTCCGATTCTTCTTCCGGTTCCGATTCTTCTTCCGGTTCCGACTCTTCTTCCGGTTCCTCTTCGGGAACTTGTGAATCAGTCCACGAATCATTCCAATTTACATTTGACTCTTCATTATTATTAGGTGAGTCAATGGGACTTGTTCTAGAGGTAGACATCTATCACATAATATCAAACGCGTTAAGAGATTAATATATCACATAATATTCACATGTTAAAAATATATAGTTTCCAATAAAATTTGTTAAGCAATCATTTTTCAAGTAAACACGGTCGAAGTCCAGACTCACTAATGCATCCTAACAAACTCGATAAGACACACTAATGCAAAATTCTAGTTCTCTAAGACCAACGCTCTGATACCAACTGAAATGTCCCGTTCTTATTGATTAAAAACGTTCCATATTAATTGATTTCGTTGCGAGGTTTTGACCTCTATATGAGACGTTTTTCAAAGACTGCATTCATTTTAAAACAAACCATAACCTTTATTTCATCAATAAAGGTTTAAAAAGCTTTACGTAGATTATCAAATAATGATAATCTAAAATATCCTGTTTACACACGACCATTACATAATGGTTTGCAATACAAATATGTTACAACAAAATAAGTTTCTTGAATGCAGTTTTTACACAATATCATACAAGCATGGACTCCAAATCTCGTCCTTATTTAAGTATGCGACAGCGGAAGCTCTTAATAATCACCTGAGAATAAACATGCTTAAAACGTCAACAAAAATGTTGGTGAATTATAGGTTTAACCTATATATATCAAATCATAATAATAGACCACAAGATTTCATATTTCAATACACATCCCATACATAGAGATAAAAATCATTCATATGGTGAACACCTGGTAACCGACATTAACAAGATGCATATATAAGAATATCCCCATCATTCCGGGACACCCTTCGGATATGATATAAATTTCGAAGTACTAAAGCATCCGGTACTTTGGATGTGGCTTGTTGGGCCCGATAGATCTATCTTTAGGATTCGCGTCAATTAGGGTGTCTGTTCCCTAATTCTTAGATTACCAGACTTAATAAAAAGGGGCATATTCGATTTCGATAATTCAACCATAGAATGTAGTTTCACGTACTTGTGTCTATTTTGTAAATCATTTATAAAACCTGCATGTATTCTCATCCCAAAAATATTAGATTTTAAAAGTGGGACTATAACTCACTTTCACAGATTTTTACTTCGTTGGGAAGTAAGACTTGGCCACTGTTGATTCACGAACCTATAACAATATATACATATATATTAAAGTATGTTCAAAATATATTTACAACACTTTTAATATATTTTGATGTTTTAAGTTTATTAAGTCAGCTGTCCTCGTTAGTAACCTATAACTAGTTGTCCACAATTAGATGTACAGAAATAAATCGATAAATATTATCTTGAATCAATCCACGACCCAGTGTATACGTATCTCAGTATTGATCACAACTCAAACTATATATATTTTGGAATCAACCTTAACCCTGTATAGCTAACTCCAACATTCACATATAGAGTGTCTATGGTTGTTCCGAAATATATATAGATGTGTCGACATGATAGGTCGAAACATTGTATACGTGTCTATGGTATCTCAAGATTACATAATATACAATACAAGTTGATTTAAGTTATGGTTGGAATAGATTTGTTACCAATTTTCACGTAGCTAAAATGAGAAAAATTATCCAATCTTGTTTTACCCATAACTTCTTCATTTTAAATCCGTTTTGAGTGAATCAAATTGCTATGGTTTCATATTGAACTCTATTTTATGAATCTAAACAGAAAGGTATAGGTTTATACTCGGAAAAATAAGTTACAAGTCGTTTTTGTAAAGGTAGTCATTTCAGTCGAAAGAACGACGTCTAGATGACCATTTTAGAAAACATACTTCCACTTTGAGTTTAACCATAATTTTTTGATATAGTTTCATGTTCATAATAAAAATCATTTTCTCAGAATTACAACTTTTAAATCAAAGTTAATCATAGTTTTTAATTAACTAACCCAAAACAGCCCTCGGTGTTACTACGACGGCGTAAATCCGGTTTTACGGTGTTTTTCGTGTTTCCAGGTTTTAAATCATTAAGTTAGCATATCATATAGATATAGAACATGTGTTTAGTTAATTTTAAAAGTCAAGTTAGAAGGATTAACTTTTGTTTGCGAACAAGTTTAGAATTAACTAAACTATGTTCTAGTGATTACGAGTTTAAACCTTCGAATAAGATAGTTTTATATATATGAATCGAATGATGTTATGAACATCATTACTACCTTAAGTTCCTTGGATAAAACTACTGGAAAAGAGAAAAATGGATCTAGCTTCAATGGATCCTTGGATGGCTCGAAGTTCTTGAAGCAGAATCATGACACGAAAACAAGTTCAAGTAAGATCATCACTTGAAATAAGATTGTTATAGTTATAGAAATTGAACCAAAGTTTGAATATGATTATTACCTTGTATTAGAATGATAACCTACTGTAAGAAACAAATATTTCTTGAGGTTGGATGATCACCTTACAAGATTGGAAGTGAGCTAGCAAACTTGAAAGTATTCTTGATTTTATGTAACTAGAACTTGTAGAATATATGAAGAACACTTAGAACTTGAAGATAGAACTTGAGAGAGATCAATTAGATGAAGAAAATTGAAGAATGAAAGTGTTTGTAGGTGTTTTTGGTCGTTGGTGTATGGATTAGATATAAAGGATATGTAATTTTGTTTTCATGTAAATAAGTCATGAATGATTACTCATATTTTTGTAATTTTATGAGATATTTCATGCTAGTTGCCAAATGATGGTTCCCACATGTGTTAGGTGACTCACATAGGCTGCTAAGAGCTGATCATTGGAGTGTATATACCAATAGTACATACATCTAAAAGCTGTGTATTGTACGAGTACGAATACGGGTGCATACGAGTAGAATTGTTGATGAAACTGAACGAGGATGTAATTGTAAGCATTTTTGTTAAGTAGAAGTATTTTGATAAGTGTATTGAAGTCTTTCAAAAGTGTATAAATACATATTAAAACACTACATGTATATACATTTTAACTGAGTAGTTAAGTCATCGTTAGTCGTTACATGTAAGTGTTGTTTTGAAACCTTTAGGTTAACGATCTTGTTAAATGTTGTTAACCCAATGTTTATAATATCAAATGAGATTTTAAATTATTATATTATCATGATATTATCATGTATGAATATCTCTTAATATGATATATATACATTAAATGTCTTTACAACGATAATCGTTACATATATGTCTCGTTTAAAAATCATTAAGTTAGTAGTCTTGTTTTTACATATGTAGTTCATTGTTAATATACTTAATGATATGTTTACTTATCATAGTATCATGTTAACTATATATATATCCATATATATGTCATCATATAGTTTTTACAAGTTTTAACGTTCGTGAATCACCGGTCAACTTGGGTGGTCAATTTTCTATATGAAACATATTTCGATTAATCAAGTCTTAACAAGTTTGATTGCTTAACATGTTGAAAACATTTAATCATGTAAATATCAATCTCAATTAATATATATAAACATGGAAAAGTTCGGGTCACTACACCGGCCGATAGTGGTAGAGAAGTAACAACGGTAAGTAACAATATATAGTGTAGTGAGTAGCAGTGTAGAAACATTAGTGATGCAATAGTTGGGTAATTATAGTAGTGATTAATTGTTATCGCAACGGATAGTGACATAATTAAGTGTTTGTATACACGTAATATACACATGTATATGTACACATATATGGTCATGCAAACAGTAATAGTTATCAGCCGGCTTGTAGTCTAGACTCACTAATGCGTTCTAACAACTCAGTTAGATACACTAATGAAATTCCTAGATCCCTACAACCTGGCTCTGATACCAACTTTAACACCCCGCCAAAATCGCTATTGACGTGGATGTTAACTCTGATCCCAGTGCATGGCTTGACTTCTAAGTAACAGCAAAGTTCTACAGCGAAAGCATAATATATAAGTACCTGAGGCAAAACATGCTTAAAAGTGTCAACCAAAAGGTTGGTGAAGTTCATTGATTTATCAATAGTAACCAAGTTTTTTTTATTTGTTTTATTTATCTATTTAATTGTTGTTATTTTCTCAAATGTACAATGTAGTCCTTGTGCATTGTATTCGTATTTGTTTATTCGTTAAACGTTTCATTTATAAAAGTTTTGGTAATTTAAATTACCCATGTTTCGTTGGTTTTACAGAACAAAATAATATTTAGTCAAGGTTGAAATTAATCGTATAGTAATGAACAGATAATAACTTTTGTGAAAAAAAAATCTAGCGTATAACACCATAGAATTTAACTAACGTTCGTTAATTATTTGACGGAAAAAAGTCAGGTTATTACACGACAGTTGCAAAAATGTTAACGGGAAAATTCTGGCAGTTGCTTTCACATTGGTTGACCAAAATAGAAACCAAAGTTGGGCTTGGTTTTTTAAACAATTTAAAGACCATGTCGCCGGCCATACTGAAAGAGAAATATGTGTTTTTCAGGTTGACATGTATGTATACTAAATGCAATGAAGGAAATTGATGGTTGACATCATCGGTATTGTTTATGTCACATTCGTAGCAACCTAAACAACAAGTTTAAGAACCAAGAGATCAAAAATTGGTGTTGGATAACCAGTGCCGCAACACAGCACATCACCTACATTAATGGGGTTCACCAAATTAAAGACATTGATGTAGCAGCTTAGAAATATTTGAAGGAAGCGGATGTAGGAAAGTGGGCTCACTATACTGAAAGAGGTCAGTGTTGTTGGGGTAACCTAATGACAAACATAGCCGAGTCCCTAAACAATGTGTTGCGTTATGCTCGCATGATGCCAATCAAATCTTGTATTGAATATACGTTTGATTACACAATAAACCACTTATCAAGCAATAAAGAGAAACTAGAAGATGGAATTCACCGTTGTCACCGAAAATGTGGAAAGTCTTTAAAGAACGTGAAGGAATAGCAACGACCTACTCAATAACACCATATGATGTCAACCAGGGTGTGTATCAGGTCCACTCATCTTATGAGAAAGATGGTGATGGAAGGACTGGGTCCACTCATCTTATGAGAAAGATGGTGATGGAAGGACCGGTTTTACTGTGATTCATAATGAGCAAGATCGAAAGTGCTCTTGTGGAAGATGGCAACACCAAAGAATTCCATGCGCTCATGCTATTGCAGTATGTGGACATTTGGAGGTTCATACATGGGGGTTTATTATGATGATTAGTAACAGCTACATAACTACCAGGTGGAGAGATCAATATAACGAATTATTTGTTCCACTTAGAGATCAAGCATATTGGAGTGATCCAACTTGGAGCATTTATGCTGATCCATCCAAACTAGTCACACATAGAGGAAGGAGACGTGGACGAAGTTTTCAGAGTGAGATGGATGAGCCTAACTTTGGTGAAACAAGTGCTGGACTAAAATGTCCTATTTGTCGTGGAACTCGTCATAACAGAAAAACATGTCCTAACAAAAAATAATTTCGTGGTCAAATGTGTAATTGTCAGTTTTAAATGTATTTGGTTGTAATCTTTATATTGTGTCATTATCAGTTTTTATTTTTGTAACATTTGTGTTGTGTTATTTTAAATGTTGTTATCAATGTAATCATGTTATGTAACACTTGTGAAATGTGTTGTAAAACATGTACAACATAAAACATATTATTAGTTGAAACTTACATAAACATTATATTTATAAAGATGTGAAAAAGATGAGTTAGGGTTTCAAAAATTAGGGTTTGACTGAAAACCGAATTTGGTAAGTTGGTTTCAGCTTTTGTCAGATTTCTTAATACGGTTTATGGTCACGTGTTGAAAAGTGAACAAACCGTTGTTCACAAACACGGTTTGATGTAAGATGGTAAAGAGCGGCCTTCCCAAACACGGTTATACGTGCTTTGTATTTTTTTTATTTTCTGTTATTGTGAAACCTAAACAGATAAATACTGTTTAGGTAAAAAATTCATATTTACCAATATTATGATATACGAGTACTGTATTTTGAAACACTACTTCACACTCATCCTCTTATATTTCTTAGATTTTTTCCCCGGTTTCTTTTTCAATCATTTTGAAGGTTTCAAATTTCTTTGGTTTTTCGACCATCTTGTATTTATCAGCATCTCGCCGTTCGCTGGGATTATCGCTGGATTTCATGTCATGCGATTGAATCTGTTTATAGAGGTTGGTCGTTACTGATTTTTACTCTGTATGCTTCTCCGTAGCATGTTTTATCCTCAATTTTGGAATTCTTCAGCGATCGCTGAGTTATGTTGTCGTACGGTTGTTTGATCGACGAGTATTTTACGATTCATTGTTTGCAATCAATTACGATATACGGTTTACGATGATAAATGCTTGAGATGATTGTAACCAAGGTTGTAAAAGTCGCGAGTCGGGGACGCATCGGTCGAGACTTAATAAAGGACGCGTCGGTCGAGTCGGGGATGCGTCGGGGACGCATCGGTCGTTGATCAACGTTGATTTTATTAATAATTTCTAAAATATATATTTATATATGTATAAAAAAGTTGATTTTGTACCATAAATTTCTTAAAGAAGAACTTGAATTTGAATACAATCAAAACTTAAAACTCAATTAATGTTACCGAGTACATAATCAGTAAGGACACAGAGAAAAGAGCGGCCCATAAAATGAAAACAAACCCTAATTTTAAAACATATCACATATTTACGAAAATTTGATTCATTTTGACCGTTTTTGACCAACTTTGATAGTCTTTGACAGACTTTGACCTAACTTTTATCTTTAATCGTCTTTTGAGTCGTTTTCAGAAAAAACCAGGCGAAGAACCTGAAAAAACGACGCATGAGCCGACGCGTCGGCCAAGTCGGCCGACTTTTACAACACTGATTGTAACTATGATCTATTGCTATTATATCGGAAATACATATAAATTAGTTGATCATGAAAAAGAGAAAATGATTTTCACTCAATAAAGTGCTTGTGTACGGTGATTGAGAGTAAAAAAAAAAAAGATGAAAGTGGTATTAACAGGATGAATATGAGTGAATGGTGATAGAATGATGAAGGAAGAGACAAAAAGACATAATTACCCTTATGTGGAGGTCAATTGTGAAGACTTAACTAGGGAAGATTAACGCTATTAGTTTCAGGGAAAAAAGGTCACTTAAGTTGTTTGATACAAAGTTAGGGGTCGAATGGCGCAATTTTGTCTTAATTAATTAATTAAATAAATGATCATATTTTGTATGGTCTGAGTTTGATCATTTTATGTGCAATGCATATGATCTATTTTTCATAATTGACTTTGCATTTGGTCACATCATCAATCGCCCCCCAAATTTATTTTACTTTTCGTTATATTCACATGTTACAAGTGGGCTGAGCTACCCATGACCCATGTGATGGATACATGTCAATTTGGGTACGTCAAGCCGTCAAGGTATCTACAATTTGGACATCCAAATCAAATGATCATCATGTTTTGACCCACTAGGTGCTGTAGTATATGAATCTGATGTTCATATAATTTTTTGTTGATCAATTTATAGTACGTGAACTGTGACATTTGAATATGTAAAAATGGAGGGGACAAAAAAGATGTTAAGTAATATTCAAACGTCTTTAAAGTAAACACAGATTAACGTCATTAGTAGAGCGAAACAAGGCCCCTTTTGATCAAACACAATAACAATAACAAGCCAAGACAAGATTTAAAGTATAGAATTCAAAATATATATATATATATATATATATATATATATATATATATATATATATAT
This sequence comes from Rutidosis leptorrhynchoides, assembly GCF_046630445.1. Taxonomy (NCBI): domain Eukaryota; kingdom Viridiplantae; phylum Streptophyta; class Magnoliopsida; order Asterales; family Asteraceae; genus Rutidosis; species Rutidosis leptorrhynchoides. Next base: position 450,043,821 of record NC_092335.1, read on the forward strand.
ATATATATATATATATATATATATATATATATATTTTGAGTTCTAGCACTTGGCCATTAGTACGTACGGACACATTCAAGGAAGTTTTCCCTCCAAGAACGAAGTAAAGATTGCAAGTGCACGAGCCGGTTGGTAACTCGGGACAAAATGTCCTGCTCCTCTTATAGTCACAAATGTTAGGTTTTCATATCCCACAACATATCCACCGACCTAAAATTCGAATGTCCATAACATATTTCATGAGTCACTTATGTAGTCAACGTTAAAAAAAACTACAAAAATGAATATTATATAAGAAGTAATTTTACCTCTCCTTCGTACATCCATGGGTACCATGGCGTCTTTACTGTTGTTTTTAGTTTGTCGATTGAGTACTTACTTACTGTCACCGGTACTCTCCCATCTGTATCTCCACTGCAATTTTTATAAATCCGTATCTTTAATAAAATCCATACTAAAATTAGCTAGTTGAATGCATACCATAATGCAAAAAAAAAAAAAAAAAAAAAAAAAAAAAATGTATTTTATACCATTTTATGTGCTAGAAAAGTAATATAGATATCTGAACTGATTGTATTTTATTTAGAATTTAGATCACTTGGTCTATTTTAATTTAATTTATGTTTTCACAAAAAAAAAAAAAACGATTAATAAAATAATTCACTACCAATACATCCAGACACTAATTCCACTGGACATCAATTCTTTTATCACAGGCAAGACTGTAAACGGCATATTTTGCCAGTTTTCATCGATGTATTCGCTGCATAAAATTAAAAAGATTATGTTTAAATATGTCAAAGTAAATGTGTTTCAAAATGTTCATATCTTGAATTTCTTTATTACTTGCATTCTTGCCATAGAATAGGCTTTGCGTGAAGGGACTGTGTCACAGCAAGAGTGTTTAAGTATTCCGCGATATAAATCCCAGAGCATGGATCAAAATCTGATATCTGTATCGATTATGTAGATTCATTGTCAAGATATTAATTATGAAATGGGAATTAAAATTAAAAATGTTAATTGTAGTAAAAGAACTCACTGAGGGAGTGCTATTGCTGTATTTTGAACATAAAGGAGCATAAATGTCATATAAGTAGATGTTACTTATAGCACCGTTCGCTTCATCTATAAAATTGTAACACTCAATTGTTATATTTCCTCCCTAGAAAAATCTCAATTGGAGACAATTCCTTCACGAATTTCATCAGAAATAATCGCGTGTGTCCAGAAAAAGTCGAACAGTCCGGTGTATTCTGTTTCAAAATCCACATATGCATTTCCTAGCTAGAAATATAAGCATGAACATATGAATCATTTAGATTCATGCCAATAAATAGTTTAAGGGTGTATTTGGACGAAAGTAGCTGGAGTTGTAGTCGGAGTTGGAGACTATTTTTGAAGCTTCCCGAACTTATTGTTTTTAATAAGGGCATGTTTGGTTGGGGGTAATGGACACTATAGAATGGAAATGATAATAATTAAAAGTGCTTGGTTGTAAGTAATGGGATTTCCCATTACCCCAAAGTAGTTAATGACCATTACCCACTAATTGAGTATTATCGAATGATTACTTGATGTAACTGCATCAAAGGAGGTTACGAGCTAGAGTGATTATTGTAAATGTAAAATGCCATTGAATGTGATTATTATTTTGAATTGGATAATGTATTTTTTTTTTTGGTTATAATTATCCGTTTGCTATATAAACAAATAATTTATAATTTATTAATCAGGTTTCTTTTAAAAAAGTAAAAATTTTCATTTCAAAATAATTTTCTAAACCAATCAACATCAAATATAATGGTAATTGTCATTCCATTTCTTAGTATTCCCATTACTAATCCCATTACCATTAACTAAATTAAACCAAACACACCCTAACTGTTTAATAAGGTAGCTAGAGCTTATATGTGTAAATAGACCAAAAAGAACAACAATAATAATGTAAAATAATATGGTGAAGGGCATTATAGTAATTATACATTTAAAGTTCTACTTTTTTCATAAGCTATTAGTATTTTTAAGAACTTATTATTTTTCGTAAGCTCTACTTTTTATACGCTACTAAATAAAACTTATAAGGTGAAACATCTATAAGCTTCTGTAAGCTTTCATAAGCTCGTGCGTCAAACATACCCTAAGATGTAGTTTTGGAGACTTACAGCAATTCCTTTGAGATTAATGACCGTTTGGTTAGTGATTTTGTTGTTTTGAAGAATTAATTGTGCGAGTTGAGGCACATAATGTCCTGCATAGCTTTCTCCCGCGATATAAAAATCTCTAGTTTTGTATTCTGGAAACCTTTCAAGCCAATTAATCAGAAATGCATATGAATCTTTTGCTGTTTGTACGTCGTCGAGTACATAACCTCCACGGATTATGAAGGAAAATCCAACTCCAAGAGGAGATTCCAAAAAAAGTACATTTGCAACTGCAAATTTTATGATCATTAAGTAGGAACATATATTCTTTGCCTTTGTTTCACTTTATAAACTTTTTTTATAATGATTCTTACCTTCGTTCCATGCATATTTGTTGCGTGACAACGTCTTGTTATCAGCATTGACCCTAAACGGTCCAAGTTCCATCATCGCCCCGCTTCCGAGAGAAGAGCAACCCGGCCCTATAATGGTTCAATTCTGAGTCTTGATTGTGACAATGTGTAGATAGTAAGTAATACCTTGCAGGTTTTAGTTGTTTATGTGAAAGATTTATACCATAATTTTAAGTGTTCACTCAAAATGATCATCAAACAAGCTATTCTCATTCACAATGAGAACAAGGCTCAATTAGAACCTTTGAATCATTCTGATTACTACGAAATATTCAGGACGCTTAATCATTTTGTTTATTAAACATTTAAACTTACAAATGTTACCTCCATTAAGCCATAGTACAAGAGGTTTAGTAGAAGGGGCGATCGGTGACTCTGCAAGATAGTAAAACAGTTCTGTATCTATGCCCGGGCGAATTTTCACATACCCTGAATACTGGTCAAAGTCTGTTCCATCCGGCTGACCTGGCAACGCTACTATCTTATCATCATTTTTTAACCCATCTTGTGGGCCCAAGTAAACTGGTTCGTATGAGTGCTCGTTTGTGAGTTCTTGTGTAGTAGCATGAACTGAACCTGATTTTTTAGAACGCTTCATAAGAGTCTCAAGAGGGTCATACACATTGCCACCATAGCACGACACGAAAACTAGCAGGCTAAAATAAACAGATAAAAGAAATGAGGTCTTCATTGATCTAAATATGTTAGTTGCTTTGCTAACTTATGATACATAAACACTTATATATACATGCATTCTTGTTGGAAGTAACGATTTTTTCATTGTTTAGAACGAAACAAAAAAACTGGAACTTGATACCAAGTTGCCGCTATAATATCATACTATCAAAGAAAACTATATTTCACGCAATGGAACCTTAACAAGTGTTTTATGGTGAAATGAAGGGTAAACCAATAATTAATTACCTTCCTTAAATGTTTAAGAAAGATTTTCTACATAAAAGCTAATTTCAAGATTATTATTATTTTCGTTAATTATAATTATTATAAATATAAGACAAAATTACTGAAATGGTTTCTGTAGTTTGTATCAAAATGCTGGTTTACTCCCTGTGTTTTTTTTTTATGTATTTCGTCCTCGTGGTATGTCAATGTTGCTGATTTAGTCCCTATTTCTGACAGACGTTAAAAAATTCTGTTAACTCCAATCACATGCCACACACATGAGGGTAAAAACGTCTTTTATCCTTTCCTTTGATCAAAATTGCTAATATGGTCCCTGTAATTTGTCTTTACTTTGTAAAACTTTATCACCTATCTTCATCTTCTCCAAATCAACACTATTCAAAATTCTAAAAACTAAAACCAAATTAAAATGACTAGATCCATCAACTAAATTCACATCACTTCTATCAAAATACAACCTCATATACCCAATAGCAAAATAAAACCATCTATATCTATATCTATCTATATCTATATCTATATTATATATAATAACAAAGTCAAATTTTGCTAATCATCATTCAAAAATTTAAAATTGAGAAAAAAAGACTATTGGATTAGAAATCATCTTTCAATAATAGCCATTAGATCAATTGATCACTCATCAATTGTCTCTCTCTCATCCCTTTGTATTGTTTATTGACAAAAATACACATCCCTTTTCCAAACAATACGCGATCCGTTCTATCCATTCAATTTCATAATTCAAAAATCAACAAACAATTATGAATAACATGTAGCAGATCGGTAGCAGAGAATCACAACGAGAATAGCAGATCAATAGAAGAGAAGCATTAAGGTTCGTATTGCAATTAGGGTTCGCAAAGATTATTCAGGCCATCATCTTTCGATCCAAACTTATTATTTCGGATTCGTACATGCGTTGGCGGTGCAAGATATTCCCAAAATCTTCATCAATGATTACTATGTCCATCGATGCATAGAGTACTGGATTAATAAAGGTCTTTTTTTCTTTAATTTTGGCTTCCGAATCATACACATTCGTTGATATTTTGTTTATCGAAATTTAAGGGTTTTTAATACACTACCTAAAATTTTTAATTCACTATAAATCTGATAATGATTCAACGAATCTTGCCAGTCTGCCAGATCAGTTATGATATGGAGAAAATTAGGAAAACGACTTCAAAACTATCATTGATATGAGATCAAATATGATCGAGATGACTTGAGATGGTATGTATACTGTGATATTCGTTATGTAGTTTTCCTATATAATTTTCATTTAACTGATTTCGTTTATTTGTTACAGTATTTGATTTGTTACAATTATGTCTCATATGGTATACTTGATTCTCGATTAGAAGGATTCTTGGGGTTTCGGTAAGCTTTGTTGGTTTCAAGAAGTCAAAAATTTGAATTGAGTTAGTTGTTTAAATGCAGATTGATAATTGATATTAAAAGTTCTTTTCTTTTTGTAAAATAGATTGTTGTGGATCTAAGCACAATTATGGCTTTAATATGAAACTTTTTTAGATTTTGGGTAAACCTCAGGTAATTTGATGATGGTGATACTTATAACGGTGAAAAGTAATGGTACTTTGAGTTGCTCTTTGTTCCATTTACATTTTTTATTTTAATTTGTGAATTAATTTTATGTGCACCAGGTAGTTGATATAATGTCAGTGATAAAAAAAAAAAAAAAAAAAAAACGATCTAATAAGATTACTTGGTAAATGGGCGGACTGCATCAGTATAATTAAACAACATGGAGTTGAGGTAGTCGTTACTCATTTTTCCTTCTTAACTATATAAATGATATACATATTATTATTACTGTCAACGTTGTGTTACGGTAATATTTGATAACCCATGGCGGAATATGATTGATATATGTATCTGTGAGTTAGTCATTAATTTACAGAATAATCGTATGTCGAACCACATAGGAAAAACATGAATTATTAATGAATTTACATGCTCCTAATGGTTTATAGCTTTGACTTACATCTACTTTACGCTGCATTCTCGAGTTTTTTTTATAACAGAAAGGAAAGGAAACCGACAGATTAAAAAATAACAGTGATTCTCGAGTTTTTATTTTAAGTGGAAAGGAAAAGAGAGTAGAGGATTAGAAAGGATAGTATAGTTATATTTTATTAACAACACTCTCCGCCCATATTTGGACGGATTAGGGAGGATAGTAAAACACTCTCATCTCCTTTCTTTTTCACTCCTTTCCGCTAAAAAATAAACTCGAGAATACAGCGTTAATGAATCCACGTGCACGATTGAAGTGTATCATTTCTTTGGTTCATGGGGGCAAAGAAAAATTTGGTAGGAAACGCATACAACGTTGAGAATTCATACTATCCATAGGGGTCATCAAGATGGAAAGGAACTCAAGTAATTATCAATAACCTTGCATTGGTGCCATTTTGTTTTTATGTGCAGTTCTTTAAAGATTTTTACAAGAAAAATTGTCACTTATGCATATTTTCTTGCTCTATACAATTTGTTCAGAACCGCAATCAGTGGGATCAAGAATGCATTCAGTTACTTTCTGCCGTTTGAAATACCAATTGCCCAGAACTGCAATCAGTAAGTATCTCAAAACTTTTAATTTGGTCAATTCGCAACTAATACCTAACTAATTGGATACACAATGTCACATGAAATCCTCTTTTAGTTTATCGACCCAGTTGGCATGCTTTTATTTGACTTCATTAACGTATAACAAATGTTGCCCATTTAATCAAAACTGATTTCAAAAACTCAAACATTTTTCACATCGATGCAGTATGCAACACATGAATTTCAAGCTTTGGACATTTTTTAATTATAGTGTAGCCCCACATATTTCTATATAAATTTAATTTTCGCAGGAGTATGTAAAGCTTTTCGATGTCAAATAATTGATGGTTCTTTTTCAAGACGGTACGTAAATACGCATCTGCAATATCAATTTAGGATATTTAAAAGGAAATGGGATATTCCAGTAGTATTATGGGAAATCAAAAATGGAAATGGACGATAGAAAAGAGATCGCATTGAAAACTGGTAATCAAAAACACGAAAGGTTTTTTGTTTGTTTTTTTTTTTTTTTTTTTTGTTTCGTTAATTACCATTACCAATAAGTATAAATTTTAAAGTTAAGCTAAGTATTAATTTGATTTGATTTTATAATTATTTGCAGGACAAATAGCGCAACTTGCTTATAAATGTTGATAGGTTAGTAGTTACTTTTAAGTACTAATCCACCCTTTATTATTGTTGATTATATGATTTGTAATGAGGGAAATACATATAAATATGCGAGATACTGAACAAATTTTGCAACAACGTATAAATTAGGGTTCATGTAGGGAGTGCACTTATAATGAATGAATGAAAAATCTTAAGGCTTTGTTCCAGAGTTTTTCATTAATGGAAAGGAATAGAAAAGAAATGGATTGAAAGGGAAGGTATATGATGGAGAAGAAAGGGAGTGATTGTGAACTTAATTTTGATGTTCCCCAGTTAGGAAGAAAGGGAATGGATTACAGTAGGAAAAATCACATGAAGATTGCCTCTTCCCTTCCAAATCAGTCCAAATTGGACGGATGGTGATGAAAGAAAATCTTACCTAATTATCCTTCCCCTTCCTTCCTTTTTCATCAACAAAAAAACTCTGGAGCACACATTTGTTTTCCTCTCCCTTCCAAAACCCTTCCTTTCTCTCCAAATTCATACTCTAGAACAGACCCTAAGGGTTATGGTATAAAATACTATGTATAGAAAAGATTTTGAACTTAACAACAGTTGTGTTATCCTCTTCAATATAGTTATAGTTAGCATTGTGTCCGATGACTAGCAGATGTGAAGTGCATTGGAAATAGAACTTATAAAACTCGAGGTATTGTAGTTACCAATATGTCTAATATGATCTTTCAAAGTCCACTTATACTGAATGTAGTTTTGAGCAAACTTTTCTTAGTTGTCACAATCTTAAGATGCAAGGTTTTTTTTAGTGCTGATTTACTAGACACTTGACACAATCTATACATCGTTTAGTAATTTCGTAGTAACAAGTGTTTATTTCTTCGAATATACAGTTAGCAGATAAGTAATAAGCAAAGGTTGTCTTTGTATCAACATGCTTACACTTTTTTGTTTGTTTTTGAAACATATCTTTGTTTTGTTTGTTTTTGAAACATATCTTTGTTTTGTTTGTTTTTATAGGATTAGGATGTGCAGGTATATCAGGGCATCATGCATTATGTTGGATCAGATGTGAAGGCTGAAAATAGCACTCGAAGCAGAATCTGGGTTGAAGTATGCTGCAGTATTTGCTGACATCGTATCAAATAACATTCAGATAATCAGATTTAAGCTATTTAGATAATACTTTTGTAATGCGATTAGGACGTTTGGGTGTCAATATTATCCATTTGCTCTTGACTTTCACTGTTGCCAAAGGTAAAGAAATTGAGAAGTTTTGTATTGAGCATTTTCTTCTATATATTACTGAGTAAGGCTTAATACAAAAAAAAATATGTAAAATCCCGCGAAGTCGCGGGTTATAAACTAGTTTACTTTCAAATCAAACACCTCGCCACTAACAACATTCTAAACTTGAAAAAAATTGAAGAACAATTATCACAATTAAATAAAAAACTTGAAGAACATATGCAAACTTTACAATGAGCATAGTAGAAGTAAGTTAAGTACTAAACCGTTGCCCGTAATTACTTATAGCTATCAACCAAAAAGCACAGACTTTATAATATAAATAATCGATATGGGTTTTGTGAAAGACAAATGAACCTGCAATACTTGATTTTGGATATCCCTTTCAAACACAAACGCACTTGCAGTACTTGATTAAACTCGAAAATTCAGATCTGAGCACTGGAGCCACCACCGATTGAATAAATACCTTTCACTACCACCAATCGTCTGTTCGCCGTCACCGAACCAAATACCCTTCATTTCAATTCAACGAACCAAATACCCTTCAGTTCGCCGTCACTATAAAGATCAAATAACGGAACCGTTCGCCAGAGTAGTGGAAGGGAAAAACGAAGCCGTCACCAGAGCTTTCTTTGTTTTAGTTGTTGGAGCATTGGTTTCATTGGCAGGAGATGATGGATCCATTGATAAAGAAATAATATGAGAGAGATAGATTTGAGAATCGATTCCTCCATGAAGGACCTGCAAAAACGTCCAAATCTGCGGAAAAGATGATGTTGCTGTTGCTTCGATTTCTTCCGTTTCTATTCTTCTAGTATCTTGCTTAGGTTCAAGACTTTAAGTTTTGTACCAAAATGGTCACTTGTGAGTTACGTAGTACTGAGATTTTATTTTATGCTATTTAATTTGAATTTGTTTAAATGGATGATAATTTGGTTGAATTTGATTTGAGTTTTGAATATAACAATTTATTTATGTTGGTGTTGAAAAAATTAGGGCTAGTGAAATATAGTAGTGATTTAATTCATAAGTTATCGATTAATGAAAAGGATTTAACTCAAAAGTTAGGTTTTGTAATGCGTGATGAATTTGATATTCATTAGGGTTTGTGATTTGGGAAGATGAAGATAGGTGATAAAGTTTCTTAAAGGAAAGACAAACTACAGGGACCAAATCAGCAATTTTTGTGATGACCCGGAAAATTTCGACTTATTCTGAACCGAATTCTCGATATGGTTTAATATTCCTGACACGATAAGCAAATGGATATCTTGTTTTAAAATAATTTCATACGTTTAATTGTTCATAGGACTTAACCCTACGATTCACGAATAAACTGTAAGTAAAAACTGGAAACCATTATGACGTATATATTATATGATTTTACTTTATTAAATAAAAATATTTTATGATATAATAATTTCTATTATTTAAACCTTTTAATAAAGTGATTTTGAATATAAGTAGTTTTGGAAAACTAAACCTTATAGTATTATTTGATTTAGTTTCAAACGTACGAAAACATTTTTTTCGATATAATAGAATTTGATTGTTAAAATATTTTTATGGATTTTCAATGATATGAAAATAAAAATAGAGATAAAATAAAGGTTTCTAATGAGCACTAAAAGACTACAACATTTCATCTCAAGATTTCAAGTTAAAATGATGGAAATCACTAAACCTGCGCACTTGCACGAGAAAAATCATAACTAAATCATACTGACTCGAAAAAGGGTGATTCCGGTTTCCAGACGTCCGTAACTCAAAAATCTACAACTTTCGTGAAGACACCCTACGCGGACCGCATACCTATCTACGCGAAACACATAATGTTTGTTGACATAAAAAGTTTGTCGACATAAAAAGTGATGGCGGCTTACCTTTTTATTATTATTATATTATATATTATATTATTATATTATTATATATATATATATATATATATATATATATATATATATATATATATATATATATATATATATATATATATATATATATATATGAACGAAGTACTTGTGATTAGGAACTTAAAAACACACACACACTCACATAAATAAATCACTCTGTATATTTCCTAGCTTAAATTTTAAATTAGTAGTATGGTACTGTAACAAGTGATACACGGGTATTTTAATTCGGGTTACAAACCGATTATAACTAAGGAAACTATGGGTTATTGCCAAGGAAGTTATGGGTAATATTCGGGGATATATTTATGAATCAAACCTAGTGTTTATCATCTCCGTTACGTCTACGTACTTTCCTACAATATTGAATCTCAATATTGATATGTTGAGATCTACGATAATTTGATATTCCGAGTTTCGGTCACATTACGATGAACAACTTTATGTGCTGCTAAGGTGAGTTTCATTTGCTCCCTTTTTAAATGCTTTTGCAATATATATTTTTGGGCTGAGAATACATGCACTTTATTTTAAACAATGGACACAAGTACATACTAAATTCTATACGGAGTTTGAACCGAAAATCCCTTAGCTTTGGTAACTAGTAACTGCCGGTTATAAGAACTGGTGGGCGCGAGTAGTAGTATATGGATCCATAGGGCTTGATATCCCCGTCCGAGCTAGAGCACTAGCCTTTTAACGGACGTATGCTATTTCAGAAGCGTACACGTTGGTTTGCGTGTATTATTAAGATGATTATACAAAGGGTACAAATTATATATACGTTAAGTTTAGTTACCAAAGTGCTCAATTTCGTAGAATATTTTGATAAACATTTCGTAAGAAACAACTGAAATCTTGTGATCCACCTTTATATACAGATTATACGATACATTAAAACTATGAACTCACCAACCTTTGTGTTGACACTTGTTAGCATGTTTATTCTCAGGTTTCCTAGAAGTCTTCCGCTGTTTGATTATATGTTAGACAAGCTATGTGCATGGAGTCTTACATGGCATATTTTTCAAGGAAACGTTGCATTCACCAAATCATCACCATGTATCTTATTTTGACTGCATTGTCAACGGAAGTACTATTGTAAACTATTATTTACGGTGATTGTCTATATGTAGAAATCATCAGCTGTTGAAAACCTTTGATTTAAATATTCATTTATGGTGTGTCTTTTCAAAAGAATGCAATGTTTACAAAACGTATCATATAGAAGTCAAATACCTCGCAATGAAATCGATGAATGACGTGTTCGTCCATATGGATTTGGAGCGATCGTCACAATTTTGTTCAAAGGAAAAGATAAAAGGACGTTTCTACCCTCATGTGTGTCGCATGTGATTAGAGTTAACGGAATTTTTTAACGTCCGTCAGAAATAGAGACTAAATCAGCAACATTGACATACCACGAGGACGAAATACATCAAAAAAAAAAATCACAGGGACTAAACCAGCATTTTGACACAAACCACAGGGCCATTTCAACAATTTTGTCTAAATATAAATTATAATATGCTTATATGCTTATATTATATTCACAATTCGCTATAGGTAATACGTATATATATATATATATATATATATATATATATATATATATATATATATATATATATATATATATATATATATATATATATATATATATATATATATATATATATATATATATATATATATATATATGTTAACATGCCGGAACTAACTTTAGATAGAGGTTGATCGGTGCCTCGACCATCAAATTATAAGCTTAAAATTTTAGATTATTTTATTTTGTCTCCAATTCAAAAGTCTAAAATTTTGAATTATTTTATTTTGCCCAGTGTTACAAATTCCTGAAACCGCCAATGATTGCTAACACATAATTTTATAATAATTCATATAATCTTTTTTTTTATCTGTTTGTAGTCGATTGTGATTTCTAAAGATAAAAAATGGGGAGTGATATGTACACAACATGTTTTTGTTATGTACACAATCATCATGTTTTAAAGTATTGTACAGTACAACACTGTAATGCATGATGGTTGTATACATAACAAAAACATGTTGGGTACATATCATGGTGAGATGAGAAGTTAAAACTATGAAGTGAAGAAAATGAGATTCTTTCAAGAGAGCTTTAAAACTTGAGTGCCCGGTAGCTAACCAACGCATCTGGCTAGTAGGCTTTCTATACCCTTAAGTAAGTAAAAACATTCATGCAATGGTATATTTTCGTAAATATTTACGAAATTATTTTCCAACACATAATATACGATAAAAATTCGCGATTTTGATATGTATTATTATAATTGATAATGATATTTATGTTATGGGAGATGATCTTCACACACCACTTTTTGATCCATCTACATCAAATTTACTATTAAGATGATCCTCATACACACAACTTTTTGATCCATCTACACCAAATTTATTATACGGTTTATACCCTTAATTATATTTAAAATAATAATATAAGTTCAACTCTTTAGGAGTATAAGTTCAACTTTACAAGAATATTTACAATAATCCACGAAAAAAGTCCACGACAGGACTTGAACCATCAACCTCTTGGTTAAAAGGGTCACCACGTTACCGTCAGACCAATGACCCTTTGATAATATTAAATATAAAATATAAAACATGGAAACAAAAAGCAGATTACCGTTCTCGATTGTATGAAATACAAAAGGATAATGTACTTTAAATTGGATCAAAAAGGAAAATGAGATGGATAAACAACCTTTTATTACTAGGCGTACATTTAGATTCCGATCTTCATACTATATTACAAATTGTAATTCCAATCATTATCACAATAAATAATAAGATATTACCATAGCTTTCACCGATGTCTCAATTATTTGGCTACTCATCCCCGCAAATGATGTTTTTATTTCTCTCATAAAGTGGAAATTGGCGGGGGTTTAAGTACACTAATATATTCACATATCCAAATAAGTTAAACAGGAAAAACTAGTATATCTGAAACTAACAAAGATTGTTGAAAAACTTATTAATGAAACATTGTTTTTAATCTTATGAGTCAAAGTATTTGTATAAGTCTGTGAGTTTGAAAAATTGAGTCTTCATGAATCATAGACTCTCCACATCGAAGCTAACATAGGCTCACAGATTAAAGTTGAGAAAACAGAGACAGCTTTTCAAATTATGAATACTCACGTAAGATTAAAAGAGCAGAAATCTATCTATTATTATTACATCATATAAATCTTGAAAAAAAATCCAACGTGGCATCATTAGCTTAATTCTAATCCTAAAATCTGACATGTTATTCAGAGACTAATTGTCATTAACACTAATCTATGCCACGGTGGACAAACAAAAGATTAAAAAAAAAAAAAAAAAAAACAATTAAACCGCATTCTCTTTCCTTCTCTGTTCAACCGACGAAAAACAACAGCCCTCACTTTGACGACTGAAACCCTAAATTGCTATGTTCATCGTCTCTTTCATCCATTGGATACATACCACGCCGCGCTTCTTGCAGTATCAGTTCTCCAACCAGTTACGTTTAGGGTTCTCCAACCAATTTTGATTAGGGTTTCAAACTTTTAAATTAACAAAACTCAAATTATCCATCTCTAATTCGTCTTTCAGCTTATCAACTACAAACACCAACATTAAACTCAGATGGTCCAATCGAATCTGTTTCATATATGCCAGATTTTAATAATTGGTTTATGTTTCGCAGGAAAAGGATTAAGATCCATCAATTAGGGCTTCGAAAAAAGTCGCGGCGTTCAATTAACATCTCCAACAATAGCAAAAGGTTACGTTTAAACGATTTCTCTATTTTTTGGGTTTGTTTCATCGGATCTCATGAGTAGTTAATCTAATTCTAAAACCTGACCAATTTGTTTTTCAATTTTAAGTATAAATGTAGCATGCTTTTCATCTATATTCTGTTGTATATAATGGATTGCTGATATTACAGTTGTATTACTTTTTGTGCAATGATGAGTAACGTAGTTGCATTGAACGGTATAATATGAAGGTATGTTGCGTTGTTGTGCAATTTTGCTACATACAAGTGCTGGAAAATGTAAGTATGATACATACAATATTAATTAGTGAAGTAAGTTATCATACTTTGGGTATAATAGTGAAAGATATTTATTAAGATGAATGATGGTGACTAATTTGCATTGCTTTACGTTTTTGGGCAGTGTGATGTTAGAAGAATATTGGACGAGTGGACGCAAACTGGCTAGACTCGGATTGTTAAAAGTAAGTGTGGCAGTATGATGTCTTAGTTTGACTCATTGGCTATATTGTGTGCTTCAGTCTACAATTGTTCACGAGTGTTTGAGAATTTATATAAGGGCCTGAACCAAAAATTAAGTATAAACAAACACCAACTCAACATCGCCATAAAGTCATGTGACGACCCGGAAATTTTTGACCAAATTTAAATTAATCTTTATATGATTTCGACACGATAAGCAAAGTCTATTTATTTGAATCTCAAAAACTTTGAACTGTTTACATGGTTACATTTAAACCTTTGACTAATCCCGACGATTCACGAACAATTGTTTGTAAATACATACATACATATATATATATATATATATATATATATATATATATATATATATATATATATATATATATATATATATATATATATATATATATATATATATATATATATATATATATAGTACTTGAAATTTTAGAATATAATTTAAACATTAAAAATTAAATATGTAAAATAAAACATAAAATCATTAAATAGTACTTAATAGGAATTTATATTAAATATATGATTTCTGTAGATAATTACTATTATATATATGTGATAAGATAAATAAAATTTATAAGTAATAAATATTCAACAAAAGATGATATATAAAATAAGTAATAATACATATATATAATACAAGTATGAATATAGTTGTTATATAAATATTGTTATTCCAATAATGATATCAATATTAGTATCATTAATATTATTATTATTATTATTATTATTATTATAATTAAAAAGGTTATGATTATTAAATACAAATATTACTATAAGAATGACTAAAACTATAATTTTAGTTATTATTATGAATATTATTATTATTAGTATTACTAAAAACCATTTTTTTATTTTAAATTATTAATATCATCATCTTATTTACAAGTACCATTATCTTTATAATTATTATTAATATGATTAGTTATTATTATCCTTATTAGTATTATTACTAATATTAACAATATCAATGTTATCGGTATTATCATATTAAATTATCATTAGTATCATTATCTTTACTTAAAATTATCATACTTATTATCATTATTAATTCAACATTAGTATTATTATTATTATTAACATTATCATTGTTTCTACCATCATATTTTTTATTACTAATTATTATTATGACTTTTATTATTGATAATAACATTACAGTATTATAATTATATTTATTATTATTATTATTATTAATATAAAAAATATAAAATATTATATATATATATATATATAAAAATCAAATATGTACGAAAAATATATCTTACTTTATCTGCTTTTACGTTTTTCTTTTGATTGCGAATTTGTCGACCAATTATCACTAGAAAACAATGGGTAATCGAATCATATTGCTATTTCAATACCAACTGCACCCTTTAAATCATTACTGAAAATATTAAAACAGAAAAAGAAAACAGATACATCAGTTCTACCTCTGTTCTCGTTCTATTTTTCAAAAAGCTCGAATTCATTTTGTTTTTCAAAATCTATAAATGCCAAGTTGCTAGAAATGATCTATTTAAACTCTCTATAAGTTTTCTTGCTTCAATTCTTTTTATTAGCTTCGAATTTGTAAGGTCAAAGTTTGGGTTTTCCAAAGTCAACAAAGATTCTAAGATCAAATTGGAGTTCTAATTGTTGTTTCAGTTGAAATTAATGTTTTACGAAGTTTCTAGGTAGGATTTTATACCTATTTCATGTTGTAAGAAATAATCAAAACGTTCTTAAAATGGAAAATCAAATTTTTTTTTTTTTTTGAAAGCCACGAACAGCTCAGAATAGCTGTTTCTGTTCGTTCTGTTTTTTTTCTCAATTTCTATTAAAACAATTCAATTAACAATGATGTTATATAAAGTGTAAAAAAAATATTTGAATGAAGAAGATATGATTTCTCTGGTCGATTTATTTTATAGAGAAGATGAAGATGAAAAGAGAAACATTTTGGAAACAGGTTAAATAAAATTGGTCGTAATTATAATCAGAAAAATACGGATAAAAGGATGGTTAAAGGTGTTAGTGTGTAACTGAGAGGTCTTGGGTTCAATTCCGGTTTGAGACACTTCTTTTTAGAAAATCATTTTTGAGGTAGTTCTTTATCAATTTATTATTATTATTAATATTGTTATTATTTATTAATGTTATTATTACTAATTATTATTAGAATTATAATTATTATTATTAATACCAGGATTATAAGTAATATAATCATTATTATCATTATTATCATTATTAACGTATTTATTATAAATTTTGCCATTCATGTATTAGTTATCATTATTATTTTTATGATATTAGTTATAACTAAGAATGTCGTTATTATTATTAATAGATCTATTAACAACTAATATATGGATTATCATTATTCTTATGTAAACATAAACACTATGATTATTATTATTATCATTTTGCTATTAAGTAACACAATTTGATATTATCAATGTTAGTATTAGTATCACATAAACTTATTATTATTATTATTATTATTATTATTATTATTATTATTATTATTATTATTATTATTATTATTATTATTATTATTATTATTATTATTATTATTATTAACAAGTATTATTATTAAATGTAATTATTATCATTATTTTAATTATTATCATTACTATGAGATTTGTTATAAAAACTATCAATTATAGAATCATTTATAGAATCATTAATACTACTATCATATTTATTAATATTAGTACTATCATTATTATTATTGTTATCACTTAAAATATTATCTTAAAATACTTCTTTTACAAACAAATAATATTTATATATATGAATATATTTAATACATATAACATAACAAAATTTAATATTCTTATGTATTAAATGAATATATGAAACATATATATATTATTAACATAAAAAGGATATGACTAATAATTTATATATATATATATATATATATATATATATATATATATATATATATATATATATATATATATATATATATATATATATATGTGTGTGTGTGTGTGTGTGTGTGTGTGTGTGTGTGTGTGTTCAATTACAACCATGAATATTAATAAATATACAAATGATATAGGTTCGTGAATCCGAGGCTAACCCTACACTTGTTCAATGTCGTCATATGTATTTTTACTACAAAATACAGTATTGTGAGTTCATTTGCTCCCTTTTACTCTTTACATTTTTGAGACTGAGAATACATGCGCTACTTTTACAACTGCTTTATTAAATGCTTTTGAAATACATTTTGAACTGCGAATACATGAAATGCTTTTATAAATGTTTGACGAGATAGACACAAGCAAAACATTCCTCGAATGAATTATGTGGACGTGATAATTGCCACCATTGAATTATGTGGACGTGATAATTGCCACAATTGATATGAATATTTTCCCCCTGATTATTATTGCTTGGTAACCTAAGAATTAGGGAACATCACTAATTTTGAGAATTAGTGCACGCCTAATTGACGCGAATCCTAAAGGTAGCTACCGGGTTTAACACCCCCACCCGGAATGTTCACTAGACGGAATGGCTAGTGGGCGTGGTGTTTAGTACTTCGAAGTTTATATGATTATTATACAGACGAGATGTTCTGTTTTGGGGATATTATTATGCGCATTATATGTTAAGGTCGGTTACCAAGCCAAGTTATGAAAGCAATGAAAAGTGAATGTTATGTATCGAGAGAATGATTTTATACACAAGTTATGTGTATGTTATTTTTGTGCACAAGATATGTGTACGGTTACTAAAATTTCTGAAAGATGATTTCGTATGTAGCGACCCCGACAAATCATCAAGTGACGGCGTCATCTACGTATGGTCCCATTTCATGGTCATAAGCATTTATAACAAAGTTTGACCGAAAATATGTCGCATTCATTTCATAAAAGGATGTTTCAATGTTTACAAAAGTAATTCCCAAGACAAGTACATATCAAAAGTTATAGTTCATATGAAACACGTGCGACATAGTTTAAAGTAGCCAAAAAGACGCTCCACGTATGCAAGTATACTCGACATCTAATGCAAGTATCAAAAGTATGAGCGAAAGCATGTATCACTTAAGTTCAAGGACCTGAGAAAAACATAGAGAATCTGTCAACGAAAACGTTGGTGAAATCATAGGTTTAGTAAGTAAGTAAATGAGTAAGTAAGTTGAACCACAAGTGTTGTCACGTTGAAATAATAATAGACCATTCTAAAAGTTGATATCACGAGCACCCAATTATCAAGGCTTAACTATCACGAAACCCCATTAATATAGTGTCAGAACATACACTTATCCCCGAAAATATATTTCATCCGATTAACGGTAGCGAACCGTCCGAATGAGGGTTTGTCAAACCCGTATGGCCACACAACATAAGTTCTCGCTTACACCCTGCAAGTGTAACTAATGATAATTGAATTGAGGCTTTTTGTTCTAACTCGTACGTAGAATGTTTGTTTTCGCACTTGTGTTCACTTTGTAAAATGAAACGTTTATGTTTTCTCATCCCAAATATAAGTGTAAAAGAGTAAAAGTGGGACTATGATCTCACCTTTGATTGCAAGAGCAAATAAGTACTTCAACAAGTAATGTGCGCTAAGGACAACGCTAGTCTCGACCTAAACAAATAGGTTGTGTCAATAACGATAGTCACGGAGGGTCAAAGTTGTTCAATTAGTCCTATGGCTCAATACGACTCGATTATGAAGCATGTGAAGCAAATAGTCAAGTTTCATGCAAGATACATGTATAGAAACAAGTTAGAAAGATTGCATAATCAATTGGTTAAGTTTGACAAAAAGTCAAACTTTGGTCGGTCAAAGTCAACGAAAAAGTCAACATGTTCGGGTCGGGTCCCGAACAAATTTTCTATGCTAATTATTCATATATAAGCATGTTAGAACAAATTGCATGTGAATTGGAGGTCTAGAACGTGCCAAACATTTTTCACATTTGGGACAAGGAGGTTAGAACCTGGCCCCCTTATATGTCGCGCCGCGACAGGAAGGGGCCGCGCCGCGGCAAAGGCCGGGTGCTGATGCCTGGCCAGTCCCAAATGTTCAAGTCTCAATCCAAAACCTTTTTGTGCATAAAACACAAACCGCTAACACTTAGGACTCGCACCTTATATCGTTGGAAAGCTCTTTTGACGTAGAATGCAACTAAACACAATTCATCAATCAAAAACCTCATTTGTAACAACCAAGTTTTCAAACCAAGTGATCATTCAATGTACACATTAATGCTTCAAACTCACCAATGCACATTTAATGATTCGGGCATTCAATGCATACATATGACATGCCATTTTGTAGGTAATTGAGCATACAATACAACTAACAACTTACTAACAACAAATCATGGCAATCAATGCATCAAATAATCATTTCAAGTTCATTAAACCCTAGCTCAATTCCACCAAAAATCACTAAACAAGTTCTTAGAGTTTTCTCATGCAACCTATACATCAAAATGAAGCTAGTAACACTAGGAACACATTTAATACATGCATTTATAACATTTAACAACATTTAATCATCTAAAACTCAAGATTAAACACACCCATTTTGCTAGTTCATGCAAGTTACTTCCAAACAACAAATCAAGCAATTCAAACACATAATCTTGTTAGACTAGAGCCATAGACACTAATTAACAACCTTGTAACTCAAAAATCTCAAGAACACAAAAATTAGTGATTTTAGAAAGTTACCCAAATGCAATGAGATTGGTATGGAATCGAAGAGGAGATCACGAGGAGTTCAAATATGTAATTTGTTTGGCTCGAAGCTTGATCGATTTATTATGGATGATGATTTGCTTTATGGAGAATTTACAGAAAATATGTAAGTAGTGAAAGAAAAGAAGAAAGAAATGAAAAGGAAGAAGATAAGGAGGTTGACTTAGTCAAAGCTAGTCACCTCTTTGTCTTGTTGGCGAAACTAGTCCCTCAAGTTATAATCGGGTGCGTTAAATTACCTAAACAAGATAATTTGAAACGCGTGTTAACGGGAGATGTTATAAACATATAACGGAGTTTAAAGTAGTATAACGGAAAAGTAAACGGAAATAGGCGGGATGTTACATTACCTACTCCTTAAAAGAACTTTCGTCCCGAAATTTAAGAAGGCGTAGTAATCGTTGTTTCTTCCTCGGAATCCGACGATTCCGGAACCGGGAATAGATGAGGGTGTTTCTTTCGCATTTGATCTTCTCTTTCCCAAGTAAACTCGGGTCCCCTTTTGGCGTTCCAATGGACCTTAACAATCGGGATCCGGCTTTGTTTTAATTCCTTCTCGACGTAGTCCACAATTTCAACCGGTTCCTCCACAAAATGGAGTTTGTCATTAATAGTAAGTTCCTCGAGAGGGACGACAATATCGGGCTCGGCAAGACATTTCTTCAAGTTAGATACATGAAATGTAGGATGGACGGAGCTTAGTTGAGGCGGAAGATCTAAACGATACGCGACGGTTCCAACACGCTCTAAGATCTCGAAAGGACCAACATACCGCGGATTCAGTTTCCCACGTTTCCCAAAACGAATGACACCCTTCCAAGGTGCGACTTTTAACATGACGCGGTCACCGACTTGAAATTCGAGGTCTTTGCGTCTTTTGTCGGTATAGCATTTTTGACGACTCCGGGCCGTCCGAAGCCTATCTCGGATTTGAAGGATCTTCTCGGTGGTTTCGTGAATGAGTTCGGGCCCGGAAATTTGCACGTCACCCACTTCGGCCCAACAAAGAGGAGAGCGACATTTTCGACCATATAACGCTTCAAAGGGTGCGGCCTTTATACTCACGTGATAACTATTGTTATAAGAGAACTCGGCGAGAGGTAAGTGCTTGTCCCAAGCTTTTCCAAAATCAACGACGCAAGCTCGTAACATATCCTCTAAGGTTTGTATGGTACATTCACTTTGCCCATCGGTTTGGGGATGATATGCGGTACTCATGTCTAAACGCGTTCCCAACGCTTCTTGTAACGTATGCCAAAATCTAGAAATGAAACGGCCATCTCGGTCGGAGATAATCGATAAAGGTACACCGTGTCGGGCTACAATCTCCTTAATGTAAAGTCGTGCAAGTTTCTCCATTTTGTCGGTCTCTTTCATGGCGAGAAAGTGCGCGGATTTGGTGAGGCGATCGACAATGACCCAAATAGTATCATAACCGCCCGACGTTTTTGGTAGCTTGGTGATAAAATCCATCGTGATCCTTTCCCACTTCCATTGTGGGATCTCGGGTTGTTGAAGTAACCCGGACGGTCTTTGGTGTTCGGCTTTGACTTTAGCGCAAGTCAAACATTTGGCAACGTATCTAGCAACTTCCTTTTTGATGTTCGGCCACCAATATTGTTCTTTAAGGTCATGGTACATCTTATTGGCGCCGGGGTGAATCGAGTATCGTGATTTGTGGGCTTCGTCTAATATGAGGTTTCGTAAGTCGCCATATCTAGGCACCCAAATTCTTCCGGCGTAATATCAAAGTCCGTTTTCCTTAACTTCGAATCGGGAGACGAGGATGTTTAAAAGTTCACGTCCAATGTGGTTGTCCTTAAGAGCCTCCTCTTGAGCTGCACGAATTTGGCTATTAAGGTTGGAGTGGATGGTGATGTTTAGTGCTCGGACGCGAAGAGGTACCGTTCTTTCCTTTCGACTTAAGGCATCGGCCACTACATTTGCCTTTCCGGGATGGTAACGAAGCTCACAATTGTAATCGTTCAAGGTTTCAATCCACCGTCGTTGTCTCATGTTTAGTTGCTTTTGATCGAAGATATGTTGGAGACTTTTGTGATCGGTAAAGATAGTACTCTTGGTGCCAAGAAGATGATGTCTCCATAACTTAAGTGCAAAGATGACGGCTCCGAGTTCAAGATCATGTGTCGTGTAGTTTCGTTCGTGAACCTTGAGTTGTCGAGAGGCATAAGCAATGACTTTCTTTCGTTGCATTAATACGCACCCATAACCGTTCTTCGAGGCATCGCAATATACAACAAAATCATCATTGCCTTCAGGAAGTGACAAGATAGGAGCGGTGGTTAGCTTAGTTTTCAATATTTGGAAAGCGGTTTCTTGTTCGGATGACCAAATGAACTTTCGTTCCTTGTGAGTTAACGCGGTTAGAGGGCGAGCGATTAAGGAGAAATCCTTGATGAATTTACGATAGTATCCGGCGAGACCTAAGAATTGATGAATTTGAGTAGGAGTAGTAGGAGTCTCCCATTTACTAATGGCTTCGATTTTTGCGGGATCGACTTTAATGCCTTGATCACTTACAATGTGACCGAGGAATTGAACTTCCTTCAACCAAAATTCACACTTGGAGAACTTGGCATAGAGTTGTTCTTTTCTCAAGAGTTCAAGCATGAGTCGGAGATGTTCTTTGTGTTCCTCTTCGTTTTTAGAATAGATCAAAATATCATCGATGAACACGATAACGAATTTGTCGAGGTAAGGTTTACACACGCGGTTCATGAGATCCATGAACACCGCCGGTGCGTTAGTGAGACCGAAAGGCATGACAAGGAACTCATAACTACCATAACGAGTCCGGAAGGCGGTTTTGGAGACATCTTCCCCTTTAACCCTTAGTTGATGATAACCCGAACGGAGATCGATTTTTGAATATACACGAGAACCTTGTAGTTGATCAAAGAGGTCATCAATGCGCGGAAGAGGATATCGGTTTTTAATCGTCAATTTGTTTAGTTCACGATAATCAATGCACATTCGTAGGGATCCGTCTTTCTTCTTAACGAACAAAATCGGAGCGCCCCATGGTGAATGGCTAGGTTGAATGAAACCACGGTCAAGTAACTCTTGGATTTGACTTTGCAATTCTTGCAATTCGGATGGAGCGAGTCTATATGGTGCACGCGCTACGGGTGCGGCTCCCGGAATAAGATCGATTTGAAATTCAACCGGTCGATGAGGTGGAAGACCCGGTAATTCGTCGGGGAATACATCGGAAAAGTCACTAACAATCGGCACATCATCGATGCGCTTCTCGTCGGCCTCGACTTTCTTAACGTGAGCAAGAATCGCGAAACAACCCTTGCGAAGTAGCTTTCGAACTTTAAGGCACGAAACGAGATTGAGTCCGGTGCAATTCTTGTCGCCATAGACAATCAATGGTTCACCATTCTCGATAGGAATTCGGATTGCATGAAGATCGCAAAGAATGTGAGATTTATTTTTGACCATCCAATTCATACCGATTATTACATCAAAACTCCCTAGTTCCATGGGTATCAAGTCAATTTCAAATTCATTACCCAAAATATTTAAAGTACACCCCCGGTAATATGTGTCGGCACTTAAGAGTTTTCCATCGGCCACCTCGATGGAGTAAGTAGTATCTAAAGGGTGTGGTGGAGCGGAAAGAGTAGGAGCCAAAGTCTTAGACACAAAACATTTATCGGCACCCGAATCAAATAAGCAAGTAACATAAGTGTTGTTGAGAAGAAACGTACCCGTGACTAGTTCATTGTCATCTCGGGCTTCCTCGGTGTTGATGTTAAAGGCTCGGCCTCGGTGGTTGGGGTTGGCTTTCTTTTTCGGGCATTCATTCTTATAATGGCCCGTTTGGACACATTCATAACAAGTGACCGTCCTTGGAGGATTGGGCCCCTTTCGAGCGACGGGGGCGGCACTTCTACAATCATTGGCCACATGACCATTCTTTTGGCACCGGTGACAAAATAAATTGCCACATTCCCCGTAATGATGTTTGTGACATTTGTTGCAAAAGGGTTTATTTCCACCATAACTTTTCTTGCCGTCATTGTTGAAAGGCTTTTTGGTGAAGGTGTTGTTGTTGTAATTGGTTGATGGAGTGGCTTCCCATTTCCTTTTGTTGCCACCCGACTTGTCCTCGGCCTTAGGAGCCGGCACTACAATTTCGTCAACCGTCTCAATTAATTGGCGGGCCATGTTCATAGCGGCTTGATGAGTAGTGGGTTTGGATGACATCACCCCTTGTTTGATGCTTTTTGGAAGACCGTGCATGTAGAGCTCAATCCTTTGAGATTCGGGGCTAACGAGATTGGGACACATCAAAGATAGTTCGGCGAAGCGTAGATTGTAAGCCTTGAGGTAGTTCCAGACCGCCTTCAAAGCTCTTAACTCTTGCTCAAGCTTGCGGGTTTCTTCGCGCGGAAAATATTCAACAATCATCTTTTCCTTCAAATCGGCCCAAGAAAGGGCATGAGCTTCATCGGTACCCACCGATTGAACATAGGTGTTCCACCACGTGAGGGCGACGCCGGAGAAAGTGTGAGTGGAGTATTTGACCTTGTCTTGATCCCGAGAATCGCTTATGCTAAAGACGGCCTCGGTTTGTTCAAACCAACGAGTAAGCACAACCGGTCCCCCGGTTCCATCATAAGTGTGAGGCTTGCACCCCGTGAAAGCTTTGTAGGAGCACCCTTCGCTAGAGTTACCGGCTCCTTGG
The DNA here is from genome assembly GCF_046630445.1 of Rutidosis leptorrhynchoides. Lineage (NCBI taxonomy): Eukaryota > Viridiplantae > Streptophyta > Magnoliopsida > Asterales > Asteraceae > Rutidosis > Rutidosis leptorrhynchoides. The sequence continues at coordinate 450,068,359 of NC_092335.1, forward strand.
TTATTATTGTTGTGGTTGTTGTTATTGTTGTTGTTGGACGAGTGACCGGCCATGGCCGCATCCACGGCGGTGGCTATCATGCGTTGCAAGGCTTGTTCGGGAGTTTCACGACGTGGCGCACGACGAGGAGGCATTGTTCCTTCAAAACAAAAGAATACCGTTGGTTAGTATTCTAAATGATACTAACCGTGATATGGAATAAAGATAGAGAGAAAATTATCCTTGACTCGCCTTAAATTCTTTATGTCATAATGTCGGCATGTTCATATGAGTCACCGTAATATAATCCCGGAAATTATATTACCCTAATTCATATGTGCATTCGACATTACCACATATAGTCAAGGTGGCGTGTCAATTAAATTATACAACGCAAGATTTAGATAGAATAAGAGTATATATGAGTAAGAGGGCTCGAGTATAAATGCACATGTAGTCAAGTAATTCCTATGTCAAGTCTATATGCCGGTTGTAGTCTAGACCCACCAATGTACCCTATGACTCGGGGTTGACACCAATGAACTCTAAATCCCTACAACCAAGGCTCTGATACCACTTGTAGCGACCCCGACAAATCGTCAAGTGACGGCGTCATCTACGTATGGTCCCATTTCATGGTCATAAGCATTTATAACAAAGTTTGACCGAAAATATGTCGCATTCATTTCATAAAAGGATGTTTCAATGTTTACAAAAGTAATTCCCAAGACAAGTACATATCAAAAGTTATAGTTCATATGAAACACGTGCGACATAGTTTAAAGTAGCCAAAAAGACGCTCCACGTATGCAAGTATACTCGAAATCCAATGCAAGTATCAAAAGTATGAGCGGAAGCATGTATCACTTAAGTTCAAGGACCTGAGAAAAACATAGAGAATCTGTCAACGAAAACGTTGGTGAAATCATAGGTTTAGTAAGTAAGTAAATGAGTAAGTAAGTTGAACCACAAGTGTTGTCACGTTGAAATAATAATAGACCATTCTAAAAGTTGATATCACGAGCACCCAATTATCAAGGCTTAACTATCACGAAACCCCATTAATATAGTGTCAGAACATACACTTATCCCCGAAAATATATTTCATCCGATTAACGGTAGCGAACCGTCCGAATGAGGGTTTGTCAAACCCGTATGGCCACACAACATAAGTTCTCGCTTACACCCTGCAAGTGTAACTAATGATAATTGAATTGAGGCTTTTTGTTCTAACTCGTACGTAGAATGTTTGTTTTCGCACTTGTGTTCACTTTGTAAAATGAAACGTTTATGTTTTCTCATCCCAAATATAAGTATAAAAGAGTAAAAGTGGGACTATGATCTCACCTTTGATTGCAAGAGCAAATAAGTACTTCAACAAGTAATGTGCGCTAAGGACAACGCTAGTCTCGACCTAAACAAATAGGTTGTGTCAATAATGATAGTCATGGAGGGTCAAAGTTGTTCAATTAGTCCTATGGCTCAATACGACTCGATTATGAAGCATGTGAAGCAAATAGTCAAGTTTCATGCAAGATACATGTATAGAAACAAGTTAGAAATATTGCATAATCAATTGGTTAAGTTTGACAAAAAGTCAAACTTTGGTCGGTCAAAGTCAACGAAAAAGTCAACATGTTCGGGTCGGGTCCCGAACAAATTTTCTATGCTAATTATTCATATATAAGCATGTTAGAACAAATTGCATGTGAATTGGAGGTCTAGAACGTGCCAAACATTTTTCACATTTGGGACAAGGAGGTCAGAACCTGGCCCCCTTATATATCGCGCCGCGACAGGAAGGGGCCGCGCCGCGGCAAAGGCCGGGTGCTGGTGCCTGGCCAGTCCCAAATGTTCAAGTCTCAATCCAAAACCTTTTTGTGCATAAAACACAAACCGCTAACACTTAGGATTCGCACCTTATATCGTTGGAAAGCTCTTTTGACGTAGAATGCAACTAAACACAATTCATCAATCAAAAACCTCATTTGTAACAACCGAGTTTTCAAACCAAGTGATCATTCAATGCACACATTAATGCTTCAAACTCACCAATGCACATTTAATGATTCGGGCATTCAATGCATACATATGACATGCCATTTTGTAGGTAATTGAGCATACAATACAACTAACAACTTACTAACAACAAATCATGGCAATCAATGCATCAAATAATTATTTCAAGTTCATTAAACCCTAGCTCAATTCCACCAAAAATCACTAAACAAGTTCTTAGAGTTTTCTCATGCAACCTATACATCAAAATGAAGCTAGTAACACTAGGAACACATTTAATACATGCATTTATAACATTTAACAACATTTAATCATCTAAAACTCAAGATTAAACACACCCATTTTGCTAGTTCATGCAAGTTACTTCCAAACAACAAATCAAGCAATTCAAACACATAATCTTGTTAGACTAGAGCCATAGACACTAATTAACAACCTTGTAACTCAAAAATCTCAAGAACACAAAAATTAGTGATTTTAGAAAGTTACCCAAATGCAATGAGATTGGTATGGAATCGAAGAGGAGATCACGAGGAGTTCAAATATGTAATTTGTTTGGCTCGAAGCTTGATCGATTTATTATGGATGATGATTTGCTTTATGGAGAATTTAGAGAAAATATGTAAGTAGTGAAAGAAAAGAAGAAAGAAATGAAAAGGAAGAAGATAAGGAGGTTGACTTAGTCAAAGCTAGTCACCTCTTTGTCTTGTTGGCGAAACTAGTCCCTCAAGTTATAATCGGGTGCGTTAAATTACCTAAACAAGATAATTTGAAACGCGTGTTAACGGGAGATGTTATAAACATATAACGGAGTTTAAAGTAGTATAACGGAAAAGTAAACGGAAATAGGCGGGATGTTACATCGTACACGAGAATGGTGTACTGTATTTAAAAGATATCGCATGTGCATTACAGGTGGGTATAGGATTCGGGTCCATTTGTACCATGCAGGATTTAAATCTTGTGGTCTATCAAAATGATGAATATTATTGTTTTATGATAAACCTATGAACTCACCAACCTTTTGTTTGACACTTGAAAGCATGTTTATTCTCAGGTATAAAAGAAGTCTTTCGCTGTGCATTTGCTCATATTAGAGATATTACTTGGAGTCATTCATGACATATTTCAAAAGACGTTGCATTCGAGTCTTCAAGTTCATCAAGATTATTATTAAATCAATTATAGTTGGAGGTATTATGAAATAGTATGCTTGCCGTCAACTTTCGATGTAAAGAAAGTTTGTCTTTTAAAAATGAATGCAATGTTTGTAAAGTGTATCATATAGAGGTCAAGTACCTCGCGATGTAACCAACTATTGTGAATCATTTGTAATCGATATGGACTTTATCCGGATGGATTAGGACGGGTCGCTTCAGTTGGTATCAGAGCGGTGGTCTCAGCGAACCATGTCTTGCATTAGTGTGTCTAACTGATAGTTGTTTAGATACATTACTGAGTCTGGACTTCGATCGTGTATGCATGTCAAAAGTTTTGCTTATCATTTTGTGTCGAAAATTACTTGCTTATCATCCTTAAAGTCTAGACACGTCTTACTTCCTCTATTTCATAGACAGTGTATAGATAAATTCATATCTTAGCGTATCTGTTATTGTTACCTTTGCCTGATAGCTTCCGTAGATTCCTCCGTAACTTAGTGAATTTTAGTATTATATATGCATATGTAAATTATGTATTGCAGAGTACTAATCTACATCCTACAATCTATTTCTTATCGAAAATCCTTCATCTGATCGTACGAGATGAATCCCTCAACCAGTTCGAATTCCTCGGATTCCGACAGCTATTCCGATATGGAGTTTCACCTAAGCTCCGAAAGCAGTGTCATCAGAATGAATCAACCAATCATCCATCCCCAATTCATCTGATGGGTTCGTAGTCAACTTAATCAATGGAGACGCGAAGAAGGCGATCCTTTTCACCAACCGAATTTACCTCTTGGCGATGAACCTGAAGCACTTACCTGCGAACCTATCCGAAACACCATTTTCAGCCTTATTCTAAAGTAGCTCGACACGATTATATTTTATCCACAATTCTAAATCTTATTCATCCGCTCGTTCTGACTGACAATCATCCCGGAATAATAGAAGAAGTCAACGAACTTCGCGCTCGAGTAATCAATCTGGAGAATATGGTGCAAAATTTACCAGCTTCAACAACATCACCGGCACCAATAGTACCATCAATAACAACACCAGTACCATCAACAATCCACGCCTCAACATCGCAATCTATACCTCGAGCATAATCATCGTTCTACATAACGTTCTACATTATGTATCTTCGTACGACATGACGATTATGTAATCTCTAATGTTCTAAAGATTATATATTCTTGTTCTAATGGTAAATCAAATGAGTTTAATATCATATTGACTCATTAAATCCATAATTACATCTGAAGAGAATATATATGTAAGTATATTTTCATAAAGATTGTAATTAAAAATTCTTTTGTACAAACTGTTAATGGTGAAAATATTTTATCGGGTAGGTAATGCCGGAGCAATATTTAGATTTCACATTAATAAGTTACACTGTACATCCTTCGAATCTGATTCAACAATCATTTACTATTCTACCTACATCCACAGATATACGAATTCGTTCATCGCAGAATAACCATTTTCATTCAATTTCATATATTGGATTTTTACCTATCAGAATCCAACAATTGGCATAATGAAGAAAACATTTGACAAAAAAATAAAATTTGTTAGAAACAGACAAATTAACTATGAAATTTTTTTTTTTAAGAATCCATGCTAACTGTTTCCAGCTAACTGTTCCTAGCTAACTGATTACATTTATTTATCGCAGTTTATTTATCGCAATTTAATTATCGCAATTTTATTTATCGTCATTTAATTTCTGTTATTTACTTTACGCATTTAATTTATCATCATTTAATTTATATCATTTATTTTATGCACTTTAAATATCGGGACACGTATACAAGGTTTTTGACATATCATATCGACGCATCTATATATATTATTTGGAATAACCATAGACACTCTATATGCAGTAATGCTGGAGTTAGCTATACAGGGTTGAGGTTGATTCTACAATAATATATATAGTTTGAGTTGTGATCGAGTCTGAGACATGTACACGGGTCACGAATACGTATTAATTAATTCGAATATTATATATTAAATTATATATGAATTATTGGATTGTTAACTGTGGACTATCGACTGTGGACTACAAACATTGGACAATTAAAATGAATTAAAATATTGATTATAACATATGAAACTAAACATTTCTTCAAGTTTGCCACTTGATTTCATTCTAAACCTCATTTGTATCTTGACAATTACAATCTACGTTCAAACCTTTCATAATTCTTGAAAACACCTCAATCGAGAGGATGAACCAACCGCACTTCATTTACGGAAGAAAAGATTGATACATATAGTTATGCACCTGAAAAACTCTCGGAAACTGAGTAAACGTTTAACATATAGCTGTGTTAATTTCCTTAGTGTTATTATTACCCAAAATAACTTGGTAATCCCTTTCAAAGTAGCAAATTTTGTCACAGCTCCAGCAAGACAACTTCGACTTTTCATTCAAAACAACCTTATTATAACCTTGATATATATGCGTGCTCATTTATTGTTACCAGAGAACCTTTTATATTCCACCATACTACCATCAGCGTTTAATCATCTAAAAACACAATTCTCTTGAAACCACCTCAGATTGATGACCGACGATTCAGATATGACTGCATTAAATGCAGAGGAAACAGTAAAATTGTAGATGGCCTAAATGGCCAAGTGGTTGATGATAAAGAATGGAGTGTTGGGAACGCTTGATTAAAAATTTGGTACTGAAAAATGGATTGAGCTAACCATGAAGGAGACCAAGGACAAATACAATGACCAAATCCTATATTCAAAGAATCCACGTAATTCTGGATCCGATGAAATCTTTAGAGAATATCTTGCTCCGAGGTCATGTTAAAATTTTGCGGAAAATTTTTCTTCATCAACCTTCAAACTTAGAAATTCCAAAATATCATCATAAATATCTTCGATATTTCTGAGGATATTTTCATAAATATTCTTGTCCGAAATTATCTACCTCTTCGTGTTTTCTGTATTCCGTTATATTGGAAACTTATGTAAAATCTAAGTATAAATTATGAATGAATTGTGGAGAAGTGTTGGGAATTGAAGCATGTGTTAGTATAATATAATGATGCCCGGCCAACGTGTTTATATTACAGTAAGTCATGCTGAGTTTCTAATGAAACGTGATGATGGTTCACAGTAGATCATACCATCATCATGTATCATGTTATATAACTCTTTCATTCTGCTTAACTTCTAACATATCAAGAAAATATATTCTTGATAGTTCTATTCTCAATGATTCTGGTAATTTGACAAATCAAATCGTGCTATTACGTTCTTTCCTGTTTAGAACGTTAAGTTCATTCGAAACTCCATACTTACGAATTCTGGACCGTTACTTGTTTTACTAGAGGTCGAGAAGAAAATAAAAAGGCAAAGAGCTCCGAAACATAAGGGAAGATATAAAACTCGACAACAGCATAGAAATCATAAATTGTGTACATTAATACGAATAGCAATATAAAGACACGGGAGTATGATAAACACAATAACCCCAAGAGCGAAGTAGAAGTAAACAGATTCCTCCGGTGGTAGATGAAAAAGGAGAATGATCGATATGAAAGTCAGGAATATATCCAGAATTAAAACTGGATGAAGCATATTAACTGATGATTTGGAAGTATGGATCGAGGAAGAAAGTATTGGAGTGGTAAAATAATAGAACGGAAAAGGTAAATTTATAGCAAAAATATCAGACATAGAAATCGTGGCAGATCACCGCATTTAATTAAAGAGATTTTAATTTCTTTAAAACCTGAAGGATCAGATTTTATTCAGATTACAAAGTTTTTTCTTTAAAATCCCTTGAATTCTGGAAATAAATCGTGACTACGTCAAAAGATATGACGAATCTACAATTACTCATTTCACTCTTTTGCGATAGCTTCACTCGTACTCTTCGAGTAATCGAATTATCTTATCCATATTACACAACAGTAATAAAACTCTATTTATCACCTCAAATTCGTCATGAAAACATTTTTATTGTTAGCCATGACAACTTCGATCAAATTTCAGGATGAAATTTCTTTAACGGGAAGGTACTGTGACGACCCGAAAATTTTTGACCAAATTTAAACTTAATCTTTATATGATTTCGACACGATAAACAAAGTCTATTTATTTGAATCTCAAAATCTTTGAACTGTTTACATGGTTACATTTAAACCTTTGACTAATCCCAACGATTCATGAACAATTGTTTGTAATATATATATATATATATATATATATATATATATATATATATATATATATATATATATATATATATATATATATATATATATATATATATATATATATATATATATATATATATATATGTAAATATATGTATATAGTACTTGAAATTTTAGAATATAATTTAAACATTAAAAATTAAATATGTTAAATAAAACATAAAATCATTAAATAGTACTTAATAGGAATTTATATTAAATATGTGATTTCTATAGATAATTACTATTATATATATATGTGATAAGATAAATAAAATTTATAAGTAATAAATATTCAACAAAAGACGATATATAAAATAAGTAATAATACATATATATAATACAAGTATGAATATAGTTGTTATATAAATATTGTTATTCCAATAATGATATCAATATTGGTATCATTAATATTATTATTATTATTGTTATAATTATAATTAAAAAGGTTATGATTATCAAATACAAATATTACTATAAGAATGACTAAAATTATAATTTTAGTTATTATTATGAATATTATTATTATTAGTATTACTAAAAACCATTTTTTTTATTTAAAATTATTAATATCATCATCTTATTTACAAGTACCATTATCTTTATAATTATTATTAATATAATTAGTTATTATTATCCTTATTAGTATTATTACTAATATTAACAATATCAATGTTATCTGTATTATCATATTAAATTATCATTAATATCATTATCTTTACTTAAAATTATCATACTTATTATCATTATTAATTCAACATTAGTATTATTATTATTATTAACATTATCATTGTTTCTACGATCATATTTTTTATTACTAATTATTATTATGACTTTATTATTGATAATAACATTACAGTATTATAATTATATTTATTATTATTATTATTATTAATATAAAAAATATAAAATATATTATATATATATATATATATATATATATATATATATAAATCAAATATGTACGAAAAATATATCTTACTTTATCTGCTTTTACGTTTTTCTTCTGATTGCGAATTTGTCGACCAATTATCACTAGATAACAATGGGTAATCGAATCATATTGCTATTTCAATACCAACTGCACCCTTTAAATCATTACTGAAAATATTAAAACAGAAAAAGAAAACAGATACATCAGTTCTACCTCTGTTCTCGTTCTATTTTTCAAAAAGCTCGAATTCATTTTGTTTTTCAAAATCTATAAATGCCAAGTTGCTAGAAATGATCTATTTAAACTCTCTGTAAGTTTTCTTGCTTCAATTCTTTTTATTAGCTTCGAATTTGTAAGGTCAAAGTTTGGGTTTTTAAAAAGTCAACAAAGATTCTAAGATCAAATTAGAGTTCTAATTGTTGTTTCAGTTGAAATTAATGTTTTATGAAGTTTCTAGGTAGGATTTTATACCTATTTCATGTTGTAAGAAATAATCAAAACGTTCTTAAAATGGAAAATCAAATTTTTTTTTTTTTTTGAAAAGCCACGAACAGCTCAGAATAGCTGTTTCTGTTCGTTCTGTTTTTTTTCTCAATTTCTATTAAAACAATTCAATTAACAATGATTTTATATAACAACTGAATAATTTAAATAAGTGTAAAAAAAATATTTGAATGAAGAAGATATGATTTCTCTGGTCGATTTATTTTATAGAGAAGATGAAGATGAAAAGAGAAATAGTTTGGAAACAGGTTAAATAAAATTGGTCGTAATTATAATCAGAAAAACACGGATAAAAGGATGGTTAAGGGTGTTAGTGTGTAACCGAGAGGTCTTGGGTTCAATTCCGGTTTGAGACACTTCTTTTTAGAAAATCATTTTTGAGGTAGTTCTTTATCAATTTATTATTATTATTAATATTGTTATTATTTATTAATGTTATTATTACTAATTATTATTAGAATTATAATTATTATTATTAATACCAGGATTATAAGTAATATAATCATTATTATAATTATTATCATTATTAACGTATTTATTATAAATTTTGCCATTCATGTATTAGTTATCATTATTATTTTTATGATATTAGTTATAACTAAGAATATTGTTATTATTATTAATAGATCTATTAACAACTAATATATGTATTATCATTATTCTTATGTAAACATAAACACTATGATTATTATTATTATCATTTTGCTATTAAGTAACACCATTAGATATTATCAATGTTAGTATTAGTATCACATAAACTTATTATTATTATTATTATTATTATTATTATTATTATTATTATTATTATTATTATTATTATTATTATTATTATTATTATTATTAACAAGTATTATTATTAAATGTAATTATTATCATTATTTTAATTATTATCATTACTATGAGATTTATTATAAAAACTATTAATTATATCATCATTTATAGAATCATTAATACTACTATCATATTTATTAATATTAGTACTATCATTATTATTATTGTTATCACTTAAAATATTATCTTAAAATACTACTTTTACAAACAAATAATATTTATATATATGAATATATTTAATACATATAACATAACAAAATTTAATATTCTTATGTACAAAATGAATATATGAAACATATATATATTATTAATATAAAAAGGATATGACTAATAAATTTATATATATGTGTTCAATTACAACCATGAATATTAATAAATATACAAATGATATAGGTTCGTGAATCCGAGGCCAACCCTACACTTGTTCAATGTCGTCATATGTATTTTTACTACAAAATACAGTATTGTGAGTTCATTTGCTCCCTTTTACTCTTTACATTTTTGGGACTAAGAATACATGCGCTACTTTTACAACTGCTTTATTAAATGCTTTTGAAATATATTTTGAACTGCGAATACATGAAATGCTTTTATAAATGTTTGACGAGATAGACACAAGCAAAACATTCCTCGAATGAATTATGTGGACGTGATAATTGCCACCATTGAATTATGTGGACGTGATAATTGCTACAATTGATATGAATATTTTTCCCCTGATTATTATTGCTTGGTAACCTAAGAATTAGGGAACATCACTAATTTTGAGAATTAGTGCACGCCTAATTGACGCGAATCCTAAAGGTAGCTACCGGGTGTAGTGACCCGAACTTTTCCATGTTTATATATATTAATTGAGATTGATATTTACATGATTAAATGTTTCCAACATATTAAGCAATCAAACTTGTTAAGACTTGATTAATTGAAATATGTTTCATATAGACAATTGACCACCCAAGTTGACCGGCGATTCACGAACGTTAAAACTTGTAAAAACGACATGACGATATATATATATATATATATGGATATACATATGGTTAACATGAGATTATGATAAGTAAGTATCTCCATAAGTATATTAACAATGAGTTATATACATATAAACAAGACTACTAACTTAAGGATTTCGAAACGAGACATATATGTAACGATTATCGTTGTAACGACATTTAAATGTATATATATCATATTAAGATATATTAATATATCATAATATCATGATAATATAATAATTTAACATCTCATTAGATATAATAAACAATGGGTTAACAACATTAATTGAGATCGTTAACTTAAAGGTTTCAAAACAACACTTACATGTAACGACTAACGATGAGTTAACGACTCAGTTAAAATGTATATACAAGTAGTGTATTTAGATGTATTAAAACACTTTTGGAAGACTTCAAGACATATATCAAAACACTCATACTTAACGAAAATGGTTACAGTTACTTTTCCATTCTTTTCTTTCATCAAGAATTCTAGTCGTATTCTTACCCGTATTATACACAGCTTCAAAACGTACTTACTATGAGTATATACCAATAGGAACTAGCATGGGATTCCACTCTTGATTATGTCATGTATGACTAATCAATTTTAACTTCTACCATGAGCTAGTCAACTAACTAGAACTCCTTTTAACCCCACTCACCACTCACCAATTACCACTCATCATTCACTCCATTTCACTTCCAATTCTCTTTCTAATTCTCTCTCAACACACACACACACACACTATTATGAACGTATTTTTCCAGTAGTTAATCATCATATTCATCAAAAATCACTTCAAGAATCAAGCTATAATCATCATAGGAAGAACACTTCAAGAACACTTCAAAAATCCCTTCAAGTTTACTAATTTACTTCCAAGCTTTCTAATCCATTCCAAGTAATCATCTAAGATCAAGAAACCTTTGTTATATACAGTAGGTTATCTTTCTTATTCAAGGTAATATTCATATTCAAACTTTGATTCAATTTCTATAACTATAAACTATCTTAATTCGAGTAAAAATCTTACTTGTACTTGTTTTTGTGTCATGATCCTACTTCAAGAACTTTCAAGCCATCCAAGATCCTTTGAAGGTAGATCATTTCTTTTCACTTCCAGTAGGTTTACCTACTAAACTTGAGGTAGTAATGATGTTCATAACATCATTCGATTCATATATATAAAACTATCTTATTCGAAGGTTTAAACTCGTAATCACTAGAACATAGTTTAGTTAATTCTAAACTTGTTCGCAAACAAAAGTTAATCCTTCTAACTTGACTTTTAAAATTAACTACACACATGTTCTATATCTATATGATATGCTAACTTAATGATTTAAAACCTGGAAACACGAAAAGCACCGTAAAACCGGATTTACGCCGTCGTAGTAACACCGCGGGCTGTTTTGGGTTAGTTAATTAAAAACTATGATAAACTTTGATTTAAAAGTTGTTATTCTGAGAAAATGATTTTTATTATGAACATGAAACTATATCCAAAAATTATGGTTAAACTCAAAGTGGAAGTATGTTTTCTAAAATGGTCATCTAGACGTCGTTCTTTCGACTGAAATGACTACCTTTACAAAAACGACTTGTAACTTATTTTTCCGACTATAAACATATACTTTTCTGTTTAGATTCATAAAATAGAGTTCAATATGAAACCATAGTAATTTTATTCACTCAAAACGGAATTAAAATGAAGAAGTTATGGGTAAAACAAGATTGGATAATTTTTCTCATTTTAGCTACGTGAAAATTGGTAACAAATCTATTCCAACCATAACTTAATCAACTTGTATTGTATATTATGTAATCTTGAGATACCATAGACACGTATACAATGTTTCAACCTATCATGTCGACACATCTATATATATTTTGGAACAACCATAGACACTCTATATGTGAATGTTGGAGTTAGCTATACAGGGTTGAGGTTGATTCCAAAATATATATAGTTTGAGTTGTGATCAATACTGAGATACGTATACACTGGATCGTGGATTGATTCAAGATAATATTTATTGATTTATTTCTGTACATCTAACTGTGGACAACTAGTTGTAGGTTACTAACGAGGACAGCTGACTTAATAAACTTAAAACATCAAAATATATTAAAAGTGTTGTAAATATATTTTAAACATACTTTGATATATATGTATATATTGTTATAGGTTCGTGAATCAACCAGTGGCCAAGTCTTACTTCCCGACGAAGTAAAAATCTGTGAAAGTGAGTTATAGTCCCACTTTTAAAATCTAATATTTTTGGGATGAGAATACATGCAGGTTTTATAAATGATTTACAAAATAGACACAAGTACGTGAAACTACATTCTATGGTTGAATTATCGAAATCGAATATGCCCCTTTTTATTAAGTCTGGTAATCTAAGAATTAGGGAACAGACACCCTAATTGACGCGAATCCTAAAGATAGATCTATTGGGCCTAACAAACCCCATCCAAAGTACCGGATGCTTTAGTACTTCGAAATTTATATCATATCCGAAGGGTGTCCTGAAATGATGGGGATATTCTTATATATATGCATCTTGTTAATGTCGGTTACCAGGTGTTCACCATATGAATGATTTTTATCTCTATGTATGGGATGTGTATTGAAATATGAAATCTTGTGGTCTATTGTTACAATTTGATATATATAGGTTAAACCTATAACTCACCAACATTTTTGTTGACATTTAAAGCATGTTTATTCTCAGGTGAATACTATGAGCTTCCGCTGTTGCATACTAAAATAAGGACAAGATTTGGAGTCCATGTTTGTATGATATTGTGTAAAAACTGCATTCAAGAAACTGATTTCGATGTAACATATTTGTATTGTAAACCATTATGTAATGGTCGTGTGTAAACAGGATATTTTAGATTATCATTATTTGATAATCTACGTAAAGCTTTTTAAACCTTTATTTATGAAATAAAAGTTATGGTTTGTTTTAAAAATGAATGCAGTCTTTGAAAAACGTCTCATATAGAGGTCAAAACCTCGCAACGAAATCAATTAATATGGAACGTTTTTAATCAATAAGAACGGGACATTTCAGTTGGTATCAGAGCGTTGGTCTTAGAGAACCAGAAAATTTGCATTAGTGTGTCTTATCGAGTTTGTTAGGATGCATTAGTGAGTCTGGACTTCGACCGTGTTTTCTTTAAAAATGATTGCTGATGTTTTAGCAGAGTAGTATATAAAATAGCTTATATTTTTACAGGAAATACTATTAAATACGATACAATTTTACACAAGATATTTATTTATTTATTGAATGGATATACTTAAACCTTGCTACAACACTTATAGGCAGTGTACCTAATCGTACAGTAGTGTAGTTTTTAGTAAGTCCGGTTCGTTCCACAGGGAATCTTTTTAAACAAAGCTTAACGCTATATTAGTTTACTTTTATAAAAATACAAATATATATATAAGTAATATTATTATTATAAAGGGGGGTTTTTACCGTTTAATGACCGGTTTGTCGATTTTAAAACTTTAGTCGCAGTTAAAACCAAATGTAAAATAATAAATAAATACAAGACTTAATTTAAAGCGTAAAGTAAATAACGATAATGAAATTGCGAATAATAAAAGTGCGATAAAATAAACTTGCGATAATTAAAAAGTACGATAATTAAAAGTGCAATTAAATAAAATAACAATAAAAATGCGATAATTAGAAGTGCAATTAAATATAAAATAAAGGAAATTAAATATGAAATAAAAGAATTATGCTTATTTAAACTTCCGTAATCATGATGGTTGACGTGTTGATTTTAGTTTTATGCCCATGGGTTAATTGTCCTTTGTCCTGGATTATTTAATATGTCCGTCTGGTTTTTGTCCATAACAGTCCATCAGTCATAAATATAAAGTGCGAGTGTCCTCGTCAAATTATCCTTATACCCGAAGTTAAATATTCCAACTAATTGGGGACTTAAACTGTAACAAGATTTTAATACTTTGTTTAATAATTACACCAGGATGTCGACTGAGTGTAACCCAAGGTTTTAATATTTGGTTATCAATTATACCAAGTGTCCTTGTACATAATCTCACCCCTGTTTTAATTATTCTAGTGGCTATTAATCCATTCCCGTGTCCGGTTAAATGAACGATTATTCGTACATATAAATACCCCGCCCATCGTGTCCGATCGAGTGTACATGGTGATTTATAGGGACGCTCAATTGTAAATCTTTATATTAACATTAACAAACTATCATTTAGTTAAACAAATATAAAGCCCATTAATAGCCCATAGTCTAATTTCCACAAGTGTCGTTCTTTGGTCCAAACCCCAATTATGGTACAAAGCCCAATTACCCAATTTTAGTAATTAGCCCAACATCATGATTACTTCGTTTTAAATAAGCATAATAATAACTTAGCTACGAGACATTTGTAACGACCCGACCAAAACCGTTATTGACGGCGCCGTTAACTTAGGTCCCGTTGCGTGGTCGTAGTCCCTATATGAGACTCGTTTGACCAAAATTATGTCGCATTCATTTGAAAGGTGCAAGACTTGCAAGTTTAGTTTACAAAAGTCATAAAGTATAAATGAAATAACTTGCGACATAATTTGTTTAAAAACACAGTTGCTATAAATAGAGTAAGTATGTAAACAAAAGTTTGAATCCAAAAGTGCTATCCCTAGCGTATGTATGTATGTATCTTGACTCCAAGCAAATGATCAGAGTGTATGCATGTATGCTTGACCCCAAGCAAGTATGAGTGAACGCGGAAGCATATATCAAATAGCCAAGTATGAACCTGAGAAACATATAGAAAACTGTCAACGAAAAACGTTGGTGAAATCATAGGTGTTTGTAAACGTTGTTTTTGAACCACAAGATTTAGTATTCCCATAGTTGATTATCAAAATCGTTTGCATTCCAAAAGTATTGTTCGCGAGCACCCAATTATCAAGACTTAACGTTTCCTTCCATAGAACCCCATCACAATAGTGTTAGAACATACACTGTTTCTCGAAAATATATTTCATCCGTAGACGGTAGCGAATCGTCCGTAATGAGGGTTTGTCATACCCGTATGGCCACACAATATAAGTTCTCGCTTACACCCTGCAAGTGTAACTAATGATAATCGAATTGAGGATTTTTGTTCTAACTCGCTGTGGAATGTTTGTTTCCTTGTACTTGTGTTCAAAGTAATAAAGTATGTAATATAAAACTGTATATGTTTCTCATCCCATAATTTAAAAGTATAAAAGTTGTTGAAAGATGGGACTATGATCTCACCTCGAGTGCACGAGTATAAAAGTACTTCACAAAGTAACGTATGCATGAAAGTTGCTTAGCCTTGACCTAAACAAGTAAGTTGTATCAATTAACCGGTTACGACACAAGGTCGGGTGAAATGTGTTCAATTAGTCCTATGGCTCGTTACGACTCGATTAGTATAGCATGTGAATCATGTTGTCAAGTTTCATGCAAGAATCACGTATAAAAGCATGTTAGAACATTTGCATAAAAGTTTGGTTAAGTTTGACTAAAAGTCAAACTTGGTCAAAGTCAAAGTCAACGGGGTCGGGTCGGGTATCCGACAATTTTCCCCTGATGAGAAATCATATATGAACACAATAGCCGATTTTCATGTTAATCGGGGTTACGGTTAAGCGAGAAACATTTTGAGAACATTTAAAAACACAAGAGCCTGGCCTGGGGGTTTTGCGCGGCGCGCAATGGGTTGCGCGGCGCGCACCCAAGTGTAAAACCAGGTCAGAACTTGACTAAAAGGGCCATTCATCCGGGTTTTTGGATTCGCGCGGCGCGCGGTGGTATGCGCGGCGCGCATACCTGGGAAAAATGCTGTTTGCAGAAAATAGACTAAGTCTCGAACCAAAACACAATTTAACACATTTCATCCACCGAAAACATTTAAAATGCATACCATATATCGTTGGAAAGGTAATTTGACAAGGAAAACAACTAAGCACATTTCATCAAGCAATTCATCACTAACAACAACCAAAAACCGCATTAAACGTTCATAATCAAGGTTTCAAGTTCATCAAATGCATTTTGAGTTCCGGGAATCCAATTTACACATATGATATGCCGTTTTGAAGGTAATGAAGCATACATTACCACTAAACACTAACAATTACCATTTCATGGCATTTAAGCATCAAAAAGTTCATGTCAAGAACTATCAAACCCTAGTCAAACATCACAAAATCATTAATCGGGTTTTTGAAGTTTTCTAAATCAACCTATACATCAAAACGAAGCTAGTGATACTAGTAACACAATTAAAACATGAACTTTAACAATCTAACAACATTAACTCATCCAAAATCAAGGATTAAGCAAACCCATTTCAAAAACTCAAACTAGTTACTCAAAACAACAAATCGAGCAAGTAAATCATATATTCATGCTAGACACGAGCCATAGACACTAACTAACACCATTTCAAATCAAAAACACGAATTTAGAGAAATCTAGAGTTTTAGAAATGTTACCCAAACGAGATGAAGTTGGTATCAAATTGTAGAGGATGAAGAGAGGATCACGAATATGTAATTTGTTTTGAAGTTTGCTTCCCGATCCGAATTTAGATGATGAATGTTTGAATTGGGTGTTTGTGTGTGTGTTCTTGCTAGAGAGAAAGAGAGAGAGATGGAGGTGATTGAATGGTGAGGAAGGTGGGGAGGTGGTGACTAGTTGCCCCAATTTGGCCAAGTGACGAGATTGGTCCCTCAAGTTTCAAAGCGGGTGCGGTAATTAACCAAACGAATATTTTAAAACGCTCGAGTAAACGGGTGATGTCAAAATTAAATAGCGGGAATATAATGAACGTTACTCACGGAAACTATTAATTTAAATACGAAAGATTATGTTTTAAAAAAAAAAGACGGTGTTAAAATTAAATTTAACGGAAAAACGCGGGATGTTACATTATCCACGCCTCAAAAGAAATTTCGTCCCGAAATTTAGTTGGAAGTAGTAGTTGTTGAATCTTACTCGAGATCTTGCGTTGTAAATTCTACGAATAAGTGAAGGTACGTCCTTGAGCATTTCAACGAACTTGAAGGTCGGGGTCGTATGTTGTTTTAAGGTTTGGCTTCACGATTCATGGTTTCAACCGGTCCTCCTAGGAAGTGAGGGTTATCGTCGATAGTGAGTTCATCAAAGGAGATAACAAGTTCTCGTTTCGCAAAACACGTCTTTAAGTTGATACATCGAATGTAGGATAAACGGAGACTCGAAATGAGCCGGAAAATCTAAACGGCTAGCAACGGGTCTAAAACGCCCCAAGATTTCAAAAGGATAAAATATCACGGATTTAGCTTCCTACGTTTTCCCGAAACGGATTGCACCTTTCCAAGGTGCGACTCTTAACGTGACGCGGTTTCCCACGTGGAATTTGAAACGTTTACGTCTAACATCGGCGTAGCTCTTGGTGATTACGAGTCGCGTAGGGTTTTACCTGAATATGAATAATTTTTTTTTTCGGTTGCTCATGAATAAACTCGGCCCCGGTGAATTGATCATCGTTTACTTGGTTCGTCAAAGGAGAATGACGTTTCCGGTCACATGTGGTTTCAAAAGGTGTGACGTTAAAACTCGAATGAAGATCATTGTAGTACGAGGATTAAGCTAAAGGAAAATACTTTCCTCAAGTAAATTTGAAGTTAGTAATACAAATTCGTATTACGGTTTCCAAGGTTTGAATCATATGTTTGCTTGGTCCGTCGGTTTGTGGATGATACGCGGTACCCATGTCTAAACGCGGTCCCGAGGCTTTTTGTAAGGTACTCCAAAATCTAGAAGTGAAACGAGGATCTCGATCCGAAACGGGGTACATTTCCCTAAGGCATATAGAACAAGTTTGCTAGGAATTGAAAACGTTAGCTAGGACAAGTTTCTCAGGAAAATTCGCGTCGCGGAAGATTTATCGGTTTCCAAAAACGTTCGTCGGGGCAAGTTCTTATCGGGTTTTGAAAACGATTGTTAGGACTATCCACCCTCGCGGCGAATACTTGTATGACGTGAAGAGTCGCTCTCCTTTGAGAATTTAGAATAAGGACCTCCTGAACCGGAAGTACGAGGGTGATGCAAGAGAAGTTTCCGCCCCGATGTGAGCATAACGAGTAAATTGTAGTTAGTCAATAAGACTGCGCGAGGACGAGCTAGTATACCCGTGCGACATACGGTTGAAGTCGAATGGAATCGGTAATTCATTCGGAAGCATAAATATAATTCGACAATAATTGAAGGTGTGTCCCCGGTATGGTTGTTATAAATATTCTCGGAGTTTTCGGATGTCCAAACCTGAAAAGATGAAGTCATGTACATGGCGCATGGTGGTGTTTAGGTTGATCGAGTCTAACCACCATCACGCGTCACTAGAAACTTTGGTATGTCTTACCGTAATATAACCACGTTGATCGAGTGTCGTTATATTACGCTAACTCATACCTCCATTCCCACATCACTCTATAGATTCAAGTTCGTGTAATCGTGAAGTTTAAAATACACAAAGTGTAACAACGTCTCTAACGTGACTCGTATTGAATCGAAAGAATTAGTGCAACTATAAAGAAGCGTTCCCCGAGGGAAGTGTATAAATGATTGTCCACGGCAATGTGGTTCGAGTCAGACAATAAGGTATTCAGGTATGAAAAGAGTAACGAGTCATGATAACAAAAAGTACGCAACCGTAGTGATAATTTGTGATGACGATACTCACCTAGAGTAGTGATGGTAGTAACACCAAAAAGTAGATAGCAAGAAACACCAGTGGAAAACCGATAGTAAGTTGAAACGGTGGCAAATAACAATCCGAGAGACAGAGTTCCCGAACAAGTGTGACTAATGAAGTCGTCGTCATCCATACGTGTATGAATCATGAATTTACGTGTGTTACCAAAAAGTGGTGGAATACGAGTTCGTATAATGAAGGTTGGGTACCATTAAAAAAAGTTTGCCTAAGAATGATTCAAGTATAATGCACAAGTAGTCAAGTAAGTGCTATCTATAGCAAATGTATGTCAGAATGCAAATGCTAACTATCCGGTTGTAGTCTAGACTCACTAATGCGTCCTAACGACTCTGTTAGACACACCAATGCACGTCCTAGTTCCCTACAACCAACGCTCTGATACCACTTGTTACGACCCGACCAAAACCGTTATTGACGGCGCCGTTAACTTAGGTCCCGTTGCGTGGTCGTAGTCCCTATATGAGACTCGTTTGACCAAAATTATGTCGCATTCATTTGAAAGGTGCAAGACTTGCAAGTTTAGTTTACAAAAGTCATAAAGTATAAATGAAATAACTTGCGACATAATTTGTTTAAAAACACAGTTGCTATAAATAGAGTAAGTATGTAAACAAAAGTTTGAATCCAAAAGTGCTATCCCTAGCGTATGTATGTATGTATCTTGACTCCAAGCAAATGATCAGAGTGTATGCATGTATGCTTGACCCCAAGCAAGTATGAGTGAACGCGGAAGCATATATCAAATAGCCAAGTATGAACCTGAGAAACATATAGAAAACTGTCAACGAAAAACATTGGTGAAATCATAGGTGTTTGTAAACGTTGTTTTTGAACCACAAGATTTAGTATTCCCATAGTTGATTATCAAAATCGTTTGCATTCCAAAAGTATTGTTCGCGAGCACCCAATTATCAAGACTTAACGTTTCCTTCCATAGAACCCCATCACAATAGTGTTAGAACATACACTGTTTCTCGAAAATATATTTCATCCGTAGACGGTAGCGAACCGTCCGTAATGAGGGTTTGTCATACCCGTATGGCCACACAATATAAGTTCTCGCTTACACCCTGCAAGTGTAACTAATGATAATCGAATTGAGGATTTTTGTTCTAACTCGCTGTGGAATGTTTGTTTCCTTGTACTTGTGTTCAAAGTAATAAAGTATGTAGTATAAAACTGTATATGTTTCTCATCCCATAATTTAAAAGTATAAAAGTTGTTGAAAGATGGGACTATGATCTCACCTCAAGTGCACGAGTATAAAAGTACTTCACAAAGTAACGTATGCATGAAAGTTGCTTAGCCTTGACCTAAACAAGTAAGTTGTATCAATTAACCGGTTACGACACAAGGTCGGGTGAAATGTGTTCAATTAGTCCTATGGCTCGTTACGACTCGATTAGTATAGCATGTGAATCATGTTGTCAAGTTTCATGCAAGAATCACGTATAAAAGCATGTTAGAACATTTGCATAAAAGTTTGGTTAAGTTTGACTAAAAGTCAAACTTGGTCAAAGTCAAAGTCAACAGGGTCGGGTCGGGTATCCGACAATTTTCCCATGATGAGAAATCATATATGAACACAATAGCCGATTTTCATGTTAATCGGGGTTACGGTTAAGCGAGAAACATTTTGAGAACATTTAAAAACACAAGAGCCTGGCCTGGGGGTTTTGCGCGGCGCGCAATGGGTTGCGCGGCGCGCACCCAAGTGTAAAACCAGGTCAGAACTTGACTAAAAGGGCCATTCATCCGGGTTTTTGGATTCGCGCGGCGCGCGGTGGTATGCGCGGCGCGCATACCTGGGAAAAATGCTGTTTGCAGAAAATAGACTAAGTCTCGAACCAAAACACAATTTAACACATTTCATCCACCGAAAACATTTAAAATGCATACCATATATCGTTGGAAAGGTAATTTGACAAGGAAAACAACTAAGCACATTTCATCAAGCAATTCATCACTAACAACAACCAAAAACCGCATTAAACGTTCATAATCAAGGTTTCAAGTTCATCAAATGCATTTTGAGTTCCGGGAATCCAATTTACACATATGATATGCCGTTTTGAAGGTAATGAAGCATACATTACCACTAAACACTAACAATTACCATTTCATGGCATTTAAGCATCAAAAAGTTCATGTCAAGAACTATCAAACCCTAGTCAAACATCACAAAATCATTAATCGGGTTTTTGAAGTTTTCTAAATCAACCTATACATCAAAACGAAGCTAGTGATACTAGTAACACAATTAAAACATGAACTTTAACAATCTAACAACATTAACTCATCCAAAATCAAGGATTAAGCAAACCCATTTCAAAAACTCAAACTAGTTACTCAAAACAACAAATCGAGCAAGTAAATCATATATTCATGCTAGACACGAGCCATAGACACTAACTAACACCATTTCAAATCAAAAACACGAATTTAGAGAAATCTAGAGTTTAAGAAATGTTACCCAAACGAGATGAAGTTGGTATCAAATTGTAGAGGATGAAGAGAGGATCACGAATATGTAATTTGTTTTGAAGTTTGCTTCCCGATCCGAATTTAGATGATGAATGTTTGAATTGGGTGTTTGTGTGTGTGTTCTTGCTAGAGAGAAAGAGAGAGAGATGGAGGTGATTGAATGGTGAGGAAGGTGGGGAGGTGGTGACTAGTTGCCCCAATTTGGCCAAGTGACGAGATTGGTCCCTCAAGTTTCAAAGCGGGTGCGGTAATTAACCAAACGAATATTTTAAAACGCTCGAGTAAACGGGTGATGTCAAAATTAAATAGCGGGAATATAATGAACGTTACTCACGGAAACTATTAATTTAAATACGAAAGATTATGTTTTAAAAAAAAAGACGGTGTTAAAATTAAATTTAACGGAAAAACGCGGGATGTTACAACATTAATGTAAAAAGGTTGAACATAACTTACAATGATTAAAAATAGCGTAGCGTTACACGGACAGAATTTTGACTTACACCCTTACAACATTCGCTAACATACCCTTATTATTAGAATTAAAATTAAAATTAAAATTAAAATTATAATATATATATATATATAATACGTTTATGAGAGAAGAAGAAAAAAGGATGATTTTTACGATCAGAATGCGCGAGCTTTATAGGGAGTTTCAGAATTTGGGGCTCCGCGACTCGCGGCATTTTTTGCCTTCAAACTCCGCGAGTCGCGGAGTTTGCTTTTACAGCTCACACAAGTTTGGCTCTTTGTTTACCGACGGATTTATAAATAAATATAATATATTAAATAATTATAAGAATTATTTAAATATTATATTATATTTATGTGCATAGTTGACTTGTAATTTTTAGTCCGTTGCGTCGAGCGTTGAGAGTTGACTCATGTCCCGGTTCTGGATTTTCGAACGTCCTTGCGTACAATTTAATATCTTGTACTTTGCGTTTTGAATCTTGTACTCTTGTAATTTCGAGACGTTTCTTATCAATAATTGGAACCTCTTTGATTGTCTTTTGTACTTTTGAGCTTTTTGGTCGTTTGCGTCTTCAATTCGTCGAATCTGTCTTTTGTCTTCACCTTTTATTATTTAAACGAATATCACTTGTAAATAGAACAATTGCAACTAAAAGCTTGTCGTTCTTGAGGAATAATGCTATGAAATATATGTTCGTTTTTAGCATTATCAAATATTCCCACACTTAAGCGTTGCTTGTCCTCAAGCAATATCGTCTTGAAATACTAGAATCACTTCTTTATTCTTCACACTTTGTACATCAGTGATTTCTATACGGCGGTATAAACAATGGTAGTAACGATATGGTTTACAGTCCCACATGACTATAAAAATTTAGATCCATTAAGGAAATTGGATCTTTATGAAAACATTTAATCTTTTGAAAATTAAATCTAGTTTTTACCCTAGATAAGTTTTCCGGAATAACCCTTTACCGGTGTTTGCAAAATATTTTTGTGGGTTTGGTGGGTTTCAGATTTAAAAATTTTAGCTCAAAACTTGCGGTTTTGTGTCACCCACTTGCTAACCTTGTATTTGGAAAGCAACACGTCCAGTTTACTTGTCCCGTATATTACCTTTCGGTAAACTACCGTCCGGTTGTAAAGGAAAGCGTTGAACAAGCAACTGTTAAGGCAATGTCCCCTGACATGCTTTTAATTATGGTCTATAACGTGTCGGACGCAATTACTATCCTTGGTAGGAGCAATAGTAAAGTTCACCCTTATGATTTTTCGGTCTGGCACAAGGTCCTGTCTTTGACCATGCTATGCAACCACCGTTCTTACGGTTGACACCCGATTTGGTTCAGGTGACCTAATGAATTCCAGGTGAATTCCTAGGATTTTACGTTCAATGGTAATGAACGCATTGAAAATAGGGTTTTCAGAAAACAAATCGGTTTGTAATTTTGATCAAAATATTTTCTCGTTCAAGCTCGAGTTTAGATATCATTGAATTCCATGAGTTTGAATTCTCAATCTTTAAGGTCAATCTCAAGGATTGAGTAATATCAGTCTTAAAAGCTGATTTTTAATCTTTAAGGAGATTATCCTTTCTGGGGATCTGATTCATTAGTCTTATCCAGCTAATTTGCATGGTGCCCCCCCATTGTACGAGATAAATCCTTCTCATGGTTAGGATAAATCTGACCACTTGGCGACCCTGTTTGATGCTGAGGTCCGTGGATTTTCTGCTGATTTTAGTGATGACTTTTCTAGATTTTTCGTCAACCTACAGCTGGTCTGGACGACAACTTCCTGACCTAAATCAAGAAGCGCGTGTCTTTTCGGAAGACTTTACTTCCTTTTAATGATGGAATTGATTCATCGTGTAGATCCATCTCTTCTTTTCTTTCATCGGGTAAAACAGTTTAGTTTAGTCCAAAGCAAAAGTATTTTCAGTTATTTGTACAAAAATATGTGATATATGTTTTGAATAACTTGGAGAATTTTCCCACACTTGGCTTTTATTTTCCTTTTTGTTGTCCTCTATTCCATTTTAAATGAATTTTAACATTTTGGTTTGTTTCTCAATTTATGTCCTTTCCGAGGTTACAATAATTTCGGTGTTAAAACCTAGTTTTATCGTTCATAAATATGTATAAACATGATTTTGAGTTCATTTAATTGAAAATTTTGAAAAATTTTACTAGAATTGGGTAGTCAGTATATAAGACTAGGGCTGTTCTTTATTATCAGAGAGCACTAGATTCTAATACAACTACTGCTTTACTAGTATTTTTAATGGTAACCCAGTGTTTAAGATAAAAAATTTAAAATCCGAAAGAATTTAACCCCTTCCCACACTTAAGATCTTGCAATGCCCTCATTTGCAAGAAATCAGTAACAATTTAAATTATTGAGGGTGATTTGTGTGAAAATGATTAAATTTTACCAAAGTTTCCAAATATATTGGCGTTTGTTTGGTGAATGATAAATGGTGCACATCATTTGTTCATTCCGTCTTGTTGTTATTTCACATATATTTTGCATCTTGTCGTCAAAATTAGTTGCTTTTGCTGAACTTAATGCCAGTCTTTGAAAATGCGTTGTTTTACCCTGTTGTGTACATAAGATAAACTGCAAACATATATACATATTTTTGAAGTTTGGTATATTACCCCACATTCAAAAATTATTAAAATCTAAGAATAAAAGTTAGAAAATTATATAAACTATTACAATATTAACATAAGTATTAAACGTATCAACATTACAAATTACAAAATAAATAAAACTAAGTAGACTAGGGATGATACTGATACCAATAGGGGTTCCAAGCATAACCATAGGTGCTATAGAATGCTTCGGCAGGGTTATACGTAGGATATGGTGGTTGCATCTCTATAGACCAGGGAGGGAATATGGGTTTTGGCGTAGGAATATAGTTTCTACCTATATGTTGGCAATGAGCTATGATTTGGTTTTGATGAACTTGCCAATCTTCAAATGCTCTCTGTCTAGCATTTTCGTACTCCTGTGAAGCTATAAACCTTTGCATTTCTTGCATCTCATTTCCCCCTCCTACATTACCTTGCTGTTGGTTTCTCTCAACCTGTGGATGTCTACCATGGTATTGTACTACGGCGTTATTTCACCTCTTCAAAACTTTCGCCCCATGGTATACATTTAAACCTATAGTATCGCGGGGTTCTGGTTCTTCGACTAATAATCCCCCCCGACTTATATCCACACTGAGATATTCAGCAATCAAAGTAATAAAAATACCACCTCCTATTATGCTATGCGGTCTCATTCCCCTAACCATAGCTGATAAATAATAACTCACACAATAAGGTATAATTACAGCGCTTTGTGGGTCTCGAATACACATATGGTAAAACAAATCCTGTTCATTTACCTTTTCCTTGTTCTTACCTATTTGTGTAATCGAATTAGCTAAAAACCTATGAATCACTCTTAATTCAGCTCTATCTATATCCAAATAAGAGTAATTTCCCCCTTTGAATCGGTGATGGCTTGTCATTTGACTCCATACACCATGAGTATCAAAATTTTCATCTATCTTTCTACCATTTAGTATCAGCCCTCTACAATCGGCAGATGCTAACTCCTCAGGCGTATATATACGTAAAGCCTGAGCCATGTCTAGTAAAGACATGTGGCGCATCAAACCTCCTAACAAAAATCTAATAAAAGATCGATCGGTTAAACTAGCTACCCGATCATTTAATTCTATACTACACAACAATTCTTCACACCATACTTTATATACAGGTCTACGCATGGTGAATAAACGTACCCAGTCATTAAAAGTAGAATTACCATACCTCTGTGCAAGTAATTCCCTAATTGGCCCGGCCAATTCTACAGCTTCTAATGGTCCCCATTCTATGACCCTAGGTACCTCAACAACTTTAGAATGAAGAGTATGCAATCCCCTTTGATACTTTGGATAATCTATCCAAAGTCTGTCAAATCTCAGGTTCGGATGCAAATCTTCCAAGTGCATATCAGAAAATGTCATGACTGGATGAGGTATATCCTGCTTGTAGTAATTATCCACCTCCTGTTGTTCCGCATTCTCAGCAGGAGCATTGCGGGCTTGGGATGAAGATTCACCCCTTTCAGTCTGCAAAACACATCAAACACAATTTTTGTGCATCCAAATATGCATTAGTGTCAGCAAATCATCAATCAAAAATAATTACAATGACATGATCAATTTATATCAAACTTAAGCTTATTTTCACATTTTTATCAAATCTACACTTTTTCAAATAAGCATATACGAAAATGTTCGCCAAGTTCATAAGCATTCAACTCAAATAATATGTCAAAATAATCATTACTAGCAATTAAACAAGTTTCAAATGACATTATCTCTCAAAAATCAAGTTCATGAATTTTTAGACTTGAAAAAGTCCACTTTAATTCTCAAAATCATGTTTAGGCTCAAAGTTTGGATCATTTACCTACCTAAACATGTTACACTACTTAATTTAGCAACAATTCATGACAAAAATCGGCCATAACCTGTTTATATCAAAAAGCCCCAAATTTGCTCAAGAACACAAACCCTAGATTACTCAAAATTTGATGTTTAAGGCTTCTAATCATGTTAAATAGCATCAATCTAGGTTATATAAGCATAATACATAAACAATTTAAGCATAATTACACTAAAAAGCATCAAAATCAAATTGGGGAAAAAAATTGCTCAAGAACACTAATTTTCGGATTAAATGGTGTTTAAGTGTAGAAATTTACCGTTTTTCTTGAGTAATTCCTTGATAGCATCCTTCTCAACATGATTTTAGTAAAAGATTTGATGATTAACGGTTAAAAATTGTGATTTTGGGGGTGTATTTTCGAGTTTTTTTCGGAGTGTTTTCGCAGTGTTTTCTGTTTTTGTGGGTTGGGACTGAGCTGTTCGATCAGTATATTTTTTTTCTGGTTTTTTCATCCTCCGCGAGTCGCGGGGTTTAAGGCTTCAAACTCCGCGAGTCGCGGAGTTTGTTTTTTTTTTTTTTTTTTTTTTTTTTTGAACATCTTATACTAATTAAAACAATTAAGTAATTAATTTTAAAATTTTGTTTCCCTTGTTATTTAGGACGAGGTCGTTTCGGATCGATGTCCTAGTCCGTCCTTCGACAAAATTTTAAAATTTGTCTTTTTGTAGCGATTGTTTTAAAAGCTAAGATTTTTGGGTTTTTTAATTTTTTTTTTGGCATACTTTTAATTCAATAAGATTAAAAATAATGATAATAAAAGTTCTCGTCCCTCCCTCGGGTAAAGCAATTTCGGTTTAAAGACCTAGTCTTCAACTCACGACGAATTTTAAAAATCATATTTTTAACTTAATGAGATAAAGTAAATTTTTGTTTTTAAATTCACACAATTTAAATATAAAATTCAAAATTAATATTAAAAATTCACACCAAACTTAAAATTTGAAATGCATAAAATTAAAAATTCATATTTTTTTTTTAAATTAAAGATTCACACCAAAATTAATTTAAAAATTCATATTATAAATTCACACCAAACTTATATTAATTTTTTCAAATATTTACAATTTTAAATATATTGATTTTACAAAGTTTACAATATTAATTTAAGATTTAAATATTAATTTTAAAAACATGGTAAAAATAAAACTAAAAATCTTTTTGGCTTTTTATCCCACTTTTATCAATCAAATATTATCAAAAATATGCGCCCCTCTTTTCGGTAAAGTAATTTCGGTTCCAAGACCTAATTTAACTCATGACGAATTTTTGAAATATTTTGGGTTGATTGATTAAAGATATTTATACCTTAAGAATAAACGTTAAATTTCGCAGTGATGTAATAAATTTTTGAATGATATCAATAATTTCGGTCGCCAAACCTAATTTTATTCAATACCAATTTAATACTTTATAGCGAACAAATTAGCGTTTATTATCAAAAGGTTAAAAATAAAATAAAAACTGTACAGACTTACCTGTGAGATAGTATTCTTAGTTATATGATCTATCCCATTCATAAGATAGTCGGTTTAATTGGTTTTCCATGGCTACATAGGCGTAACCTCGAGCATTCAGTGTCTTTTCTTTTAAACATATGAACGGTCCGTCTCTGCATAAAGTAACAAATTCGGTGTTTGAATAGGTTTGATTATTTGAACATTTACCTCCATGTGACCATTTTTCGCATTTGTGACATCTTTCTAGGTGTCGTGCTCTTCTTTTTGCTGCGGATTTTGATTTTCCTTTACCAAATTGTAACTTATTATCTTCGCATCTGGATTCTTTTCTGAAATGTCCCATTCTTATTGATTAAAAACGTTCCATATTAATTGATTTCGTTGCGAGGTTTTGACCTCTATATGAGACGTTTTTCAAAGACTGCATTCATTTTAAAACAAACCATAACCTTTATTTCATCAATAAAGGTTTAAAAAGCTTTTACGTAGATTATCAAATAATGATAATCTAAAATATCCTGTTTACACACGACCATTACATAATGGTTTACAATACAAATATGTTACAACAAAATAAGTTTCTTGAATGCAGTTTTTACACAATATCATACAAGCATGGACTCCAAATCTCGTCCTTATTTAAGTATGCGACAGCGGAAGCTCTTAATAATCACCTGAGAATAAACATGCTTAAAACGTCAACAAAAATGTTGGTGAGTTATAGGTTTAACCTATATATATCAAATCGTAACAATAGACCACAAGATTTCATATTTCAATACACATCTCATACATAGAGATAAAAATCATTCATATGGTGAACACCTGGTAACCGACATTAACAAGATGCATATAAGAATATCCCCATTATTCCGGGACACCCTTCGGATATGATATAAATTTCGAAGTACTAAAGCATCCGGTACTTTGGATGGGGTTTGTTAAGCCCAATAGATCTATCTTTAGAATTCGCGTCAATTAGGGTGTCTGTTCCCTAATTCTTAGATTACCAGACTTAATAAAAAGGGACATATTCGATTTCGATAATTCAACCATAGAATGTAGTTTCACGTACTTGTGTCTATTTTGTAAATCATTTATAAAACCTGCATGTATTCTCATCCCAAAAATATTAGATTTTAAAAGTGGGACTATAACTCACTTTCACAGATTTTTACTTCGTCGGGAAGTAAGACTTGGCCACTGGTTGATTCACGAACCTATAACAATATATACATATATATCAAAGTATGTTCAAAATATATTTACAACACTTTTAATATATTTTGATGTTTTAAGTTTATTAAGTCAGCTGTCCTCGTTAGTAACCTACAACTAGTTGTCCACAGTTAGATGTACAGAAATAAATCTATAAATATTATCTTGAATCAATCCACGACCCAGTGTATACGTATCTCAGTATTGATCACAACTCAAACTATATATATTTTGGAATCAACCTCAACCCTGTATAGCTAACTCCAACATTCACATATAGAGTGTCTATGGTTGTTCCGAAATATATATAGATGTGTCGACATGATAGGTCGAAACATTGTATACGTGTCTATGGTATCTCAAGATTACATAATATACAATACAAGTTGATTAAGTTATGGTTGGAATAGATTTGTTACCAATTTTCACGTAGCTAAAATGAGAAAAATTATCCAATCTTGTTTTACCCATAACTTCTTCATTTTAAATCCGTTTTGAGTGAATCAAATTGCTATGGTTTCATATTGAACTCTATTTTATGAATCTAAACAGAAAACGTATAGGTTTATAGTCGGAAAAATAAGTTACAAGTCGTTTTTGTAAAGGTAGTCATTTCAGTCGAAAGAACGACGTCTAGATGACCATTTTAGAAAACATACTTCCACTTTGAGTTTAACCATAATTTTTGGATATAGTTTCATGTTCATAATAAAAATCATTTTCTCAGAATAACAACTTTTAAATCAAAGTTTATCATAGTTTTTAATTAACTAACCCAAAACAGCCCGCGGTGTTACTACGACGGCGTAAATCCGGTTTTACGGTGTTTTTCGTGTTTCCAGGTTTTAAATCATTAAGTTAGCATATCATATAGATATAGAACACATGTGTTTAGTTGATTTTAAAAGTCAAGTTAGAAGGATTAACTTTTGTTTGCGAACAAGTTTAGAATTAACTAAACTATGTTCTAGTGATTACAAGTTTAAACCTTCGAATAAGATAGCTTTATATGTATGAATCGAATGATGTTATGAACATCATTACTACCTTAAGTTCCTTGGATAAACCTACTGGAAAATAGAAAAATGGATCTAGCTTCAATGGATCCTTGGATGGCTCGAAGTTCTTGAAGCAGAATCACGACACGAAAACAAGTTCAAGTAAGATCATCACTTGAAATAAGATTGTTATAGTTATAGAAATTGAACCAAAGTTTGAATATGATTATTACCTTGTATTAGAATGATAACCTACTGTAAGAAACAAAGATTTCTTGAGGTTGGATGATCACCTTACAAGATTGGAAGTGAGCTAGCAAACTTGAAAGTATTCTTGATTTTATGAAACTAGAACTTTTGGAATTTATGAAGAACACTTAGAACTTGAAGATAGAACTTGAGAGAGATCAATTAGATGAAGAAAATTGAAGAATGAAAGTGTTTGTAGGTGTTTTTGGTCGTTGGTGTATGGATTAGATATAAAGGATATGTAATTTTGTTTTCATGTAAATAAGTCATGAATGATTACTCATATTTTTGTAATTTTATGAGATATTTCTTGCTAGTTGCCAAATGATGGTTCCCACATGTGTTAGGTGACTCACATGGGCTGCTAAGAGCTGATCATTGGAGTATATATACCAATAGTACATACATCTAAAAGCTGTGTATTGTACGAGTACGAATACGGGTGCATACGAGTAGAATTGTTGATGAAACTGAACGAGGATGTAATTGTAAGCATTTTTGTTAAGAAGAAGTATTTTGATAAGTGTCTTGAAGTCTTTCAAAAGTGTATGAATACATATTAAAACACTACATGTATATACATTTTAACTGAGTCGTTAAGTCATCGTTAGTCGTTACATGTAAGTGTTGTTTTGAAACCTTTAGGTTAACGATCTTGTTAAATGTTGTTAACCCAATGTTTATAATATCAAATGAGATTTTAAATTATTATATTATCATGATATTATCATGTATGAATATCTCTTAATATGATATATATACATTAAATGTCTTTACAACGATAATCGTTACATATATGTCTCGTTTAAAAATCATTAAGTTAGTAGTCTTGTTTTTACATATGTAGTTCATTGTTAATATACTTAATGATATGTTTACTTATCATAGTATCATGTTAACTATATATATCTATCCATATATATGTCATCATATAGTTTTTACAAGTTTTAACGTTCGTGAATCACCGGTCAACTTGGGTGGTCAATTGTCTATATGAAACATATTTCAATTAATCAAGTCTTAACAAGTTTGATTGCTTAGCATGTTGGAAACATTTAATCATGTAAATATCAATCTCAATTAATATATATAAACATGGAAAAGTTCGGGTCACTACATTTTCTAACTCCGTCCATTCTTTCTATGATTACTGATACTATTTCACTCGGAAGTGTGTCATTATTACGTTTAGTGATCAAAGCATGTAGCATTAGACCATGGTTTAGTTCACAGGCAGTCTTCATTTCCTAAAAAAAATAAAAATTCAGAATGGGGGGAGAAGACTAGTTCTTTAGGGTCTGCTAGGGAAAGACCATTCGGGTTCCATTTTCGAGAACTACACGAAAACAGACAATCTAACTCTAACAGAAATACATATTATCCTTTAAAGACTTGATTCTCCCCACACTTAGTTAGCTGTGGTGTCGAAATTGTGATTAACTTCGTTGTCGACTTTCATCGGACTATCTATGTAGTGTTTAACTCTGTGACCATTAACTTTAAATTCAATCCCATTTGAATTTATCAATTCTATCATTCCGTATGGGAAAACTCTTTTGACTATGAATGGTCCAGACCATCTTGATTTCAATTTTCCAGAAAATAGCTTGAATCGTGAATTGAAAAGAAGAACTCTGTCTCCTTCCTTAAATTCTTTTGAACTTCTGATTCTTTTATCATGCCATTTCTTCGTTCTTTCTTTATAGATTAACGAATTATCGTATGCTTCATGTCTTAATTCTTCTAATTCGTTTAGTTGACTTAATCATAGACGTCCGGCTTCATGTAAATCAAGATTACATGTCTTCAAAGCCCAAAATGCTTTGTGTTCAATTTCTACTGGAAGATGACATGCTTTTCCATAAACAAGTCTAAAAGGTGTGGTTCCAATTGGAGTTTTGTAGGCTGTTCTAAAAGCCCAGAGTGCATCCTCCAATTTAATGGACCATTCCTTCGGATTTGATCCTACGGTTTTCTCTAGAATACGTTTTAAAGCTTGGTTGGTATTTTCAACTTGTCCACTTGTTTGTGGATGATATGCGGTGGAGATTTTATGAGTTACTCCATATCTTTTAAGAACTTTCTCAAGTTGATTATTACAGAAATGAGTACCCCGATCACTTATTAAAGCTTTCGGTGTTCCAAACCTTGCAAAAAGACGTTTTAAAAAGTTGACTACAACTCGTGCATCGTTAGTTGGGAGAGCTTGTGCTTCCGCCCATTTAGATACATAATCAATGGCTACGAGAATATATAAATTATTATGAGATTTTAGAAATGGACCCATAAAGTCAATACCCCAAATGTCAAATACTTCACATACTTGAATGACATTTTGTGGCATTTCATCACGTTGACTTATTTTTCCGGCCCTTTGACAAGCATCACAGGATTTGCAAAGAAGGTGTGCGTCTTTGTAAATTGTAGGCCAATAGAATCCAGCATCATGAACTTTTCTTGCTGTTAGTTGAGGCCCATAATGCCCTCCTGTTGGTCCTGTGTGATAATGGTTTAATATTTTACTAGCTTCATCTCCAAATACACATCGGCGTATTATTCCATCTGGACAACTTTTAAACAGATGTGGATCTTCCCAAAAATAGTGTTTTATATCACTGAAGAATTTCTTTCGTCTTTGGTACGATAATCCTTTTTCAAGGAATCCACAAACTAAGTAGTTTGCATAGTCTGCAAACCATGGAATTTCTTTATAATCTATCTTCAATAGATATTCATCAGAAAAGTTGTCTTGTATGGCCGATTCATTTAGAACTTCTAATTCGGGATTTTCAAGACGAGAAAGATGATCAGCGGTGAGATTTTCTGCTCCTCTTTTATCTCGGATTTCAATATCAAACTCTTGTAAGAGTAAGATCCAACGGATTAATCTTGGTTTAGCATCTTGTTTTGAAAATAGGTATCTAAGAGCAGAATGGTCGGTATAGACCACCATTTTTGCTAGAACGAGATATGAACGAAATTTGTCAAAAGCAAAGACAATAGCAAGGAGTTCTTTTTCAGTAGTTGTATAGTTTGTTTGTGCTCCTTGTAACGTCTTACTAGCATAATATATAGGTTGAAATCGTTTTTCAATCCTTTGTCCTAAAACGGCTCCCATTGCAAAATCACTTGCATCGCACATTAGTTCAAATGGTAGATTCCAATTTGGTGTTATCATGATCGGCGCATTAGTGAGTTTCTCTTTAAGAATATTAAAAGATTTGATACACTCATCTGAAAAGATGAATGGAGCATCCTTTTCTAGGAGTTTATTCATAGGAGTGGCAATTTTAGAAAAATCTTTTATGAAACGTCGGTAAAAACCGGCATGCCCTAGAAAACTCCTAACTCCTCTAACATTGGTGGGATGTGGAAGTTTAGCAGTTACATCTACTTTAGCTCTATCCACTTCAATTCCTTCTTTTGAAATTTTATGACCAAGAACGATGCCTTCTTTAACCATGAAATGGCATTTCTCCCAATTAAGAACTAGATTTGATTGTTCGCATCTAATAAGCATTCGTTCAAGATTAACTAGACATGATTCAAATGTATCACCGAAGACTGAAAAGTCATCCATGAAAACTTCCATGCATTCTTCTATCATGTCGTGAAAAATCGCCATCATGCACCTTTGAAAGGTTGCTGGGGTGTTGCAAAGTCCAAATGGCATGCGTTTGTAAGCAAAAGTAGCATAAGGGCACGTGAATGTGGTTTTCTCTTGGTCTTCGGGTGCTATTGGAATTTGAAAATATCCGAAAAATCCATCTAGAAAACAATAGTAACTATTTCCGGCTAATCTTTCCAACATTTGATCTATGAAAGGTAAGGGAAAGTGATCTTTTCTGGTGGCGTCATTTAATTTTCTATAATCAATACATACACGCCATTCTGTTACAGTCCTAGTAGGAATAAGCTCATTTTTTTCATTTGTAATGACAGTCATGCCACCCTTCTTAGGCACGCATTGAACTGGGCTTACCCATGGACTATCAGAGATTGGATAAATTAGACCTGCATCTAGCAGTTTAATAATCTCTTTCTTAACTACATCTTGCATATTAGGATTTATTCTTCGTTGGCGTTGCACATACGTTTTATGACCTTCTTCCATAAGAATTTTATGTGTGCAATACGAAGGACTTATTCCTTTAATATCATGAATCTTCCATGCAATGGCTGGTTTATGAGCTTTCAACACAGAAATGAGTTGTGATTTCTCATTTTCAGTAAGAGAAGACGATATTATTACAGGTAATTCAGATTCACCATGTAAATAAGCGTATTTCAAATGGTTTGGAAGTGGCTTTAACTCTAATTTCGGAGGTTCTTCTATCGATGATTTGTATCGATATCTGTCTTCTTCTTTTAGCATTTGAATTTCTTCTGTTGTTGGTTCATATCCATTAGCTATAAGTGTAGCTAACATTTCAGCTTCATCAATTGGTTCATTACCTTCTCCTAAAGAACATTCTCCTGTTCCTTGTAATTCTGGAAATTCTTCTAATAATTCTGCATGTGCATCTACAGTTTGAATATAATAACATGTATCATCTGCAGATTGTGGTTGTTGCATTGCTCTATCAACTGAAAAGGTAACACTCTCATCCTCTATACTTAGGGTCAATTTCTTACCGAACACGTCTATCATTGCTTTAGCCATATTTAAGAATGGTCTTCCTAATATGAGAGGAACTTGAGAATCTTCTTCCATGTCCAGAACAACAAAATCTACTGGAAATACTAAAGTACCAACTTTAACTAGCATGTTCTCCATTATCCCTCTAGGATATTTTATTGATCTATCGGCTAGTTGTATGCTTATTCTGGTTGGTTTCAATTCTCCAAGGTCTAGTTTAGCGTATAGTGAATATGGCATTAGATTTATACTAGCACCTAAGTCTGCCAATGCTTCTATTGAACTAAGACTACCCAGAAAACATGGAATTGTGAAACTTCCTGGATCAGATAGTTTTTCTGGTATCTTATTCAACAGCACTGCTGAACAATTAGCATTCATAGTAACAGCCGAGAGTTCTTCCATTTTCTTTCTATTTGAGATTAGATCTTTCAAGAATTTAGCATATCTAGGCATTCCTGAAATCACATCAATGAAAGGAAGATTTACATTTATCTGTTTAAACATATCCAAGAATTTGGATTGCTCGGCTTCAAGTTTCTCTTTCTTCATTTTACTCGGGTAAGGAAGTGGTGGTTGGTATGGTTTAACATAAGGTTTAGCCTTAACTGTGTTATCTTCATTAACCTTTTCAACTACCGGTTCTTTTTCCTTATCTTGATCAGGTTGTGGTTCTTGTGGAGTAGGAATAGTTTCATCAGAAGTTACAGGTATTTCAGGTGGTTTAAGTGTTGTACCACTTCTTGTGGTAATGGCTTTAGCTGTTTCATTCCGGGGGTTAGCATTTGTATCACTAGGTAGACTTCCCGGTTTTCTTTCACCTATTAACCTTGCTATGTTACTTACTTCTTGTTCCAGATTTTGAATAGAAGCTTGTTGATTTCTAAATGCTTGAGCATTTTGTTCATTGGTTTGTTTTTGAGATGTGAAAAACTGCGTTTGAGTTTCAACTAGCTTTGTCATCATATCTTCTAAATTCGGATTTTTATCATCGGTTTGTTGTGGTGGTTTGTTTTGAAAATTAGGTCTTTGCTGGTTGTAAGTATTATTGGATACTTGTTGATTGCTAGGACCTTGTTGGTTGTTGTATGGAATATTTCGGTTATAATTCTGGTTTTGATTGTAAATCGGTCTTGGCGGTTGATAATTATTCTGATAATTATTTCCAGGCTTTTAGTTTATGTATGAAATATTCTCTCTTTGTTCCATTGTTAATTCAATACTGAGACAATCTTTTGTCAAATGTGGTCCTCCACACTGCTCACAACTAATTCGTATTGAGTGAATATCTTTAGTCATCTTTTCCATTCGTCTCTCGACAGCATCTATCTTTGCGGAAATGGAATCTAAGTCATGGCTAGAATCGTCTCTAGCTGTTTTAGATGATCTAACGATATCTTTTTCTTGGTGCCACTCATGTAAGTGGGAAGCAGTGTTATCAATAATTTTGTAAGCATCAGTTTCGGTATTCTTCATAATAGAACCACCAGCTGCTATATCTATGTCTTTCCTTGTAGTGATGTCGCATCCTTGGTAGAATATTTGTACTATTTGACAGGTGTCTAAATCATGTTGCGGACATCCTCTTAATAACTTTCCATATCTAGTCCACGCCTCATATAGAGTTTCATTTGGTTTCTGTGTAAACGTAACAATTTCTGCTTGAAGTCTTACGGCTTTAGATGCAGGAAATAATTGTTTAAGAAAATTTTCAACTAAAACATCCCATGTATCGATCGCCCCTTCAGGTAACGATTCCAACCAATCTTTGGCTTCTCCCTTTAAAGTCCAGTGAAATAACATGAGATATATCTGTTCATCCTCCACTTCTCGGATTTTAAATAGTGTGCAGATCCTATTAAAGGTACGTAGATGTTCATTTGGATCTTCCTTCGGCGCACCACTAAATTGGCATTGATTAGTCACCATGTGTAGAATTTGTCCTTTGATTTCATAATCTGGCGCATTAATGTCTGGATGAGTAATTGCGTGACTTTGGCCAGTGCGTTTAGCTCTTATTCGGTCTTCCATACTTAAAGGTTCCAGATTCTCCATAATTGAATTTGTTGAATCGGAATCACTAGAGGATTCTGATTTTATGGTTCGTTCCTCAACAATCTCTGTTTGTATGATTGGTGGTTCCGGAGGAAAGTTTAATGGTTCAGGATCTACGAATCGTTCCTGAATATTCTCCGGATTCTCAATTGTGAGGTCGGGTTCAAAAAATGGATTATCGAAAATTTGGACTGGAGTACTTGGTCGACTGGATGACGATTCTAAAGAAAAATCAACGGCAGTAATATTTGCTAAATGTCTTGATCTAGTTACAGGTGGTGAACGTACAAAAGGTGGTGAACGTCTTGCTCGATGCATTCACTGAATATCCTATTAGTTTTTAAAAGGAAAGAAAAATTATAATAAGTTATCCAATCAATAGACTTTTCTGATTTTGCCCACGTTTCGAATAGCCAAAAGATGTAGCAGAGGGGCAGGATTCGTTTGGTCTCAATATAATTGAGGACTGTTTGGCTCCAATAACCCGGTCCACGTACAAATCCAACTATTACTACGAACCAGAAAATTTTGATGTCTATCAATTTAACCACTTAAAATAAATTTTCGTAATTTTAAGAAATTTAGATAAGAAGTAGAATAAAAATCTATGTCCTAAAAACTAGAATGACGAGAAATAAGAAAGAAAAAGAGTTCGTCGAAAAAGGTCGAAAAAGAAAAATAAGAAAGAAAAATAAAAGGCGACGGAAAAATAAAAGAAACTTATAAAACTTAAAAACACTTGACTAACCTAACCTTATTACTACAACTAACTTAAAATTATAATCGCAAATTGAGATTACTAATTGGAATGATAATTGATACATAGGTAAAAGGCGTCTAAAAATATTAAAGCTTACAGGAAAAACTAAATCCCAAATGAAAATAACTTAAAAAGAAATTAAAACTTAAAAAGGCGTCGCAAAGTTCTAAAGTACCTAAATCTTAGTCTAAAGAAAAAGCACTTAAGGAATTCTACGGCTAAGTTTAAAAATCTAGAAGTAAAAATAACTATTGCAAAAACTAAGTTTTCAAACTAAATATGGGCTAAAAATACAAATATTACGCTAAAACGATTAAAAAGGGACAAAATATAAAAATATACAAAAAGTTGTAAAAAGTACAATTTTTATAAAAATATTATTTTTATATTATTTATTTATTAAAACTATTAATTTTACAAATTAATTAAACTAATTTAACTAAATACATAAATTAATTAAAACTTAAATTAAATACTAAATTAATTAAATATTTAACCCTAATTACAAATTAATTAATAATAATTAATAATAATCCGTATTTAATGCAGATTAGGGTTCTGTGTGGCCCGTGTCAGATGGCTCCGCGACTTGCGGTATTCAATGCATCAAACCCCGCGACTCGCGGGGTTCCAGAATTCAACTGACAGGTTATTTAATATTCGACGCGTTTTTCTTTTTTTCTTTTTTTCTGTTTTTATATTTTCTGTTTTATAATCTAAAATTTATATATAATAAAAACTTATATTTTAAAAACTAGAATAAAAATGGAACTACTTTATAATTTTAAAAATAAAAATCTTAAAGCTAGATTTATATATATATATTTTTTTTTTCGGTTTTATATTTATAAAATATATTTATAAAATAAATTAAATAAAACTTATATTTTTACAAACTAAAGAAACTTTATAAAACTTAAATATTTAACAAAATCTTAAAAATACTTATATTTTTGTTTTTCTTTTTATATTTTCGAATATTTAAAACGTATTTTTATAAAAACGAATTTTAATAAAAGTAAACTAAAAATCTTTTTTTTTTCTTTTCTTATATTAGCGTTGCGCTTTCGGCTTTTAAGAGTTCCTCGGCAGCGGCGCCAAAAAATACTTGATGTTTCGCGAGGTGTATATAAAATAGCTTATATTTTTACAGGAAATACTATTAAATACGATACAATTTTACACAAGATATTTATTTATTTATTGAATGGATATACTTAAACCTTGCTACAACACTTATAGGCAGTGTACCTAATCGTACAGTAGTGTAGTTTTTAGTAAGTCCGGTTCGTTCCACAGGGAATCTTTTTAAACAAAGCTTAACGCTATATTAGTTTACTTTTATAAAAATACAAATATATATATAAGTAATATTATTATTATAAAGGGGGGTTTTTACCGTTTAATGACCGGTTTGTCGATTTTAAAACTTTAGTCGCAGTTAAAACCAAATGTAAAATAATAAATAAATACAAGACTTAATTTAAAGCGTAAAGTAAATAACAATAATGAAATTACGAATAATAAAAGTGCGATAAAATAAACTTGCGATAATTAAAAAGTACGATAATTAAAAGTGCAATTAAATAAAATAACAATAAAAATGCGATAATTAGAAGTGCAATTAAATATAAAATAAAGGAAATTAAATATGAAATAAAATAATTATGCTTATTTAAACTTCCGTAATCATGATGGTTGACGTGTTGATTTTAGTTTTATGCCCATGGGTTAATTGTCCTTTGTCCTGGATTATTTAATATGTCTGTCTGAGTTTTGTCCATAACAGTCCATCAGTCATAAATATAAAGTGCGAGTGTCCTCGTCAAATTATCCTTATACCCGAAGTTAAATATTCCAACTAATTGGGGACTTAAACTGTAACAAGATTTTAATACTTTGTTTAATAATTACACCAGGATGTCGACTGAGTGTAACCCAAGGTTTTAATATTTTGTTATCAATTATACCAAGTGTCCTTGTACATAATCTCACCCCTGTTTTAATTATTCTAGTGGCTATTAATCCATTCCCGTGCCCGGTTAAATGAACGATTATTGATACATATAAATACCCCGCCCATCTTGTCCGATCGAGTGTATATGGTGATTTATAGGGACGCCCAATTGTAAATCTTTATATTAACATTAACAAACTATCATTTAGTTAAACAAATATAAAGCCCATTAATAGCCCATTGTCTAATTTCCACAAGTTTCGTTCTTTGGTCCAAACCCCAATTATGGTACAAAGCCCAATTACCCAATTTTAGTAATTAGCCCAACATCATGATTACTTCGTTTTAAATAAGCATAATAATAACTTAGCTACGAGACATTAATGTAAAAAGGTTGAACATAACTTACAATGATTAAAAATAGCGTAGCGTTACACGGACAGAATTTCGACTTACACCCTTACAACATTCGCTAACATACCCTTATTATTAGAATTAAAATTAAAATTAAAATTAAAATTATAATATATATATAATACGTTTATGAGAGAGGAAGAAAAAAGGATGATTTTTACGATCAGAATGCGCGAGCTTTATAGGGAGTTTCAGAATTTGGGGCTCCGCGACTCGCGGCATTTTTTGCCTTCAAACTCCGCGAGTCGCGGAGTTTGCTTTTACAGCTCACACAAGTTTGGCTCTTTGTTTACCGACGGATTTATAAATAAATATAATATATTAAATAATTATAAGAATTATTTAAATATTATATTATATTTATGTGCATAGTTGACTTGTAATTTTTAGTCCGTTGCTTTGAGCGTTGAGAGTTGACTCATGTCCCGGTTCCGGATTTTCGAACGTCCTTGCGTACAATTTAATATCTTGTACTTTGCGTTTTGAATCTTGTACTCTTGTAATTTCGAGACGTTTCTTATCAATAATTGGAACCTCTTTGATTGTCTTTTGTACTTTTGAGCTTTTTGGTCGTTTGCGTCTTCAATTCGTCGAATCTGTCTTTTGTCTTCACCTTTTATTATTTAAACGAATATCATTTGTAAATAGAACAATTGCAACTAAAAGCTTGTCTTTCTTGAGGAATAATGCTATGAAATATATGTTCGTTTTTAGCATTATCAATTGCTTAACATTTTTGTTGGAAACTATATATTTTTAACATATGAATATTATGTGATATATTAATCTCTTAACGTGTTTGATATTATGTAATAGATGTCTACCTCTAGAACAAGTCCCATTGACTCACCTAATAATAATGAAGAGTCAAATGTAAATTGGAATGATTCGTGGACTGATTCACAAGTTCCCGAAGAGGAACCGGAAGAAGAGTCGGAACCGGAAGAAGAATCGGAACCGGAAGAAGAATCGGAACCGGAAGAAGAAATAGAACCGGTGGGAGAAATAATAAAACGGTTAAGTAAAAGAGAATCCTCAACCAACCGAATAAGGTTAATTATGGTCAATGGTGTTTCCGCCAAGGAAGCAAAATATTGGGAGGATTACCAATTCTCCGATGAATCGGATTCCGACGAGAATTCCGATGATGTTATAGAAATTACCCCAACTGAATTTAAAAAGGCAAAAGAAAATAATAAGGGAGAGGGCATAAAAATAGAGAAATCTAATTCCAACCCCGATGAACTTTATATGTATCATCAACCCCCGAAGTCCTTAAGTTGTAACAATGACCCGGGAACCTCTAAACCACCAGGTTTTTCTAAACCAATGTGGACAACGACGGCTCGTATTAGGGGAACATCATATATCCCTAGAAACTTGGCAAAACGAACCAAAACCGAACAAGAAGAAACGAGCGAGTCGGAATAAGATAGTTGTATTCGTGTGGTGTAATATATGTAATATAGTGTACTTATGCTTTATGATATACATAAAAATTGCTTGTATTAATAAGTATTTTTTTATGAATCTAACTCTTGTCTATTTTACAGTATAAAAACACAAAATGGATAGACAACCCAATATTTTAAGAGACCTACCCGGAGACATGATTGATGAAATCTTGTCTAGAGTCGGTCAGAATTCCTCGGCACAACTATTTAAGGCGAGATCAGTTTGTAAGACATTCGAAGAACGTTCCAAGAATGCCTTGGTTTATAAAAGGCTTTCGTTCGAAAGATGGGGGATATCACATTGGGAAATCCATAAGTTACGATGTGTTTACTTTGACGCATATATTGCGGGGAACCCAAATGCTATTTTACGCAACGGGTTAAGAAATTATTTTGACTCAGTATATCCGAGTATAGGACTTCGTGATTTAGAAAAAGCAGCTAACATGCAACATAAAGAAGCATGTTATGCTTACGGGTTAGTAATGTTCGCTTCTCACCAAAGTGAGAACAAGAACATCGGGCTACAACTATTAAACAAAACGTTCCCACAAGTGACGGAGTCGGTAATTAGGGTAAGAAATGAGGTTTTTAGGTTATTACGAGACTGTTGGTCATTACGTAACCCTCGTCCCTTTGACGACGTTACAACACGCTGTCTTATCAACGGCCATAACGGTTATGTTCCACAAGACCAAGGATGAGAAGTAGTCCTAGTAAAACCAGAATGCATGACTTGTTTCTGGACGTATGAATTACGTGTCTTTATTGCCTTTGCTGAACGACTTGTGTACTAGCTAGAATTATCTTCACAACTATCTTGTATCAAAGTTATTGTGTGCTATATTTCATGCTTTATGTAAAATAAGCGGTATTGTAAGTTTGTAAAATATTGTATAAAAGTTTGAACGCGAAATATTATTACAATCAGTTTTTCATATAGAATTCTAGTAGTTGAATTGTATATTAGCTACTAAGTATGAACTTAACGGGTAGGTACTACCCGAATTTAAACTTATAAAACGCTAATATGAAGAAAAAGCTTTTATAAATGAGTTCATATTATGCTACGAAATACTATTAACTACTCTTAATATTCTGTATAATTAACTTGTTCCATTTGACTATTTTGAAGGAAATGGCACCGACTACTCGACACATCGTGAATATGAATGAAGAGGAATTCCGTACTTTTCTAGCTTCAAACATAGCCGCAGTACAGGCTGCTCTACATACCAACAATAACCTTGGATCTGGCAGTACAGGAAATCGTGTAGGATGCACCTACAAAGAATTCACTGCCTGCAAACCTTTGGAATTTGATGGAACCGAAGGACCGATCGGATTGAAATGGTGGACCGAGAAGGTCGAATCGGTGTTTGCCATAAGTAAGTGTACTGAAGAGGAAAAAGTGAAGTACCCTACGCATACCTTCACAGGTTCTGCGTTAACATGGTGGAATACCTATCTAGAGCAAGTGGGACAAGATGATGCGTACGCACTACCGTGGTCAGCATTCAAGCACTTGATGAACGAGAAGTACCGTCCCAGAACCGAGGTCAATAAGCTCAAGACAGAACTT
Organism: Rutidosis leptorrhynchoides; assembly: GCF_046630445.1. Taxonomy (NCBI): domain Eukaryota; kingdom Viridiplantae; phylum Streptophyta; class Magnoliopsida; order Asterales; family Asteraceae; genus Rutidosis; species Rutidosis leptorrhynchoides. Next base: position 450,112,063 of record NC_092335.1, read on the forward strand.
AGAGGGTTACGAACCTAAGGATTTGATATTACCACATACGAAAGACGATTCACAGAATTGTGCCTATTGTGTCCGGGAGCATTCGAAGATGAGGAAGAGAAGATCGACGCGTTTGTCAAAGGATTACCAGAAAGAATCCAAGAAGATATAAGTTCACACGAGCCGCCTCCATACAACAGGCATGTAGAATGGCTCACAAACTAGTGAACCAGATTGAAGAAAGAATTAAAGAACAGACTGCTGAAGAGGCCAATGTGAAGCAAGTCAAAAGAAAGTGGGAGGAAAACGGTGATAAGAATCACTAATACAACAACAACAGCAATTACAACAATAATCGCAACAATTATCCCAACAATCGCAACATCAATCGCAACTACAACAAACGGCCCAACAACAACAACAACAACAACAACAACAGCAACTACAACAATCATCCCAACAACAATAATAACCGCAACAACAACAACAATCAGAAGCAGCTATGCCAAAGGTGTGAAAAGTATCACTCGGGGTTCTGCACCAAATTTTGCAACAAGTGTAAAAGAAATGGTCATAGTGCGGCGATGTGTGAGGTCTACGGACCAGGGGTTAGTAGAACGAAAGGAACAAATGGTGTTGGAACGAGTAATGGCGGAGCAAGTAGTGTCGGAGCAAGTTATGCCAATGTAGTTTGTTATAAATGTGGAAAACCGGGCCACATTATTAGAAATTGCCCGAACCAGGAGAACACGAATGGACAAGGCCGCGGAAGAGTTTTCAATATTAATGCGGCAGAGGCACAGGAAGACCCGGAGCTTGTTACGGGTACGTTTCTTATTGACAATAAATCTGCTTACGTTTTATTTGATTCGGGTGCGGATAGAAGCTATATGAGTAGAGATTTTTGTGCTAAATTAAGTTGTCCATTGACGCCTTTGGATAGTAAATTTTTACTCGGATTAGCAAATGGTAAATTAATTTCAGCAGATAATATATGTCGGAATCGAGAAATTAAACTGGTTAGCGAAACATTTAAGATTGATTTGATACCAGTAGATTTAGGGAGTTTTGATGTGATAATCGGTATGGACTGGTTGAAAGAAGTGAAAGCAGAGATCGTTTGTTACAAAAATGCAATTCGCATTATACGAGAAAAAGGAAAACCCTTAATGGTGTACGGAGAAAAGGGCAACACGAAGCTACATATTATTAGTAATTTGAAGGCACAAAAACTAATAAGAAAAGGTTGCTATGCTGTTCTAGCACACGTCGAGAAAGTACAAACTGAAGAAAAGAGCATCAATGATGTTCCCATTGTAAAAGAATTTCCCGATGTATTTCCGAAAGAATTACCGGGATTACCCCTACAGCGATCCATTGAATTTCAAATAGATCTTATACCAGGAGCTGCACCAATAGCTCGTGCTCCTTACAGACTCGCACCCAGCGAGATGAAAGAACTGTAAAGCCAATTACAAGAACTTTTAGAGCGTGGTTTCATTCGACCAAGCACATCACCATGGGGAGCTCCTGTTTTGTTTGTCAAGAAGAAAGATGGTACATTCAGGTTGTGTATCGACTACCGAGAGTTGAACAAACTTACCATCAAGAACCGCTACCCACTACCGAGAATCGACAACTTATTTGATCAACTACAAGGCTCGTCTGTTTATTCAAAGATTGACTTACGTTCCGGGTATCATCAAATGCGGGTGAAAGAAGATGATATTCCAAAGACTGCTTTCAGAACACGTTACGGTTATTACGAGTTTATGGTCATGCCGTTTGGTTTAACTAATGCACCAGCTGTGTTCATGGACCTTATGAACCGAGTGTGTGGACCATACCTTGACAAGTTTGTCATTGTTTTCATTGATGACATACTTATTTACTCAAAGAATGACCAAGAACACGGTGAACATTTGAGAAAGGTGTTAGAAGTATTGAGGAAGGAAGAATTGTACGCTAAGTTTTCAAAGTGTGCATTTTGGTTGGAAGAAGTTCAATTCCTCGGTCACATAGTGAACAAAGAAGGTATTAAGGTGGATCCGGCAAAGATAGAAACTGTTGAAAAGTGGGAAACCCCGAAAACTCCGAAACACATACGCCAGTTTTTAGGACTAGCTGGTTACTACAGAAGGTTCATCCAAGACTTTTCTAGAATAGCAAAACCCTTGACTGCATTAACGCATAAAGGGAAGAAATTTGAATGGAATGATGAACAAGAGAAAGCGTTTCAGTTATTGAAGAAAAAGCTAACTACGGCACCTATATTGTCATTGCCTGAAAGGAATGATGATTTTGTGATTTATTGTGACGCATCAAAGCAAGGTCTCGGTTGTGTATTAATGCAACGAACGAAGGTGATTGCTTATGCGTCTAGACAATTGAAGATTCACGAACAAAATTATACGACGCATGATTTGGAATTAGGCGCGGTTGTTTTTGCATTAAAGACTTGGAGGCACTACTTATATGGGGTCAAAAGTATTATATATACCGACCACAAAAGTCTTCAACACATATTTAATCAGAAACAACTGAATATGAGGCAGCGTAGGTGGATTGAATTATTGAATGATTACGACTTTGAGATTCGTTACCACCCGGGGAAGGCAAATGTGGTAGCCGATGCCTTGAGCAGGAAGGACAGAGAACCCATTCGAGTAAAATCTATGAATATAATGATTCATAATAACCTTACTACTCAAATAAAGGAGGCGCAACAAGGAGTTTTAAAAGAGGGAAATTTAAAGGATGAAATACCCAAAGGATCGGAGAAGCATCTTAATATTCGGGAAGACGGAACCCGGTATAGGGCTGAAAGGATTTGGGTACCAAAATTTGGAGATATGAGAGAAATGGTACTTAGAGAAGCTCATAAAACCAGATACTCAATACATCCTGGAACGGGGAAGATGTACAAGGATCTCAGGAAATATTTTTGGTGACCGGGTATGAAAGCCGATGTTGCTAAATACGTAGGAGAATGTTTGACGTGTTCTAAGGTCAAAGCTGAGCATCAGAAACCATCAGGTCTACTTCAACAACCCGAAATCCCGGAATGGAAATGGGAAAATATTACCATGGATTTCATCACTAAATTGCCAAGGACTGCAAGTGGTTTTGATACTATTTGGGTAATAGTTGATCGTCTCACCAAATCAGCACATTTCCTACCAATAAGAGAAGATGACAAGATGGAGAAGTTAGCACGACTGTATTTGAAGGAAGTCGTCTCCAGACATGGAATACCAATCTCTATTATCTCTGATAGGGATGGCAGATTTATTTCAAGATTCTGGCAGACATTACAGCAAGCATTAGGAACTCGTCTAGACATGAGTACTGCCTATCATCCACAAACTGATGGGCAGAGCGAAAGGACGATACAAACGCTTGAAGACATGCTACGAGCATGTGTTATTGATTTCGGAAACAGTTGGGATCGACATCTACCATTAGCAGAATTTTCCTACAACAACAGCTACCATTCAAGTATTGAGATGGCGCCGTTTGAAGCACTTTATGGTAGAAAGTGCAGGTCTCTGATTTGTTGGAGTGAAGTGGGGGATAGACAGATTACGGGTCCGGAGATTATACAAGAAACTACCGAGAAGATCATCCAAATTCAACAACGGTTGAAAACCGCCCAAAGTCGACAAAAGAGCTACGCTGACATTAAAAGAAAATATATAGAATTTGAAATTGGAGAGATGGTCATGCTTAAAGTTGCACCTTGGAAAGGCTTTGTTCGATTTGGTAAACGAGGAAAATTAAATCCAAGGTATATTGGACCATTCAAGATTATTGATCGTGTCGGACCAGTAGCTTACCGACTTGAGTTACCTCAACAACTCGCAGCTGTACATAACACTTTCCACGTCTCGAATTTGAAGAAATGTTTTGCTAAAGAAGATCTCACTATTCCGTTAGATGAAATCCAAATCAACGAAAAACTCCAATTCATCGAAGAACCCGTCGAAATAATGGATCGTGAGGTTAAAAGACTTAAGCAAAACAAGATACCAATTGTTAAGGTTCGATGGAATGCTCGTAGAGGACCCGAGTTCACCTGGGAGCGTGAAGATCAGATGAAGAAGAAATACCCGCATCTATTTCCAGAAGATTCGTCAACACCTTCAACAGCTTAAAATTTCGGGACGAAATTTATTTAACGGGTAGGTACTGTAGTGACCCGAACTTTTCCATGTTTATATATATTAATTGAGATTGATATTTACATGATTAAATGTTTCCAACATGTTAAGCAATCAAACTTGTTAAGACTTGATTAATTGAAATATGTTTCATATAGACAATTGACCACCCAAGTTGACCGGCGATTCACGAACGTTAAAACTTGTAAAAACGACATGACGATATATATATGGATATAGATATGGTTAACATGAGATTATGATAAGTAATTATCTCCATAAGTATATTAACAATGAGTTATATACATATAAACAAGACTACTAACTTAAGGATTTCGAAACGAGACATATATGTAACGATTATCGTTGTAACGACATTTAAATGTATATATATCATATTAAGATATATTAATATATCATAATATCATGATAATATAATAATTTAACATCTCATTAGATATAATAAACAATGGGTTAACAACATTAATTGAGTTCGTTAACTTAAAGGTTTCAAAACAACACTTACATGTAACGACTAACGATGACTTAACGACTCAGTTAAAATGTATATACAAGTAGTGTATTTAGATGTATTAAAACACTTTTGGAAGACTTCAAGACATATATCAAAACACTCATACTTAACGAAAATGGTTACAGTTACTTTTCCATTCTTTTCTTTCATCAAGAATTCTAGTCGTATTCTTACCCGTATTATACACAGCTTCAAAACGTACTTACTATGAGTATATACCAATAGGAACTAGCATGGGATTCCACTCTTGATTATGTCATGTATGACTAATCAATTTTAACTTCTACCATGAGCTAGTCAACTAACTAGAACTCCTTTTAACCCCACTCACCACTCACCAATTACCACTCATCATTCACTCCATTTCACTTCCAATTCTCTTTCTAATTCTCTCTCAACACACACACACACACTATTATGAACGTATTTTTCCAGTAGTTAATCATCATCTTCATCAAAAATCACTTCAAGAATCAAGCTATAATCATCATAGGAAGAACACTTCAAGAACACTTCAAAAATCCCTTCAAGTTTACTAATTTACTTCCAAGCTTTCTAATCCATTCCAAGTAATCATCTAAGATCAAGAAACCTTTGTTATATACAGTAGGTTATCTTTCTTATTCAAGTTAATATTCATATTCAAACTTTGATTTAATTTCTATAACTATAAACTATCTTAATTCGAGTAAAAATCTTACTTGAACTTGTTTTTGTGTCATGATCCTACTTCAAGAACTTTCAAGCCATCCAAGATCCTTTGAAGCTAGATCATTTCTTGTTACTTCCAGTAGGTTTACCTACTAAACTTGAGGTAGTAATGATGTTCATAACATCATTCGATTCATATATATAAAACTATCTTATTCGAAGGTTTAAACTCGTAATCACTAGAACATAGTTTAGTTAATTCTAAACTTGTTCGCAAACAAAAGTTAATCCTTCTAACTTGATTTTTAAAATTAACTACACACATGTTCTATATCTATATGATATGCTAACTTAATGATTTAAAACCTGGAAACACGAAAAACACCGTAAAACCGGATTTACGCCGTCGTAGTAACACCGCGGGCTGTTTTGGGTTAGTTAATTAAAAACTATGATAAACTTTGATTTAAAAGTTGTTATTCTGAGAAAATGATTTTTATTATGAACATGAAACTATATCCAAAAATTATGGTTAAACTCAAAGTGGAAGTATGTTTTCTAAAATGGTCATCTAGACGTCGTTCTTTCGACTGAAATGACTACCTTTACAAAAACGACTTGTAACTTATTTTTCCAACTATAAACCTATACTTTTCTGTTTAGATTCATAAAATAGAGTTCAATATGAAACCATAGTAATTTGATTCACTCAAAACGGATTTAAAATGAAGAAGTTATGGGTAAAACAAGATTGGATAATTTTTCTCATTTTAGCTACGTGAAAATTGGTAACAAATCTATTCCAACCATAACTTAATCAACTTGTATTGTATATTATGTAATCTTGAGATACCATAGACACGTATACAATGTTTCGACCTATCATGTCGACACATCTATATATATTTTGGAACAACCATAGACACTCTATATGTGAATGTTGGAGTTAGCTATACAGGGTTGAGGTTGATTCCAAAATATATATAGTTTGAGTTGTGATCAATACTGAGATACGTATACACTGGGTCGTGGATTGATTCAAGATAATATTTATCGATTTATTTCTGTACATCTAACTGTGGACAACTAGTTGTAGGTTACTAACGAGGACAGCTGACTTAATAAACTTAAAACATCAAAATATATTAAAAGTGTTGTAAATATATTTTAAACATACTTTGATATATATGTATATATTGTTATAGGTTTGTGAATCAACCAGTGGCCAAGTCTTACTTCCCGACGAAGTAAAAATCTGTGAAAGTGAGTTATAGTCCCACTTTTAAAATCTAATATTTTTGGGATGAGAATACATGAAGGTTTTATAAATGATTTACAAAATAGACACAAGTACGTGAAACTACATTCTATGGTTGAATTATCGAAATCGAATATGCCCCTTTTTATTAAGTCTGGTAATCTAAGAATTAGGGAACAGACACCCTAATTGACGCGAATCCTAAAGATAGATCTATTGGGCCTAACAAACCCCATCCAAAGTACCGGATGCTTTAGTACTTCGAAATTTATATCATATCCGAAGGGTGTCCCGGAATGATGGGGATATTCTTATATATATGCATCTTGTTAATGTCGGTTACCAGGTGTTCACTATATGAATGATTTTTATCTCTATGTATGGGATGTGTATTGAAATATGAAATCTTGTGGTCTATTGTTACGATTTGATATATATAGGTTAAACCTATAACTCACCAACATTTTTGTTGACATTTAAAGCATGTTTATTCTCAGGTGAATACTAAGAGCTTCCGCTGTTGCATACTAAAATAAGGACAAGATTTGGAGTCCATGTTTGTATGATATTGTGTAAAAACTGCATTCAAGAAACTGATTTCGATGTAACATATTTGTATTGTAAACCATTATATAATGGTCGTGTGTAAACAGGATATTTTAGATTATCATTATTTGATAATCTACGTAAAGCTTTTTAAACCTTTATTTATGAAATAAAGGTTATGGTTTGTTTTAAAAATGAATGCAGTCTTTGAAAAACGTCTCATATAGAGGTCAAAACCTCGCAACGAAATCAATTAATATGGAACGTTTTTAATCAATAAGAACGGGACATTTCTTTAACACCCCCACCCAGAATGTTCACTAGACGGAAGGGCTAGTGGGCGTGGTGTTTAGTACTTCGAAGTTTATATGATTATTATACAGACGAGATGTTCTGTTTTGGGGATATTATTATGCGCATTATATGTTAAGGTCGGTTACCAAGCCAAGTTATGAAAGCAATGAAAAGTGAATGTTATGTATCGTGAGAATGATTTTATACACAAGTTATGTGTATGTTATATTTGTGCACAAGATGTGTACGGTTACTAAGATTTATGAAAGATGATTTCGTACACGAGAAAGGTGTACTGTATTTAAAAGATATCGCATGTGCATTACAGGTGGGTATAGAATTCGGGCCCATTTGTACCATGCAGGATTTAAATCTTGTGGTCTATCAAAATGATGAATTTTATTGTTTTATGATAAACCTATTAACTCACCAACCTTTTGGTTGACACTTGAAAGCATGTTTATTCTCAGGTATGAAAGAAATCTTCCGCTGTGCATTTGCTCATATTAGAGATATTACTTGGAGTCATTCATGACATATTTCAAAAGACGTTGCATTCGAGTCGTCGAGTTCATCAAGATTATTATTAAGTCAATTATAGTTGGAGGTATTATGAAATAGTATGCTCGCCGTCAACTTTCGATGTAAAGAAAGTTTGTCTTTTAAAAACGAATGCAATGTTTGTAAAATGTATCATATAGAGGTCAAGTACCTCGCGATGTAACCAACTATTGTGAATCGTTTGTAATCGATATGGACTTTGTCCAGATGGATTAGGACGGGTCGCTTCAAGCCAAGCCGAGTAAACTAAAAAGAACATGTTATGTTGTACATTAGGTGTCAACTAGGGTGTTGTTTGCTAATTGGGATTCTAATGTGTTCTTCTTTACTTAAGTAATTTTGTTAATCAATTTATATAAAAAAAAAAAAAAAATATTCTGAATCATGAATGTCCTTTAATCCATTTATGTAAATTTGGCAAATGGAACATTAATTTCAATCTTTCAGAAGTTAGATGGCTGCTTAGAACAGAAATTTGAAATTTATAAGGAAAAAAACTTGGGGAGTGTGTTTTGCCATAATTACAGTTTTCAAGAGCATTATTGAATTATAATTTTTGTTCAGTTTTCAGATTCGCTGTATACTGAGTGCAGTGAGCTGAGGAATTCGGTTTCCAGTTGGGATAATAATTGCTAGATTATGATCAATAATCACATCTGCTGATCCAACGTGGTTTTACCATCATGCCTTCTTCCAAGTCTCCGCTTATGGTAACGGGTTTATAACATATAACTGTAACTTTACCATAGTATGATGCTGCTACCTATTTTTATAGTAATTCAAAAATTTGCCAACTACTGTTTATTCAGCCTCAATATCATTCATGAAAATGATTGAACGGTTTTATGCAAGAGCTGCGGGTGGGAAATTTGTTTAGGGGTATGCATACTTATTACCCAACATAATTTACACTTACGTAAAACTAATTGTTTGTTGTGATATTTCTTGCTATAATGTATGAAGGATAAAAATTATTACACATATGTGTAATAATTGTCTGTGGACCGATAAGGTATGCAGACCTATTACTCACCAATACTAATAGTAACCTTTTCAATTGATTTAAGTAGTCAACTAGGAGTTATAATTTTGAAGATAACTTCTGAAGTGTTTGCATCGACCAAAAACTGAGATGCATTACATGAGCAATCCGAGAACATGAAGTAGATCAAAAAAAGCATTGTCATATTGGCGCATTTGCTGAATTTCATTTTGTATCGTCTATTATTAATTTAATAACTAATACTCCAATACTGTTCTGTATTGTTTCTATTTTATGATGTTCTGTGAGTTATTATATCTCATTTATGATGTTCTGGCTGAACATGTTGTAACCGAGTTCTGTGAGTTATTATATCTCATTTATGATGTTCTGGCTGAAATTGTTTTATAAATTGGAAAGGAATAAATGTTTCTACTACGAGTGTAACTCCGGACCAAAGGGCCATAGTCATAGTATGAAAGGAATAAATGTTACCTATATTACAATTGTATGTTTATGACCCATATTACCACCTGTCATAGTCAACGGTTGTATAGTCAATAAAGTTTAGTTCAGAGCTTTATATTCAACCCATGTCTTATGTTGTACGGAGTACCAGTTTGCCAGGTCAAGAGGAAAGTTGACCAGGCTGCAAAATCAAGAGCACAACTAAGCACATGCAGATTCTAAACTTGAGCTCTCAACTATTCTTGCATCTCTTGGAGAAGAGGAAGCAGACAAAAACATCAGCAACTCATATTCGGCGGAGCCACCGAAACCACTTTTGTTCGCATAGCTTCTATATTTTGTTACTCTTTTACTTTTGTTATAATGTTGTTTGAAAAGCATTTTATAAAAAATGTAATACATTAATATTACAGTTGTATGTTTATTTCATATACAACAATACTTGTGATATTGTCTATATCATACATGGATTGATATAACATTTTACGATTCTAGTTTGTTTGATTAAGATTACCCGTGCAACACACGGGCTCTTAAATCTAGTTAGATATGGATCAAGAGTGGAAGATTTTGTATTTGTTAGGGATATAGAAGATCTTTCCTGTATTTATCCAGTTTTTATTATTCGACTTGAGATTTGAAAACCGAGTAAAAGACTTTGGTTTGGAATTGGGAATTTTAAAGCGATTTGGTGAAAGTATTGGGTAGTTGTTTATATTCATTTGACTGGCCCAATGTATTGGGCTTTTTGAAGTTGAAAACATAGACCATATATTGTCTTTGAAAATTTTAATATTATTGACTAGGCTATGAACGATTTCAACTTATGTTTTAGGCTCAATGTATTTTGGATCAATATTGGTCATCAACTTATGTTTTTAGGCTCAATATATTTTGGATCAATATCGGTCAATTCAACTGCATTTAATTAAGGGTTCTTAATATAAACACTCATTTTTCGAACAAAATATAATGATTCACCCTTAAAATAACATATCTGCAAAAATTCTCGCAAGTCGCAAGGCTGTCTTACGACCTTGTGAAATTCAAGCTATGTCATGTCCGATAAATTTCAGGTTGTGACCCAACATTTATCGGTCAAGACTGATAGTTACCGGTTAGACGGACCTTGCGACTGGCCGCGTGTGATCGGAAGTCGCGAGTTGCAAGGTACATAAGGAAGCGTTGCGAATGAACCTTGCCTATCATACCCAGATAAGATTTTTAAATAACATATTTTGACATGTTTTAGATTTTTTTGATAATGTTTTTTTTCCCTTATATCAAAAAGTTGAGTTTCTCCTCATGTCACACAAACTTTCAACCAAATACACTTTTCCTAGACATGTATTAGATTTTTTAGATAACATTTTGTCCCTCATATCAAAAAGCTGAATTTCTCCTCATTTCACACAAACTTTCAACCAATACAATTTCAACAAAACCGCTTTTACCCAAGAAAACAAAATCGCCGAGATTACACTACGTTTCAGGTCCGTTTCTAACAATACACTTAATACTCATGTTTTATGTCAATCGACTATTTCAGAACTCCTTTAAAACTCCCCGTTTATCCCGAATAATCGATAAATCGGAAAAGCTTTTTAAAAGACGTTCCTAAAAAGTTACAGCTACCACTTAATTCACCAGGTTGTATGGATTACTAGGTAAATATTTATATTTTGGATGTTAATAATGATGCTGGAAATTTAGAGAATTCTTAGATCACGCTATTAGCAACGCATCATAGAGATTTATGTTATCGAGAAAGTTAAATTGTATTCTACTATAGATAGTACCAAACCAAGTACCAATATTAGCGGAAATAACCCCTCTGAAATGTATGAAGATGGTAATTCATATATACATAATGTCAATCACCCGCAACAAACACATCAACCACAATAATACCTACATTCCATTCCAGTGAGCTACAACCAACACCCATTAAGACACAACAAACACCCATTGAACCACAACAAAGCCCAACCTCGATTGTGCATATTCCAAACGTGAAAAAGTTTGATTTAGATCACTTTGGCGAAGAGAATGTATATAAACATAAAAAATTTGGTCGTCCATTTTATCATGTTGTTGAATATTCAGACGACAAAATGATGAATGGGATAAAGGCAATAAAGCAATGAACCCATACACAAAGATATATTTTAGAATATGTCACCCTTACTAGAATAATATATGTCGTAAATTACACCGGTTCCAATAAGCATGTATTAAAGACCCGATTTAGATAAATGCGGGAAAAGTGTTCGTGAGTAAGGAAGATTTTTGCGCTAACTGCATACAAAATGTCTTGAAGAAAACTTCTAGATTAAGCCCGTAAATACCGATAAATATAGGTGCACCACTAAGTGTGTCTTAATCAGTGTTGTAAAAGTCGGCCGACTTGGCCGACGCGTCGGCCGATGCGTCGTTTTTTTGGGTTCTCCTTCCCTTTTTTCTAAAAATGACTCAAAAGACGGTCAGAGCTAAAAGTTCGGTCAAAGTCTGTCAAAGACGGTCAAAGTTGGTCAAAACGGTCAAAGTCAGTCAAATTTTCGTCAAGATTAGATATATTTTAAAATTAGAGTTTGCTTTCATTTTTTGGGCCGCTCTTTTCTCTGTGTCCTTTCTAATTATGTACTCGGTAACATTAATTGAGTTTGAAGTTTGACTGTTTTTAAATTCAAGTTCTTATTTAAGAAATTTATGGTACATAATCAACTATTATATATATATATATATATATATATATATATATATATATATATATATATATATATATATGTGTGTGTGTGTGTGTGTGTGTGTGTGTGTGTGTGTGTGTGTGTGTGTGTGTGTGTGTATATATATGTATATTTAAGAATTTATTAATAAAGTCAATGTTGGTCAACGACTGATGCGTCCCCGACGCGTCCCCCGACTCGGCCGACGCGTCCTTTTTAGGTCTCGACCGATGCGTCCCCGACTCGCAACTTTAACAACCTTGGTCTTAATCGTCTATGAGTGAAAATGTGGTGCTTAGAATGCAAATGACAAACAACTTATGCGAAAGTTAATAAGTACACATACTTGCTCAAGAACACAAATAATGAATAACAACTGAGTGAAAATATAGTGATAACATATTACAAATGACAAAAGACCACATGACCTCCGCATGCACAAAGTATTTCAAATAGTTGTTCAACCGAAACCTGTAGACATTTGCATTGCAACTAAAGATATCATGTTTTGTCATCTTAAAATTAAAAGTTATGTGAATGATCTGTATAGTATTTACTGTAACATAACGAGTCTTTTTTTTTTTTGGAACTGCAAAATTCATTAAGAACACCCGCTAGCAAGAAGCTAGAAACGGGCTAAAAGCAACCATTACAAAGGATCTAAGAGCCAAATGTTACGACTCGACACCTGTTTACCTCTATATTTTACCCAATGAAAAGAAAAATTACAAATGTTATCAAACAAACAATCTTTCTTAGGGCGAGACCCACTAAACAAAGTGTCGCTCCTAAATATCCAAATACACCATAAAGATGCCGCCACAATTGCCATAAGTCTGATCTTCTTTGCTGTAACCACATACCAATCTTCGAACCATAGGAACCATTCATTCCAAGATGTAAACGTCGGCAAATTACAATTAGTCCACAAACGAATCTTGAGCCAAATTTGATCCGCCAAACTACATGAAAAGAACGTATGGTCACCAGATTCCACGTTGTATCCGCATATAGGACACGCAATAGATTGTATCTCCAAACCTTTCATCGATAAGTTCAACCGTGTCGGAAGTTTATCCAATGCTAATCTCCATATAAAGATATTAACTTTACGGGGCAGAACATTGAACCAGGTGAAATTCACTTGTAACGACGGGAGAATCTTCTCATCAATGTAATCTCTCAACGTACTAACAACAAAACCTTGAGAGATGTCAAGATCAAAACACCATCCATCTATACCATCTGATACTTGAATATGCTGCAGTAAAGTACCCAATTCTTCAATCTCAGCAACTTGACGACCAGATAAATCTGATCTATTCCATCTCCATATCCATCTACCATCCACAAAACGATCACTAACCAAGCAATTATTATCTAAATCAAGATGATACAGCCTGTTAAATCTTCGTTCCAACGTTAAATCTCCAACCCAAACATCCTTCCAACCCAAACATAACGAGTCATGGCGTGAGAGTGAATTAGATGAGTTCTTAATAAATGTCATTGATCTACTGATTTATAAATGGTATTAAATTTGACGCCGGATACATCATTGCTAATAGGATGCATGATTATATCAAAAAAAAATCATGCACCCACTATCTTTCAGAATACTTCTTACCAAATTATTTTATATTCATGACTTTAACAATAATAGTTTGATTATTATAATGTTTCTCGTTCGGAATTGATATATTACATGAACCAAGATGTTATGTTTTTACATTCACAGTCAATAAAAGACTATTTACATCTTAGACGCGCATATAATAAATGCTCAAAGATATTAACGATGACTTGAATTTTGGGGAAGACATTCAAAAATTGTTTTTGGGTTCGTTGGTTGATAATAAGGGAGCTACGTTAAGAGCAGTTAAAGAATCGACTAATATTGGATTCTTCCAAAGATTGGTAGATCGTGGGTCTACCCTACCCTACTCCGGAACATTGATTTGAAATGGGTCCTCAAATGGTCTATAGTTCAAAATGAAGAATCGGTCTGGTAAAGAATTTTCACGGGGTGATTATCGATGGTAAAATGGCTAAACTTGATCCCTAATTTGTCGTATGTTTGGATTCTTTATAGATGAGGCTTGGTTATAGATAGTTTGCTAGAGTGCCACTTTCTAGGTACGAGCCTCATCAAGTTCCTCCTAGTATGAAAAACGTTTACTTTCGAAATCGGGTATGCTTTTATAAAGTTTTTTCGAATTTTTGTCAAAAACACCATTAGATGTTTTATTCTACAACGCTTTCTTTCAAGTCGATATGATTTATTGACGACTTAACTGCCGCTTAAAACCTAAATTAAATTCCAGGAATGATCAAAAATCCATGGTAATTTGATTTTATCATTTTCATGGCGTCTCTTTTTATTTTATTTTTATTTGTTATTATATATAGATATGTGTTATATATATATATATATATATATATATATATATATATATATATATATATATATATATATATATATATATATATATATATATATATATATATATATATATATATATATATATATATAGTGTTTTAATCAAGAGGGAAGTACTCTGTGTGTGGGGGAAGTAATTTTTTTTCATTTTTTTTTTTTGAAATTTTTTTCAAACATTAAGATCACATGAAAATATGAACATTTAAAAAAGATACTTTGTGATAAATGTTATTATTTTGACGAAAAAACGCTCGAAGAAATAAATGCTAACATGTATCATGAGTAATGTTGTAATTAGAGTTTTTTTTAAGGGTAATCAAGGGGGAAGCACTAACCTTAATGCCTTGTGGGTACAAATTATCAAATGTTTATATGGTTCGGATGGAGGTACTTCTTTTGTTGGTTGTGACAGCTTCAAGGAAAGGCGAACCACTTGGTCATTTATACTCTCGGCTGGCAGCAATATCAACTCTTTTGGTATCAACTTTTCTATTTCATTCACAAAAATTGTCGGAAACGAATCTAGAACAAAATTTTGGAGTGACTTCCGGATTGATAATCGATGTCTTAAACACATATTCAAAATTAAAGACATATTCAAAAGATTATATTGCTTGGACGTGGATAAATGTTGTTCTATCGGTAATCGGTTGCATCATTCTACCGACGGTATTTCTTTTTCGTGGAGCTGGTCTCGTACTCCCCGTGGTAGGACTGCTGGTGAGCTCGCTGACCTGGTTAAATTACTTGCACATGCCTCGCTCAAAAATAAACTAGATACTTGGTTGTGGAATCTTGATACCGATGGAATTTTTAAAACCAAACGTCTAGCTGGGTTGATTGATTTGACAAAACTAGCTCGTAGTCAAACGATCGTTCCCACATATCGCAATTAGGCAATCCCTTTAAAAGTCGAAATTTTTGCTTGGCGTGCTCGGCGTCTAAGACTTCATGTCCGCATCGAATTAGACAAACGTGGTCTAATGACCCGTCCTAATCCATCTGGACGAATACATTACATTTGGTTACATCGCGAGGTACTTGACCTCTATATGATACATTTTACAAACATTGCATTCGTTTTTGAAAGACAAACTTTCATTACATCGAAAGTTGACGGCATGCATACCATTTCATAATATATCCAACTATAATTAACTTATTAATAATCTTGATGAACTCGACGACTCGAATGCAACGTCTTTTGAAATATGTCATGAATGACTCCAAGTAATATCTCTAAAATGAGCAAATGCACAGCGAAAGATTTCTTTCATACCTGAGAATAAACATGCTTTCAAGTGTCAACCAAAAGGTTGGTGAGTTCATTAATTTATCATAATTGATCATTTTCATCATTTTAATAGACCACAAGATTTTCATTTTCATTTCTCATAAATATACGTCCCATGCATAGAGACAAAAAATCATTCATATGGATTGAACACCTGGTAACCGACATTAATAAGATGCATATAGAATATCCCCATCATTCCGGGACACCCATCGGACATGATAATTTCGAAGTACTAAAGCATTCCAAATTCCAGAATGGGGCTTGTTGGGCCCGATAAATCTATCTTTAGGATTCGCGTCAATTAGGGGGTCTGTTCCCTAATTCTTAGGCTACCAAGCTAAAAGGGGCATATCCGGCTTCGATACATTCAACCATATAATGTAGTTTCAATTACTTGTGTCTATTTCGTAAAACAGTTATAAAAATAGCGCATGTATTCTCATTCCCAAAAATATATATTGCAAAAGCATTTAAAAAGGGAGCAAATGAAACTCACCTAATGTATTTTGTAGTAAAAATACATATGACTATATTGAATAATGCAGGATTGGTCTCGGATTCACGAACCTATATTATTTGTATATATATATATATTAACATCTCTAATTAACATGTAATAGTAATCAAACTAGTTTAAATGTGTTAGTTATATAATATATTACTTATTTGAAATAGTAATGTATTTATTATTTCAAATGTTATTTATACCTATATGTGTTATTTTTGTATAATATATGAAAATAGTAACTTTAGATATACTTATGATGTAGGTAATGTTTATATCTTATAATGATAATAAGTATGATAAGACTTATAATAATAATGTAAATGATAATTTTAATAAAAATACTTTTGTTAATGATGATAATTCTAATGATAATACATATAATGATATTAATAATGATAATATTACTAAGTAACAAGTTGTAAAATCCTTTATAATGGTAATAATCAAAATGATAGTAATAGTAATAGTAATAATAATGGTAATTTTTATAGAATTAGTATTAACAATAATAACGATAATAATACTTATTAATGATAAAACTAGTATTAATAATGATAAAAATAATGATAATATTAATACTAATATTATATGTTAATAATATTAATATTTGTGATAATAATAATATTAATGATATTACAAATTATAATTCTACTTTTACTACTAATAATACTAATACTAATACTTATGATAATAATAATATTTAAACTAATAATAATAATAATATTATAATAATAATAATAATAATAATAATAATAATAATAATAATAATAATAATAATAATAATAATAATAATAATAATAATAATAATAGTGTACAACCTTTGAAGAAAAGAGCTTTAAAAATAAAATGTCACCGCCCAGGCTCGAACCCGCGACCTCTCGTTCAACCACTAATACCCCTAACCATTCTTCCAATTCGATTTTTCCTGAATTTATTCGTGTACCATTTATATTCAACCCGTTTTGTATCCGTTTTCTTCCTCTTCTTCTTAATCGAGTATCATCTAATTTCATCGTTGTTTATATTTATCAACGTTATGGCTAATACAACTTCATAACAGTGTCATAATCATCTCATTTAACATCAGCTTCCAATCACCATTATCATTGTTCTAAAAATCAAGAAATCACGGTTTTTGAGTCCAATTCATCTGCGGCCCATTAACAAACAATATACATGTAACTAGTTCACAAGCCAGATAATTTTAGATTGTTTTAAATGGCGTATAATAAGCGAATAGCAATATAGTATTGCAATTTGCAAGTGGGTTCTATTTTAGTTGAATATTTGTCGACCAACAACTCTCACCAAATTCATTATCATTATCCTAAAATTCGCTGCAACATCATTAATTATCATAATCATAATTCTCATCATCCTCTTTCATATCACTGTCCATCACCATCATTTATTTATCTTCGCTGTATTCTTCATTCAACAGAAACGGGTATGATACAATAGCAGTAGCAGTACATGATGTCTGTGAAGGTTTTTCGTATGCCCGAGAGACATATTAAATTAATGTGGCCAACATGTTATGATCCAAGTCGGGTCATACCCAATAACAAGCTTACCGACACCTTATAAGTATTTAATCTTAACGATTGAGTCGTTAAATAAATACGCGACACTTGGACTTTAGAAAACCGGTTTTCTGAAATATTTACACTTGAGATAAATTATTTGGATAATTTATATATAATGAGGAATTGATTATTTATAAGTTTAAATAATCATATTATGTTGTAATTTGTAAAATGGTTTACAAAATCACAAGTAACCAAATAAATACATAATGTATTTATTAAGTTTTATAAAAAAAATTAAATTTTTTTATAATCTAAGCAAGGAGCCGATTTTGGGACTCCAAGAATGAGTCACCCATGCTTGCTTGGTACTTGTAGCAACATATTCTTTAACGGCATGCTAGGACTCACTTTGACCAAGATTTTTGCACAAGTCTTTAAGTGCTTTTTTCCTTGACTCAAACACTAGGAGATGCACTTCCAATTCAAGTGAAAATAAGCAAAACAAACTGCACAATGCAGCCCATTTCTGTCGTGGGTTTCACAAGGAACAAAGGGGTTGTTCTTGCTTATTTGCTAGTCTAAATTCAAGTGTTCATAAATCCTAACCAAAGGCTAAGGTGTTGGGATCATTGCTTGTGGGTATAAGTCACTTGAGGCTTCAAGTTAGAAGCTAATTAGTCATCAATTCCATCAAACATTCTGCTCAAATCAACCTTGCTGCTGGACGGTTTTGGAAGCCAAGCAAGTGAGTTTTCAAGCTAGGTTTCAAGGTGCACAAGGTCTATAACAAGGCAAGGGTGTTTTGGTGCTTTGCTTCTTCATTTCGTTCATCATCATCCAAGCATTTTGCAGCCCTCAAACTTGGTTTTGAGGAGGTATTGAATCACTTCTTTTCTTGTTAATTGTAAGCATATATTTAACAACTTGATCCTTGTGGGATTTAACTTTAAATTGGTTTAAAGATAACAAGTAAAATTTGATAATTACACGCTTCCGTTGATAATGATTCTTAAAAGGTTTTAAGATACATGAACTTGTTAAATCCCAACAATGGTATCTAGAGCCGAAGTTGTTGAAATATGCTTCGAATTGTTGTTTTAAAACCCATCAACTTTGCATTCTAAGTACATGCATGAAAGAAGAATGCAAAAATTGTTGGATTTGGGTGGGTATTAGGAAATGGCCGAATTCAAGAGGGCTTCAAAAGTGGGTTTTGGACTCTCTAATTTGGTCATACTTGGTTGCATGTTGAAGTTCACAATCTATGCCTTAACCTTGTGTTTGGTTGAATGTTTGAATGAATTGTATGATTCATATGGTTTGTAATATTATTCGTTCATATGGCTTGTAATATTATTCATTTGGCATGTAATAATTCATTAATAGGGCTATGTAATTTATTTTATATTTGGTATGTAAAATAGATTAGGTTGTATTTTCATTTTCTAGATAAAATGTATTAGGATACATATTTTGTAAAAATGAAGATACAAGATGATGAAGACTTGAAGAACACAAGGAGCATATGGATGCAAGGTTAAGTGGGAGATTGTTATCTCCTACTTTGTATTATTACCCCTTAACCCGGTGACATTTGTTTTCGGCTAAACAAATGTCCACCAAAATGGCTAGATTGTGAACACACTTATTTTGCATGTGTGGTTGTTTGTATGATTATTGTTTTGTATGTTTGGTTGATACAATTAATCACAAGATAACATCAAACAAAACGACAATTTAATTGGTTAAATTAGACGTACTAAGTACATGCAAAACGACAATTTAATTGGTTAAATTAAAAGCATCTAAAGACCTTAATAAATGGTTATTAAGAACAAGAAAAGGATCACATATATATAAAATGGTTTATATCAAGTAATTGGCATATTACAAGACATGAAATTGGTTTTTCACAAGTACCATACACTAAATGCATGTTGGTGTATGACATAAAAGTTTTCTCAAACTAGAATTAATGAAAACTTAAAATCCCTTATTACAAGGCAAACAAGTTAAACGCCATCCTATTGTGTGACACTTAAAAGTACTAGGGAACTCATAATGGGATAAAGGTCACCTAACCGTTATGAGCAAACTAATATGATTAAAGTAAATTTCGCATGCTTGTGGGATAAAGGTCACCTAACCACATGTATGCTGAATTTACAAGTCTATACAAGTAGGACGACTTGATTTGGGAATCATGAACTTAGGGTCACCGAAGCATGAGGAACAAATAGGCGTTGATGGGATAAATATGCCATGCAAAAGGATTGCATGATCCCATACTCTAGAAGTTGCAAATGGATTGCAATTGTCATATAAATGACTACCTAGCTAAATCAAATAACGGGATAAAGGTCACCTAACCGAAATTTGATTTACCGTTGGATTCTAATATTTAATAAAACAATTATATATAAAAGGGTATTATTTATTAAATTTAAAATTGATACTTAAATGAACTTTGTTAATTTTGTAGATGGCCGCAAATAACAACAACATGCAAAATGCACCACTTAACCTAAACAACCTATCATTAAGGTCTCTCCTCGAGAAAGACAAACTCAACCATACGAACTTTATGGATTGGTTCCGCAATCTTAGAATTGTCCTCAAACTTGAGGATAAGGCGTATGTGTTGGAAGACCCCATTCCCGATCAACCCGACGAGGATGATACGGAAGGCATGGCTTATTGGGATAAGTATTGCGCCGATTCGGTGCAAGTCGCTTGCCTAATGCTTGGGACTATGATACCCGAACTCCAAAAGGATTTCGAACATCATAGTGCATATGACATGATTACGCAATTGAAGGAGATGTTCCTTCAACAAGCACGTGTCGAGCGCTTCGAAACGGTTCGAGCGTTACATGCATGTCGTATGGATGACACCCAATCCGTATCCTCTTATGTCCTTAAAATGAAAAGCCTTATTGATCGCGCAAACCGCCTTAATCTCAACATATCTAATGAGTTAGCCACCGATCTTATCCTTAACTCCCTATCAAAAAGGTTTGATCAATTTGTAATTAATTACAATATGAATGGGATGGATAAAAGCATAGGTGAGCTTCACGGTATGCTTAGAACGACGGAAACTAGCATGGGTAAAAGGGCTTTACCCGTGTTAGCAATCGATCAAGGTGGATCCAAAGGTAAGACCTCTAAGCCAAAGGTGGCTAAGAGAAAAGGACCCGCCTATCAAGGCAAAGGGAAGGGGAAGATGGTTACCCCAACCATCAACAAGGCTAAGAAGCAAAAGGTAGCTGAGAAGGCAAACCCCAAAGAAGACCCGTGTTTCGGTTGCGGTGAAATGGGTCACTGGAAGCGAAATTGCCCGGTCTATCTTAAGGAGTTGAAGGACAAGAGGGATGCAGGGCAAACCTCAGGTAACATATATATGGTATATATTGAGCTTAATATTACTTCTTCTAATACATGGGTATTAGACACAGGATGTGGAACTCATATTTGCAATTCTTTGCAGGGGTTCAAAAGAAGTGATCATATGGCGGGAACATCAAGTCTCTATATGGGCAATGGTGCAAAGGTGCATGTCAAAGCTCAAGGAGATTTTGTTTTGAAGCTTCCAAGCGGATTGGAACTTATTTTAGAAAATGTTTTGTATGCTCCGGATTTGTGTAGAAACATTATTTCTATTTCTCGCTTAAAACAATGTGGTTTTAATCTTAATTTTGTTAATGATGATATCCATGTTTATTTAGATAATGTATTCTATTTCAAGGCTTCGCCTTCAAATGGAATTTATGAATTGGTTCATGATGATGCATCATCTAGTAGCTCAATGTACCATACTAGCACCAAGAAACTCAAAAGGGATTTGAGTGATTCCTACTTATGGCATTGTCGCCTTGGTCACATAAACAAGAATCGTATGCATACACTTCAAAGGAATGGACTTTTGAAATCAAATGAAATGGACTCGTTTGATGTATGTGAATCTTGTTTACAAGGCAAAATGACTAAAGCGCCTTTCAAAGGGACATATGAAAGGGCTAAAGACTTATTGGGATTAATACATTCGGATGTATGTGGACCCTTTAAGCCCATGACTAGGAATGGTGAAAGATACTTCGTTACTTTCATTGATGACTTTAGTCGTTTCGGATATGTCTACTTATTAAGACACAAGGACGAAACTTTTGAAGCATTCAAAGAATATCAAAACGAAGTACAAAATCAACTCAACAAGACAATTAAGGTACTTCGTACCGATAGAGGAGGTGAATACCTAAGCGATGCCTTCCAAGATCATCTTAGGAGTTGTGGGATTATCTCACAACTTACTCCACCCGGAACACCCCAACTTAATGGAGTTTCCGAAAGGAGGAACCGAACCCTAATGGATATGGTTCGATCTATGATGGCAAGAAGCTCGTTACCTCTATCATTTTGGGGTTATTGTCTAAGCTCCGCGGCTCGTATTTTAAATATGGCCCCAACCAAGAAAGTGGAACGAACTCCTCATGAGATGTGGTTTGGAAAACCTCCATCTCTATCATACTTAAAGGTATGGGGATGTAAAGCTTACCCTAAGCGTTACGTCCCTAATAAGTTGAATGCTCGATCCACGAAGTGTATCTTCATAGGATATCCCAAGGATAATATGGGATACTATTTCTATGATCCATCTGAACAAAATGTATTTGTTGCTCAGAAGGCAGAATTCCTTGAAATTAAGTTCCTAATGGAAGGAAATAGTGAAAGGAAGATAGATCTTGAAGAGGTTCAAGATCAAATAGATGATACACAATTGGTTGACACTAGCACTCAACATGAAAATATTGATAGTGATCAAATGGATGATCAAAATACACAAGACATTCGTAGATCTGGTAGGATTAGTAATCCTCCTGAGAGATATGGTTTTCTCATAGATGGTTGCTATACAGTTGATTTGGATGAACCAACAAACTACCAAGATGCTTTATCAAGGATTGATAAAGATAAATGGCAGGAAGCCATGAAATCTGAGATGCAATCCATGTATGACAACCGAGTTTGGGAACTTTTTACGCAACCTCCTGGCTCTAGGCTAGTTGATTGTAAATGGCTTTTCAAAATGAAAACCGACATACATGGAAACTTGGATACATACAAAGCTAGACTTGTAGCAAAAGGTTTCACTCAAACTCAAGGGATTGATTATGATGAAACTTTCTCGCCAGTGGCAATGCTAAAGTCTATTAGGATATTATTTGCCATTGCTGCTCACTATGACTATGAAATATGGCAAATGGATGTCAAAACCGCTTTCCTAAATGGATATCTTGAGGAAGATGTTTATATGGTACAGCCCGAAGGTTTTGTTGATCCGAAAAATCCTAAAAAGGTATGCAAGTTAAAGAAGTCAATCTACGGATTGAAACAAGCATCTAGAATGTGGAATCATCGTTTTAATGAGGAGGCCAAGAAATTTGGCTTCATTAAAAATGGTGATGAAGCTTGTGTGTACAAGAAAGCTAGTGGGAGCACTATCATGTTCCTTGTACTATATGTGGATGATATATTGTTATTTGGAAATGATATTCCGGTAATGCAAGGAGTTAAAACTTGGCTAAGTAAATGTTTCTCCATTAAGGATCTTGGAGAAGCACAATACATATTGGGGATTGGGATCTATAGGAATAGATCCAAGAGATTGATAGGTTTAAGTCAAAGTACATACATTGACAAAATCTTGAAAAGGTTCAAGATGGAAAACTCTAAGAAAGGTTTGGTACCTATTCAAATAGGAACCGTTCTCAGTTCATCTCAGTGTCCTACCACGAAAGATGAACAAGAGAGAATGAGGAAAGTCCCATACGCATCTGCTATTGGGTCTATCATGTATGCAATGATATGTACTAGACCGGATGTGTCATGCGCTCTAAGCTTGACAAGTAGATACCAGAATAACCCAGGAAACAGTCATTGGATTGCTGTTAAAAGTATATTGAAATACCTTAGGAGGACTAAGGATATGTTTCTAATATATGGGTCTGGTGAGGAGGAACTCACTGTAAAAGGTTACATGGACGCGAGTTTCCAAACTGATCGAGATGACTCTCGATCACAATCCGGTTATGTCTTCATGTTAAATGGTGGTGCGGTCTCTTGGAAGAGTTCAAAACAGGATGTTGTTGCATTATCCACTACAGAATCGGAGTACATTGCCGCATCATTGGCAGCACAGGAAGCTGCATGGATGAAGAAATTCATCGACGACTTAGGAGTGGTCCCTTCCATTCAAGACCCTCTTGAGATCTTTTGTAACAACGAAGGTGCGATTGCTCAAATCAAGGAACCTCGTGCTCACCAAAAGACCCGTCACATTGAGCGGAGATTTAACTACATTAGGGATGAAGTTGAAAAGGGAAAGATATGTATTCGCAAAGTTCACACAGATCATAACATAGCGGATCCACTCACGAAACTCTTATATGGAGCAAAACATGAAGGACATGTTTGTGCATTAGGGCTTCGATATTCTAGTGATTGGTCATGATCTATTTTAAGTATTGTAATGGAACGAAGTGGTTCAAACTCATTAATATAATTATGGTTTAATTTATTTTGAGTTATGTTCCTATTTTGCATATTTAATCCATGAATAAGTAATTATTCTAAATTCCGTAGTCGATCACATTTGTGGGAATGAGTGTGAGGTTTAGACTATTATGAACTTGGATTGGTATACATTCATAGGTTGAATGTAGGGCAGGGTTGCTACCAAGGTTCATAGATATTTGTGGGATACAAATATTGGAAGACCCGCTCTCAAGATTTACTGTATGGAGCCTTTGTGGTTGATCACATGTAATCTTGAGTAAAGGCGAATATCATCGTATCCTCTGACCTGAGATACATATTGGGTTCTGATATTCACCAAGTATTATGCCTTGATTCTTTCCTTCGCTATTCTGAAATATGGTAGTACATAAGGAAGAGCTCAGGTATAATACAAAGTGTGTATCTAGGATGTATGTAGTCAAGATGGAATTTGTCCCTCTTATTCGTTGAGAGTCAGATGTCTAAGGCCTGATAAAGTTAAATCTATAAGAGAGTGATCACTCTGTATCTCTTGGATTTAACATGACATCTAGGATGAAAGGATATAATGAAAGATTCACCTATTCATATTCGAGATGGAACTCGAAAGGGATGATGTTATTGAATGGCACAAAGTCATAACATATTGGGGTGATGGACGGTCATTAGGTGGTATCCGTCACTTGCATTAATTTCTTATGTTTCTTGTGCAAGTGGGAGATTGAAGGTTTTTCGTATGCCCGAGAGACATATTAAATTAATGTGGCCAACATGTTATGATCCAAGTCGGGTCATACCCAATAACAAGCTTACCGACACCTTATAAGTATTTAATCTTAACGATTGGGTCGTTAAATAAATACGCGACACTTGGACTTTAGAAAACCGGTTTTCTGAAATATTTTCACTTGAGATAAATTATTTGGATAATTTATATATAATGAGGAATTGATTATTTATAAGTTTAAATAATCATATTATGTTGTAATTTGTAAAATGGTTTACAAAATCACAAGTAACCAAATAAATACATAATGTATTTATTAAGTTTTATAAAAAAAATTAAATTTTTTTATAATCTAAGCAAGGAGCCGATTTTGGGACTCCAAGAATGAGTCACCCATGCTTGCTTGGTACTTGTAGCAACATATTCTTTAACGGCATGCTAGGACTCACTTTGACCAAGATTTTTGCACAAGTCTTTAAGTGCTTTTTTCCTTGACTCAAACACTAGGAGATGCACTTCCAATTCAAGTGAAAATAAGCAAAACAAACTGCACAATGCAGCCCATTTCTGTCGTGGGTTTCACAAGGAACAAAGGGGTTGTTCTTGCTTATTTGCTAGTCTAAATTCAAGTGTTCATAAATCCTAACCAAAGGTTAAGGTGTTGGGATCATTGCTTGTGGGTATAAGTCACTTGAGGCTTCAAGTTAGAAGCTAATTAGTCATCAATTCCATCAAACATTCTGCTCAAATCAACCTTGCTGCTGGACGGTTTTGGAAGCCAAGCAAGTGAGTTTTCAAGCTAGGTTTCAAGGTGCACAAGGTCTATAACAAGGCAAGGGTGTTTTGGTGCTTTGCTTCTTCATTTCGTTCATCATCATCCAAGCATTTTGCAGCCCTCAAACTTGGTTTTGAGGAGGTATTGAATCACTTCTTTTCTTGTTAATTGTAAGCATATATTTAACAACTTGATCCTTGTGGGATTTAACTTTAAATTGGTTTAAAGATAACAAGTAAAATTTGATAATTACACGCTTCCGTTGATAATGATTCTTAAAAGGTTTTAAGATACATGAACTTGTTAAATCCCAACAGTCTGGAACAGCAATGGTCCAATCATGATGATGGTTCGCGATTGTTTAAAACATAAAACAGAAAGTAGTAACTGTAGTTGTAGTAGCAACGAACGAGAATAGATTTGGCAGTCGCTTGTATTAATGAACAGCAGAAATAGATGTGGTGTTTGTCGGATAAAAAGAACACAACAAAAGTAGTTCGTGGTTTGGAACCCGACTAGAAACAGATCGATAAGTGAAATACCCCGTCCTAATCCATCTGGAAGAAGTCTTCAACAGTTGGTCCCATTGCGAGGTTCTGACCACTATATGCCATAAAAAACTCTATGTAATATGAGCAAATGCACAGCGGAAGATTTCTTTCATACCTGAGAATAAACATGCTTTAAAGTATCAACCAAAAGGTTGGTGAGTTCATAAGTTTATCATAAAACAATAAAATTCATTATTTTGATAGACCACAAAATTTAAATGCTGCATGGTACAAATGGGCCCGAATCCTATAACCACCTGTAATGTACATGCTATATCTTTTAAATACAATACATCTTTCTCATGTACGAAATCATTTTCATAAATCATAGTAACCGTACACATATCTTGTGCACAAAAATAACATACACATAACCTGTGTATAAAATCATTCTCTCGATATATAACATTCACATCAACTGGTGGCAATTATCATGTCCACATAATTCAATGGTGGCAATTATCATGTCCACATAATTCAATGGTGGCAATTATCATGTCCACATAATTCAATAATAATCCGCAGAACTTCTGTCTGCATAATAATTCATTCGAGGAATGTTTTACTTGTGTCTATCTCGTCAAACATTTATAAAAGTATTTCATGTATTCGCAGTTCAAAATATATTTCAAAAGCATTTAATAAAGCAGTTGTAAAACAGCGCATGTATTCTCAGTCCTAAAAATGTAAAGAGTAAAAGGGAGCAAATGAACTCACTTTACTGTATTTTGTAATAAAAATACATATGACGTCATTTAACAAGTATAGAGTTGTCCTTGGATTCACGAACCTATATCATGTATATATATTAAATAATATAATGAACTTGTAATAGAGATAAAACAACTTTTAATTTATTTATATAATATTCTTTTTAGTATTATATAAGTTTTAACTGCTATATATATATATATATATATATATATATATATATATATATATATATATATTTATACTTTCATATCCGTTGTAATATTTTCACAATTTTATATGTTCTGTTAGTAATTAAATAGATTTATATTATCAATTTTAATCATTCATATTTATTATCATGGTAAATTATTAATGTTAATTTCTTATTAGAATATATTAATCAATAATTAATTTTAATATGTTTAATTATTTAATTTTTATTAGTATATTATTATTAAGAATTGAATTAAATTTAATCGTAATAAAACAAAACGTATCATATTAAGTTTTTAGCAATATCCCTATATCTTTAATATTTTAATTGTAAAAAAAAATTAAACATGTTAAATACTTATTAATATATATTTAAGCTTATATAAGTTTAAAAAAAATGGCTTTATGATTATTAATATTTATATAAATTATAATTATAACCTATTAATAATACTACTTACAACATTTTCATAATATATTTTTTTTTCTTCATGTTTTCTATTTTCATTAATATGTGTATAATAATAATAATAATAATAATAATAATAATAATAATAATAATAATAATAATAATAATAATAATAATAATAATAATAATAATATTTATTTATATCTAATAAAAGGGATCACGCGTTTTATTTGATTCCTAAAACAGATTGAGCATATCAGGAACAAAACGCAGAGAGATAAAAGGAGAAGGAAGAAAAATAAAACTCGTCATCGTAAAATCAATCCTCTTCATCATCAATAGATTAATCACACAGCGAGTAGGTCACCTCATCGTCATCACCCTTGTTCGATTGTCATCAGTCACCATCGTTTATTATCATTATCATCAGGTATGAGGATTTTGTTTATTTAATTGGATTTGGAATTAGCTGCATAATTCAAAAGCATATATCATATCGGCAATTCGATTCGTTCTCCAATTTCACTTCTCATTGACATATTGAGTTACCGGTGAAATTAGGGTTCTTATCTTAAAACAATTAATTTGCTTAAAGGTATGGATTTATATATTTGTTCATAAATTATACGGAGTATTTTAGATTTCAGATTGATTTGTAATTTCTTTTATTTTTTTTATTTTATATTTTTTACTGTGTAGATTTAATTGTTCGCAATTTATACAGAGTATTCTTATTTCTGCTTAATTGGTGATATATATATATATATATATATATATATATATATATATATATATATATATATATATATATATATATATTTCTGTGTATTTTACATCTATTCATAAATTTATAGTTTGTAATTTAATTTCTTTGAAATTAATAATTTGTTCTGTTAAGTTCTAGGTTTTAGTATCTTCATAGTTACAATGGTATTTGAGAAAATCAGATAAATAAATGATCATACATATAGATTTAAAATTATACCAGCTTTCTCCTGGTCTCCACTTTTGCACAGATCATTACAAATGGCAGAATTATACTTGTGTTCTTGTGAAGGAAAAATTCGCAGGAGCTGGATCAGAAATTTTGCACTTTATGGTATATTGTTCTCCTCTAACTCTTTCTAATTAAAAAAAATGTAATATGTTGCTCTATTGTCACGTATCTCTTTGATTGATTTGTGAATATTCTTGACCTGAGTTTTTATGGTTGTGGGTGATAGTAACTAAATGGGTTTTTATGATTGGAACAGAAAACGTTAAGCAGCAGTAACATTCACGTATGTATTGGGTTTGGTGATCACGGTTGGTGTGTGATTTGTTAGGTCGAGCATAACTAGTACAGGTTGTAGTCGAAGCTGCGGTTCAAGCAGAATCATTTAACAGTGGCACAAAATGTAAAATGATGATGATGGAGTGGGTAGCAGTGGTAATTAAAAGGTGGTAGCGGTGGCTCTAAATGAAAACAGAAGTAAATGAGAGAGAGGAGAGAAAGATTGATGGTTGTGGTTGGTTTGGGGTGGCCTCTTTCGAAACAGAATACATACAGCAGCAACAACATGGAGTGGTAACATAATGGTCTTTGTGTGAGGATTAGACATAAAGGAACATTGTAGCTGCCTATGGTGGTGGTTATGGAGGTGTGGTGGTTTATGTTGGTTCAAGATGGTGAGGGTTCACAAGGATGAAAAACAAATATATGGTGGTCTCGGCTTTTGGTGGTGAAGACGGGTGTACATGGTTGAAGATGGTAGTAAATGAAAAGTTATGGTAAGGTGGGATGAAGGATGGTGGTAAACGTTTATTATGTAAGTGTATGTGTAATAATAAATCTCATATGTGTATGTATATATTGGTTCTAGACATAGAATAATTGTAATAATCAAACTTATGACAATCCAATTTATTCAACCTCATTCAATTGATGTATAGTGATAGAAAATAAATCGTTAGCTGTAAAGTTAGAATAGTTGAGTGATGTATGCTTAAGTTGTCTATATGTGTATGTAAACTTTGGAAAGTTATATGTGACCAATGACAAATATAGTAGTATCATATAATTGACTTAAATTCTACGTTCTTTAAAAAGAGAAGTGCCTTGTTAAACTTAAATCATGGCAATTAGGAATAGCAATTTTACAAACAAAGGACAGCAATTTAAAAAGGGTAATTGAGATGTATAACAAAATTGTGTACGATTGATTTAACTTTTAAAATTTATCTTTAACTTAATAATAATTAATAATTATATTAATAATAATAATAATAATAATAATAATAATAATAATAATAATAATAATAATAATAATAATAATAATAATAATAATAATAATAATAAGCAATCATAATAATAATTAAAATTATAGTTTTACTACAATTTGTAATAATAATGATATTAATAATGGTAACAATAATATTAGTAATATAACAAATTAAAGGTATCAAATTTTATATCAATCTATTATATGGAAATAATAATATTCATAATACTGATATTAATATTTATATTATTATTTATTTTAATAATAATAATGAAAGTAATAATAACAATATTAATATAATAACTATATTTTAACTTGTAATTACATATATTACTATTACATATTATAAATTATATATATTTAAATGATTCTACATATATATCATATAATAGTTAAACATTTTATGTATATTTCAATATACATAACATAATAATTATTTATAGAAATCATATACACTTATATATAGTTTTTGTTTAATAATCACTTTGTTACCTCGTATTTTATTTTACATATTCAGTTCTAATGATTAAATATATTTTATTATTTCAATTTATTATATATACCTTTGTTTATATATTTTTATATACATATACACATATATATACTTTTACTTACACACAATTGTTCGTGAATCGTCGGATATAGTCAAAGTCAAATGCATTCATGATTATAGTTCAAACATTTTGAGACTCGTTTTAATAAACTTTGCTTATCGTGTCAGACTCGCTTACAAATTAAGTTTAAATTTAGTCAGAAATTTCTGGGTCGTCACAATAAGGAAGCAATAGTGAACCGTTTTTATAAGGTGATGACTTGGGTGATGTTCGACTAGTAACAGGAGAAAAAGGAAAACATGGTTGCAGGTTATAGATGATAAAGTGGTTTTCAGTGGTCATGGTTGGGTTTTGATAACGCAAGTAGGCGTGGTTTTGTTGGTGGTTAACGAAAGTGAAGGTGATCGTTGGTTACAGTGGTGGGTGTTCGATAATGATATGTTTAGTGATGAAGGTGGTGATAACGTGTTTGTTCTTGGCCGGAACCTCAATCGTAAAAGTGTGTGTGTTAGTTTGGGTTTGATTAAAAGAGAACCCGAGATAATAATTTGTGTATGGTGGAGTTGGTTTACTGAGGTCACGAACAGAGAAAAGGAAAAAGAAGATAGGGATATAAAGGAGATACATCGAATTTATATATATCTGCTTGTCTTGAATCATAGAAAAATCGACATATAATCAAATTGGAAACAGAAATAAATAAAAAAAATATTAAAAAGTAGATTGAGATTGCAACGGTTTTGTTCCTAGTGCAGTTGATTGGTATAATCGATTCTATGTTTCTCAATTTAGGAGACAACAAATCAAATTAGATATAGTTTGATTACAATGTATAACCGATTCAAAATATATATATCTGATTTTATTTATAATTTGTATTAATAAATAAATAAGTATATTAATAATAATATTAATACTAATCATAATTATATAAATAATAACCATAATAAAATTAATATTAATGATAATAATATTAGTAATTCTAATAGTAATAATAAATATAATAATAATAATGGTAAATAATAATAATACTAATAATCATAAAGATGATAATTTGAATAAATTTAATATTCATGATAATAATAATATTATTAATAATTCTAATAATAATACTACTTATACTAATGACAATAATAATATTATAATTTATACATATCAAGTTTCATGTAAATATATATATATTTTTATTTACATAAATATTTACACACAATTGTTCGTGAATCGCCAAGAATAGTCAAAGGTTAAATGAATATATTTAGCACAGTTCAAGAATTTTGTGACTCAACATTATAGACGTTGCTTATCGTGTCAAAATATTAAATCGTATCGAGAGTTTGGTTTAAAATAAGTCGAAATTTTTCGGGTCGTCACACGTGGTTTTGATTTAGACTCTGTTAGATGTGCTCTCTGTGACGAGGATCTCGAGTATGTGGAACACATTTTGGTCAAATGCAAAACCGCTAAATCAGTTTGGGTCATTTCTTGAAATGGCGGGGCTTTGCCAACATTGCTATCAATTCATTAGATGATGTCTTCGCTAACTCCCATCCTGCAATTAAATCTTTGAATGGAACTCGCATATGGCAATCTTCTAAATGAGTTTGTGGCTACTCCATTTAAAGAAATCGCAACAACTTTATATTTCGAAATGGAAAAAGGTACTCGGCATCTATTCTTAATGATATACAAGTCGACACGTTCAAATGGATCTCGAAAGGATTTAAAAAGTTGAAGATAAAATAGCATCAATGGTAGATTAATCCGGGCTTTTCGTGCTTAATCGAGTGGGTGTTGGTTAACATCAATCGACTCCTCTTGCTTGGTTAATGTTATAGTATTGTCCATATCCTAGAAGTCTGTTTATATATTGTTTTTCTTCGTTTAAACTGTTAGGGTTTGGCCACTATTGCCTCCCTCCGTGAGTTGTTGTAATAATTTCGTTATTCTCATAAAAGTCTTTTGCTTTTCAAAAAAAAAAGTTGTATCATTTTAGCATCCCTGTCATATGTTGTGACGACCCTATAGGTACGTTTGGTTGACAGAATCTCATGAAATTTTAATGGAATTGAAATTGAATATCATTGTATGGTGTGTGTGGTTGACAAAATTCAAAGGAATTAGATTCCGTTGTAATTTTAACATTCCACCATTTAAAGGAGTTGTCATTCCTTTAAAGTGTGATGGAATTTAATTCCATTCATATTTTCAACATTCAAAATGAATTTTACGTTTCGCGTTTAGGTTTTGCGTAACGTTTAAGTGATGAAATTTTACGATTACGTTTTGCGTTTACGTTTCGAGCTAACGTTTTGCGGGTTTTTTTCCTGAAAAGCAAACAAATTTTTTTTTTTATATATTGCAAAGCATAGTACATACAGTCAGTGTTGTAAAAAACCCGATTACTAACCGATTAATCTGCGATTAATCATTTTTAAGAGCAATTCGTTCCAAAAATTCTTTTAATTAAACGGTTAACGTCAATTGATGGGTCAAAACCGAATTTAGTAACCAAAGTCGATCAAAGTAAAAAATGGTTAACATTTTAACATAAATTTAAACTAGATATTTATAGTTTTAGAGCAAAATGAACAATTTTAGACAATTATGTTGAAGTTTTCTTTTTATAATTATGGTTTTTTTCTAAATTTACACATATAATTTTTAAAATTTAATATTTAAATGTATACAGTACAATCCGATTAATCCCCGATTAATTTCCGAATTTCTGATTAATCTTTTCAAAGTCTCGGCCGATTAATCTCCGAATAGCGAATTTTAAAACCTTGCATACAGTATCATTACAAGGGGATATAGACATAATGTGTGCCCAATTTGTATACTGTATAGTCATCCCAAGTAGTAATATGATGCAACAAAAGATAATCTACATATCTTATCTATATAAGAAGAGGGCATTTATTTACTGTAGCAACCTATCTATTCGCCACGTGTACCAGGTTGATTGGTTGAACTTTGTTGTTTCTACTATTTGCGTTTTTAAGATACTAAATTGGGCTTTTGGGCTCCAACTTATAATTATGATCTCTTGGGCCCTATTATTGTATCTGTATTGGGATGACAGCACCAACAGGGGCGGATCTTAGTGGAACCAAAGGGGGTATCCGCTCCACCTGGATTTAACGGATAAAAAGATTTTACACTAAATTTTTTTTTTTTACTAAAAATAAGGTTTTTATTAGTGTTTACCCCGCTGGAAATGAAAAATTTATTAAATTTTCGCATCCGCCTCATCTGTCTTTGAGTTCAAGTTCCGCCACTGATCAGCACCTGATTCTTTACCACGGTAGGAGGATGACAGTCTTCTTTCATTCGACCTTCCTACGAGGACACGTCATTCTTTCTTATTGCCAGGCGGCAGTTGTACGAAAACACAATACTTTAATGTGCCTCCACGTGTTTTGGTCTTTTATTTGTGGAGAGGTAGTACAACCCGCACATTTGCACAGGGCCCAGATTTTTAAGGGGCCCAATAATATCTCTTACAATGGCCCAACGATACCCTAACTTTTTCTTAACAACGTTGTAATAGCCCAATATTTAAAACACTCAGCCCAATATAGTAATTTTATATAATTTCTATGAGATTAATGGTTAAATACCACTGAAAAGATTATATGCTATCCAATGTGGGAATGAAACTCATTAAGATTAGGGATGGCAATGGGGGAGAAAAAAACCGTGACCCGCGGGTATCCGATCCACGACGGACGGGTAAAATCATAAAATCTTACCCGCGGGCACGGGTAAAAATTTATACCCGGCGACGGGTCGCGGGCGGGTCGCAAG
Organism: Rutidosis leptorrhynchoides; assembly: GCF_046630445.1. NCBI lineage: Eukaryota > Viridiplantae > Streptophyta > Magnoliopsida > Asterales > Asteraceae > Rutidosis > Rutidosis leptorrhynchoides. The sequence continues at coordinate 450,146,542 of NC_092335.1, forward strand.
TATATACTACCCGTCGTGGGTAAAACCCGACCCGTGAATACATGAAACTTTTCTTAAATTACCCACGAATTAATACTTACAATTATTAAATTTAAAAGCTATTTTACTAGAATTTGAATAATGATTAAAAATATAATATTATATACAAGTAAAAAACACAATTTTCACGTCATTATATATATATATATATATATATATATATATATATATATATAGGGGCATGATCAATGGGGAAGTAACCAATCGTGAGGAAGCGGGGGGGAAGCAAATTTTTTTTTTCTTCGTTTTTTTGGATTTTTTTTTCCGGCATCAAGATCACACGAAAATATGAACATTTAGAAGAGACACTTCGTGATGAATGTTATTATTTAGGCGGGAAAACGATCGACAAAAATAACATTCAAGATAATATTGTTCGTGAAGAATATGAACGTTTTTTTTCTTCATGTTTTGTGAAGTAAAATTTAGCCCGATTTAGAGTTTAGGGTTTAGGGTTTAGGGTTTGGTGTTTTGGGTTTATTCCATAAACCCAAAACACCAAACCCTAAACCCTAAACCCTAAACTCTAAACCGTTCGTGTTAAAAACTCAATCTAAACCCTAAATCTAAACCCTAAACCCTAAATCTAAACCCTAAACCCTAAATTTCTAAACCCTAATATCTAAACCCTATAAACCCTAATATATAAACCCTAATATCTAAACCCCAATAGCTAAAACCTAAAAATACGCTCGAAAAACACGATAATTGTTATATATTATTTCTTCGAGCGTTTTCCCGCCAAAATAAAAATATTTATCACAAAGTGTGTTCATATTTTCATCTCATCTATAATGTTCGTGAACAAAGTTTTTTCAAAAAACGAAGAAAAAAAAATTGCTTCCCCCCGCTTCCCCCCGAATGGTTACTTCTCTCTTGATCCTACCCGTATATATATATATATATATATATATATATATATATATATATATATATATATATATATATATATATATATATATATATATATACCCGCGGGTTACCCGCGGGTCACGGGTATCCGCGAGTCACGGGCATGGGCGAAAAGTTTTTACCCGTGAGCGGGTAACGGGTATCAACGTGCAAAAAATAAACCCGACGGACGGGTCACGGGTATATAGAACCCGTGCTCGTTACCCGTGAGTGCCATCCCTAATTAAGATTATCACTTTTCCTTTTAACTTATCTTACCTACTTTCATATTTACTTCCGTGACTTTAAATTTGGGGCAAACCAAAACCAATTAAATTTTTACACTTCTTCATCTCAATGATATTTATTTATACGTATTTTATAAATATATATTTGTCAGCCTATCTATATACAAAAGTAAATAGTGTATCTATTTTATTTTAGTTCCATTAAATTTATCAACACTACAAGAAAATATATCTTTTAGTCGTGACGGTGACGGATACGTACAACATTGTGTATTTATTTTTGTTCTAAATATTGTATCTACTAGTTAAAGACCCGCGATTTCGCGGGATTTTTGACGGGTCTATACATTTAAGCTATAAAATTAAATATACAAATTAAAAAACTATTATTATGTCTAGATGAACATTAAACCAAATATTTTTTAGGGTCTTGAAATTTTTAAAGTTTTAAAATGTACTAACGAACTATTATTAAGTCTATGATGAACATTAAGTTAAATGTTTTACAGGGGATTCAAATCTTTAAAGTTTCAAAAAAGTACTAACAAATAATTATAAAAATAAATTTTGATTCAAATTAAATAAATCATCTCCGATATCGTGATGTAGTTTTAGGCGATTGAATTAAGAATTGTGGATGGTTATCTCAGATCTTCGTTGATTAAAAAGCAAATAATATTAGATAAACTACAAAGAGTTGTGATATATTCAATAACATAAATAGACCTTATAATACGCTCCACATATCTAACCAGCAAAGAGTTGTAATAGGAAAATACTTATGAGTAAAGGTACATACGAAGCTTAAATTAAACGATTTTTTTTATCATGGATGGAAATACTAAATAGATGCATATATAACTATTTTATTAGCATGAGCGTCACATGAGGTGACCCATTATATAGACCCACGAATTCGCGGAGATTTTTGAGGGATGAATCACCATTGACTTGTATGAATCATTATATCTTGTATAGAATTTGTTAGGTTTATAATAAATTGCATCAGTTGCAATATTACTGTTACCTGACTTATAATCAATGTAGATTTTTTGAACTTAAAAACAATACATATAAAATAAAATTGAAAGTCTAACACTGAAAAATAGGCTAACATCCATTTCGCCAGGAAAAGACCTACGAATTTGCGGGATTGGTTAAAAAAATTGTTGTCATAAAGTAAAACATAAGGTTTCATGTACTCGTATCTTTTCTTTGATTTCGGAGTATATGATATGCGATAGACATGAAAAAAAATATGATACACTTCAAACATATCTTTGTTGGGTGTCATGTGGCGGCTTGCATATCAGGTATCTGGATACAGTAAGTGGCAACAAATACTTTTACCAACAACAAATACTTTATCAACATACTGTACTACTACGAAATTTACACAATAATATTAATGGGTCGTGCGTTTCACCGATATTTTGTTAACAATTGCTAATAGGTTAACAACACAAGTTACTTGACATTAGAGTTGTAGTAAGGGCAAACACCACTAATGCTTTTATAAAATTGCTTGTAGATGGTAAATATATGTATTACAAATAAACGTACCCAAATAACCCGATAAACACAAATTAATAAGCATTCTCAATAAACACTTATTTTCTTTACTTAAAAGAGTTTCCTCACATACTTGTTGATATAAACTCTAAACTCTAAATCTGTAACGACCCGGAAATTTCCGACCAAATTTAAACCTTAAACTCTATAGGTTTCCGACACGATAAGCAAAAACCTTAATTTTGAGTCTAGAAAGTTTGAAATCTATATTCGGATAATCAGTTACCCTGTGTCTATGCCTGGCGATTCACGAACAATTGTATGTAAATAAATATGTATATATGAATATAATTATAGGTATATATATATATATATATATATATATATATATATATATATATATATTTATATAATATTTTGAATTAATAATGTAAACTTAATTTACAATGTAAAAGGATATTTAGTATAATTATGTATTGTTAAAAATATATATTTATATATGTATATAAATTTAAAATATGAAAGTTTGTTATATCTTTATTATTACTAGTATTATTATTATTGGATATTATTATTACCAGTTATCACTTACGACTATTATTATTAAAATTTATTAATATCATAAAGATACAATTTATTACCATTATCATTAAAATCATTATTGTTGTTATAAAAACTATTAGAAAATAATACAATTTATTATTATCATTTATAATATTAGTATTAGTATTCTTATGACTTTAAGTATTATTTATAAGATTACTATTATCATTTTCTTTTATTACTACAATTGTCATTATTATTTTTAGTATTATTATTATTAATATAATAACCAATATTATTAATATTATTGATACTATCAGTATTATTTTTGACTAGTAATATATTTATAATTATTTTTATGATTATCATTAATATTACCACTAAAAATTTTTATTTAAAATTATCATTATCATAATTTTTATTACTTATATCATTGTTATTAATATTACTAGTATATTTTTTTTAAAATATTATTATTAATAACATTAAACGTAATATTATTATTATTTATATAAATGTATTTATTAATTATTAATTATCAATATTAATTATATAATATGTTCTTAAAATCAAAGAAAAAGAATCGAAATTGACATACTTTTACATCAAACTGTTTTCAGAAATTGTTTTATTAACACAAATTGGTACGATTATTTACTTTAATTCCACAATCAAACAAATACAGTCATGACCCGTTTTAATATTTCTGTAGCTGATTGATATTGGTTGTCGACTTAAGCTGTTATAAAACAAATGGATTACTCAGTGTCATTGACACATTTGATCAATTACACATCGTCCATATCAATAAACACCATCTGTTTTAATCGATTGAATTTTAAAAAGAAAAAGGTTTGAGCACCGCCGCCCCTGTTCTTCATCCATTTGAGCCAAAATTAGAATACGCGTTTTAATTCAAAATTTATAAATGCAGTTCTATCCTAAATCTTCTATTTTAACTCTCTGAAAAGATTCAAGCTCCAATTTTTAGTATCAAGAAAGAAGTCGTGAGACAAAGTCTATTTTACAAAAGTTGAACGGTCTCTTATTCATAAAAATTCGATTTGATCTCTGTATCTCTGAATCAATTGACGATTTGGGAAGATTAAATGAGTAATTTAGAATCGATTTCATGTAGAAATCGAAGCCTGAAACATTCTTAATCTCAAAGTTTGGAATCGGAGCTTATGTATGTTTACAGCGGGTCTGTTTTTGTTTTTTTTTTTTCAATTCGTTTCCAAATAATTCAAACATTTAATACAAGATGATTATCTGTCGTTTATAACTAATTTAAATAAACGAGTAAAAGTTACAAACGGTGGATATCTCTGGTCGATGTAATAGGGAAGAAGAAGAATATGATATAATAACACGGTTTATAACAATTAAAGGAGGATTATAAATCAGATAACAGTCAGTAGCCTGAATGGTTAATGGATTGTGTCGGGTTTCAAAAGGTCCCGGGTTCGAGTCCCACGTTGGGCAGTTTAATTTTTTTTACACTACAAGGTATAACCAATGTTATCTTTATTATTGTAATTAATATTATTACTATTATCATCATTAAAATTTACATTATAATTAAATTAGTATTAATATTTTATCAGTACTAATATTACTATAAGTATTAACATTTTAATTATTGTTATAATCATTATTATTACTAGAATTATTATTATTACTATCATTAATTATTATTACATGTATAGCTATTATCAATATAAAAATTATTATTTCCATTATTACCATTAAAATTATTATTATTAATTTGCTAAATAAATATTGTATACATAAGAGAAATATAATTATTACATATTATATAACTATATTGATATTTTTATAATAAATACTAGTTATTTATTTAAAATATATGAAATAAATATAGTCAATTAAGTTATTAATGAAATATATAAATTACCAAAGTAACAATTAACAATTATATACAATTTGTTTGATTACGATTACCTGTGTTAATATATATATATAATTGATATAGGTTCGTGAATCCGAGGCCAACCTTATACTTGTTAAATGGTGTTATATGTATTTTTACTACAAAATACAGTATGGTGAGTATATAGTCCCTTTTAAACTCTAAATATTTTTGGGTTGAGAATACATGCGCTATTTTTATAAATGATTTACGTTATGGACACAAGTGACTAAAATTACATTCTACATGGGTTTGAATCAAAAATCCCCTAGCTTGGTAACTTTAACTATTGGTTTATGAACTGGTAGGCGCGAATCCTAAAGATAGATCTATCGGGTTTTACACCCCCACCCAGATGTTGTTCTAGTAAACTAGAAGAACGGGTGTTTAGTACTTCGAGGTTAACGGAACGCACTTGATTCGGTGCACATATTATTATAACTCAGGGGTACACACTCTTGTTAAGGCTAGTTACCGGGTGCCCACTGCTTGGAATGCTTTTCATACACTTGCGAGTGTATTATGTTTATAAATATAAAATCTTGTGGTCCATAGTTATAACTCTGCTAGCATCAAATCTATATATCTCACCAACTTTATGTTGACTTTTTAAAGCATGTTATTCTCAGGTACGACTTAAGTCTTCCGTTGTGCATTAGCTCATATTAAGGACTTTACCTGGAGTCGATCAACGTAATGGGACCAACTATTGAAGATTCCGTCCGGGAGGATTAGTTCGGGTTATTACAGGTGGTATCAGAGCGTTGGTCTTAGCGAACCAGGCCTTGCATTAGTGTGTCTGACTAGTAGTTATTAGGATACATTAATGAGTCTGGACTTTGACCGTGTCTACATGTCAAAAGTTTTGCTTATCATTTCTAGTCGGAAATCATCTACTTATCATCCTTAGGGAATTGCCTGCTTACCATTCTTAAGTCTAGACATGCCTTACTGCCTTTATTGCATAGATAGTGTATAGACAAATTTATATCTTAGCGTATCTATTACGATAGACTTTGCTTAATATCTTCCGTAAATTTCTCCGTAATTTAAGGGATCCTGGTACTATATATATCTATGCATATTATGCATTGAGAATACCATCCAACTATTATTTGCTGTCACTAAGCTTTTCATACCAAAAATCTTTTCTGTGATCGCGTACGATGGCCTCTACGAATCGACCAAGTTCTTCTGACTCCGAAGATAGCGTGACGGGAGCGCACCAACCGATCAACTATCGTGATTTCTTTAGAAAGTGGGGATGGGTTCGCGAAATACTTACCCTATGGAGAAATGAAGAAGGTACTCCATATCACGAGCCGAACTTACCACCTAACGTCGGAGTGCTCGACCCGCTCACCGGAGAACCTGTTCGCAACACCGTTTATACCCTTTTTGCAAGAATTTTTCGTCTTGAGGCTACCATTAACGGAACTAAAGAAGATATCCGACCTTTACCTCACACTGATAACCAACCAGGGTTAGTAGAAGAAGTTAAAGAACTCTGAGCTCGAGTGTTAACTTTAGAGAGCACGGTACACAATTTGCAAGCACCAGCAGTATCACCAACACCAGTAACATCACCAGCTTCAGCACCAACGGTACCAGTACCACCAATAACCCAAGTTTCAACAATCCATGCCTCACCATCTCATTCTGCACCTCGAGTATAATCATCGTTCTACGAATCGTTCTACATCGATTATCTTCGCTCGACATGGCGATTATGTAATTTCTAAAGTTTTAGAGATTATGTAATCTAGTATTAATGGTAAATCAAATGAGTTTAATATATTATTGACTCATTAAATCCATGATTACATCTAAAGAAAATATATATGCAAATATATATTTTCATAAAGATTGTAATTAAAATTCTTTTGTACAAACTGTTAATGGTGAAAATATTTTAACGGGTAGGTAATACCCGAGGAATATTTAGATTTCACATTAATCAGCTACACGGTACATTCTTCGACTCTGATTCAACAGTCAGTCACTATCCTACTTGTATCCATAGATATACGTATCCGTTCATCACAAAATCCATTTTCGTTCAATTTCATATTTGGATTTTGACCTATCAGAATCCAACAAGTGGCATAATGAAGAAAAACATTGGACAAAATAAAATTTGTTAGAAACAAACGAATTAACTAATTGAAATTTTGTTAAGAATCCACGCTAACTGTTCCAGCTAACTGTTCCTAGCTAACTGATTACATTTTATTTATCGCAATTTAATTATCGCAATTTTATTTATCGTCATTTAATTCCTGTTATTTATTTTACACCCTTTAAATATCGGGACACGTATACAAGGTTTTGACATATCATATCGACGCATCTGTATATATTATTTGGAATAACCATAGACACTCTATATGCAGTAATGCGGGAGTTAGCTATACAGGGTTGAGGTTGATTCTCAAATAATATATATACTTTGAGTTGTGATCGACACTGAGACCGGTACACGGGTCACGATACGTATTATTTAATTCGAATATTAAATATTAAATTATATATGAATGATTGAACTATTGAACCATCGGACTATTGGACTGCTAACTTTGGACAATTAAAATGAATTAAAATATTGATCATAACATATGAAACTAAACAATTCTTCAAGTTTGCCACTTGATTTCATTCTAAACCTCATTGGTACCTCGACAATTACAATTCGCGTTCAAACCTTTCATGATTCTTGAAAACACCTCGATCGAGAAATTGAACCAACTGCACCTCATCTATGGAAGAAAAGATTCTTGCATATAATTATGCACCTGAAAAACTCTCGGAATCTGAGTCAACGCTTAATACGTAGCAGTGTTAATTCCTTTAGTGTTATTATTACCCAAAATAACTTTGCAATTCCTTTTCAAATTAGCCAAATTTTGTCACAGCTCCAGCAAGTTGATTTCGATTTTTCGTTCAAAACAACCTTGTTATAACCTCGGAATATATACGTGTTTATTTATTGTTACCAGAGAACCTTTTATAATCCACCATACTACCATCAGCGTTTAATCATCTAAAAACACAATGCTCCTGAAATCACCTCGGTTTGATAACCGATGACTCGGATCTGTTAACTTCGAAAATGCTGACGAAGCAGCATGTTGTAGATGGTCTTAATGGTTAAAAGTTGATGATAAAGAAGGAAGTGTTAGAAACACTCGATAGCAAATTTGGTAATGAAAAACGGATTGAGCTAACCGTGAAGGAAACAAAGAACAAATACAAGAACTGAATCTTCTTTCAAAGAATCCAAATGATTCAGTGTCTGCTGAAATCATTAGTAAGAACCCTACTCATTATTCTAAATCTTTCCAGATGATATTCATCACCATCATCCTATCTTAGATACTATAAGATATCTTCGTATCTTCCATTATACATATTCTCCATATTTCTTGAGATATTTTCACAACTATTCTTATCTGGGATCATTTATCTCTCCGTAACATCTGCGTTACAACATAAAAGAAACTGTGTTAGTTTCTAAGTTCTAAAACCTTCAAGTTTAAAATATGAATGTTTTGAAGTAGTGTTGGGAACTGATGCATGAATTAGTATAATATAATGAAACTTGATCAACTTCATTATATTACAGTAAGTCATGTTGAGTTTCTAATGGAATGTGATGATTCACAGTACCATCATCATGTGCCATGTTACACGGCTTTTACATTCTATCCAATTCCCAAACATATTAGGAACATATCATCTTGATAGTTCTATCTTTTCCAGGATATTCTGGTAATTTGACAAATCAAAATTTGTTCCATTACCATTTCTATCTTAGAGCATTAGCTATGTTCATTCCAAATTTCATACCTACGAATTCCGGACCATTACTCGCTTGATTTGAAATTGGGAAGAGAAAACGAAAGCATGAAGCTCCAAAAAAAAATAATGAAGGATATAAAACCCAACAATCACCCAGAATTTTACAAACCGTGTATATCAATACGTATTGCAACGTAAAGACACGGGAGAATTAAAAACATTATAATTCCGATGAAATGATAGAAGTAAATAGATTCTTCTGGCGGTAGATGAAAGAGAAGAATGAAAGATATGAAAGTTAGAAGTATAACAAGAATCAGAACGGGATGAAGCATATTGACAAATACTTTTTCAAACATGTTGAGTTATAATAATTATAGTTATATATCTTAGCATGTAATTAAACTCTAAAAATTTGTTATGAGAATACATGTATTTTATGTTTTACGTTATGGACACAAGTAACTGAAAAATATATTCTACGTTGAGTTGTACCACTGGCATACTTCCCTGTAGCTTGGTAACTGTTATTTACAGCGGTATTGTAAACGCGAATCCTGTTGATAGATCTATCGGGCCTGGCAACCCCAACCGGACTGGACGACCAGTATTCAACGGTTGCACAGTACTTCGTTTCGTGACTACACTTGGTACAGTGTAGTAAGATTTCATAATAAAGGGAATATGCGACGTGATTAAATGTTAAGTATGGTTACCAAGTGCTCAACCACTTAGAATATTTTTATTAAATGTTTATATATTAAATCTTGTGGTCCATAGTTATAACTCTGCTAGCATCAAACCTATATATCTCACCAACTTTATGTTGACTTTTTAAAGCATGTTATTCTCAGGTACGAATTAAGTCTTCCGCTGTGCATTTTACTCATATTAAAGACATTACTTGGAGTCGATCATCGTATATGTATCTATATCGTTTGTTTGTTAAAATTATAACAATACTTAAATAATATTAGTAATGATAAAAATAATAATAATAATAATAATAGAGTTAACAATGATACTTGTAATATTAATAATAAAAATGATACATTTAATAAAATGTTAATTTTTAATAATAATGAATACTAATAATAATAACTATAAGATAATAATTTTTACTAATAATAAAATTAACGCAATGGTGTACTAATAATAATAACTATAAGATAATAATCAGATTCGCCGTTTATGAAGTATAACAGTGTAGTATTTTGGGTAATAATAACACTAAAGGAATTAACACTGCTACGTATCTTTTTCGAGGTTAACGGAACGCACTTGATTCGGTGCACATATTATTATAACTCAGGGGTACACACTCTTGTTAAGGCTAGTTACCGGGTGCCCACTGCTTGGAATGTTTTTCATACACTTGCGAGTGTATTATGTTTATAAATATGAAATCTTGTGGTCCATAGTTATAACGCTGCTAGCATCAAACCTATATATCTCACCAACTTTATGTTGACGTTTTAAAGCATGTTTATTCTCAGGTACGAATTAAGTCTTCCGCTGTGCATTTGCTCATATTAAGGACCTTACTTGGAGTCGATCATCGCAATGGAACCAGATGTTGTTGATTTCGTCCAGGGGGGATAAGGACGGGTCGCTACAGATGGTATCAGAGCGTTGGTCTTAGTGAACCAGGTCTCCCATTAGTGTGTCTAACTAGTAGTTGTTGGGATACATTAGTGAGTCTGGACTTTGACCGTGTCTACCTGTCAAAAAGTTTTGCTTATCATATCTAGTCGGAAACCATCTGCTTATCATCCTTAGGGAACTGCCTGCTTATCATTTTTAAGTCTAGACACGTCTTACTGCATTTAAAGCATCGATAGTGTATAGACAAAGTTCATATCTTAGCGCATCTGTAGACTTGCTTGATACATGCCGTAGGTTCCTTTGTAGTCTACGAAATCTTTAAGTATTACATATAGATATTCTATATAGTTAGAATATCATCCGACATCCGAAAATCATTTCACATTGAAAATCCTTTCCATCCATCCAATTACCCTTGGCGATGAACCTGAAGCACTTACCGGCGAACCTGTTCGAAAAACCATTTTCTCTCTCATTTCTAGAGTGTCTCGTCACGATTATATACTATCCCATATTTCAGATCTTGTTCATTCGCTCACTCCAACCACCAATCATCCCGGTGTACTAGCAGAAGTTAACGAACTTCGCGCTCGCGTGACGGCTTTGGAGAATATGGTGCGAAGGTTACAAACACCAGCAGCAGCACCAGCAGCATAATCTGTACCACCATCATCAACACCGACAGTACCCATATCACCCTCAACCACAACCGCGTCGTAAACCTCAACATCACAATTTGTACCTCGGATATCAACATCACACACCTCAATATCACTATCTGTACTTCGAGTATGATCTTCGTTTTACATATCATTCTATATCGATTATCTTCGCTTTACTTATCGTTCTATCTCATTTATCTTCGTTCGACATGGTAATTATGTAATCTTTAAAGTTTTAAAGATTATGTAATCTGGTATTAGCGATAAATCAAATGAGTTTTGACTCATTAAATCCATGATTACATCCGATGAAAATATATATGCAAGTATATTTTCATAAAGATTGTAATTAAAAATTCTTTTGTACAAACTGTTAATGATGAAAATATTTTAACGGGTGGGTAGTACCCAAGGAATATTTAAAATTCACATTAACAAATTACACTATACATTCTTCGAATCTGATTCAACGATCATTTACTATCCTACTTACAACTACCGATATACGTATCCGTTCACCACATAATAACCATTTCTGTTAAAATTTCATATTTGGATTTTGATCTATCAGAATCCAACAAGTGGCATAATGAAGAAAACATTGGACAAAATAAAATTTGTTAGAAACACACGAATTAACTAATTGAAATTGTGATAGGAATCCACGCTAACTGTTCCGGCTAACTGTTCCCAGCTAACTGATTAACATTTAATTTATCGCAATTTACATTCTCGCAATTTTATTTATCGTCATTTAATTTCTGTTATTTACTTTTACGCACTTTAGATAACGGGACACGTATGCAAGGTTTCGACTTATCATATCGACCCATCTATATATATATTTCGGAACAACCGTAGACACTCTATATGTGAAGGTGGGAGTTGGCTATACAGGGTCGGAGTTGATTCCAAAATATATATATACTTTGAGTTGTGATCGACACCGAGACCGGTACACGGGTCACGATACGTATTATTTAATTCGAATATTATATATTAAATTATATATGAATCATTGAACCATCGGACTATTGGACTGCTAACTTTGGACAATTAAAATGAATTAAATTAAAATATTGATTATAACATATGAAACTAAATAATTCTTCAAGCTTGCCACTTGATTTCATCCTAAACCTCATTTGTATCTCGACGATTACAATTCGCGTTTAAATCTTTCATAATTCATGAAAATACCTCAATCGAGAAGTTGAACCAATCGCACTTCATCTACGGAAGAAAAGATTCTTGCATATAGTTATGCACCTAAAAACTCCCGGAAACTGAGTCAACGTTTAACACGTAGCAGTGTTAATTCCTTTAGTGTTATTAATACCCAAAATAACTCTACAATCCCTTTCCAAATTAGCCAATTTTTGTTACAGCTCCAACAAATTAACTTAGACTTCTCAGTAAGACCAGTCTTATTATAACCTCGATATATACACCTTGACCTTGCGCCGTCGTTATCGGGAAATCTTTTATATTCCACCATATTACCATAAGCGTTAAATATCTAAAAACACAATACCTCGGATTGATAACCAACGATTCAGATATGGCTGCATTCAATGCAGAGGAAACAGTAAAATTTTAGATGGCCTAAATAGCCAAAAGTTTGATGATAAAGAAGGGAGTGTTAGGAACGCTCGATAGAAAATTTGGTACTGAAAAATGGATTGAGCTAACCGTGAAGGAAACAAAGAACAAATACAAGGACTGAAACTGCCTTCAAAGAATCCAAACGATTCAATGCCTGCCGAAACCGTTAGCAGAAACCCTACTCCTTATTATAAACCTTTCCAGATGATATTCATTATCATCATCTTATCCTAGATATTATAAGATATCTTCATATCTTCCGTTATAAATATTCTCCATAATTCTGAAAATATTTTCACAACTATCCTTATCTGAAATTATTTATCACTCCGTAACATCTGCGTTATAACATAAAAGAAACTATGTTAGTTTCTAAAATTTGAAATCTTCGAAAATGAAATATGAAAGTTTTGAAGCAGTGTTGGGAACTGATGCATGAATTAGTATAATATAATGAAACTTGATCAACTTCATTATATTATAGTAAGCCATGTTAAGTTTCTAATGGAATATGATGATTCACAATACCATCATCATGTGCCATGTCACACGGCTCTTACATTCTATTCAATCTCCAAACGTATTAGGAACATATCATCTTGATAGTTCTATTTTTCCAGGGTATTTTGGTAATTTAACGAATCAAAATTTGTACCAATACCAATTCTTTCTTAGAGCATTAGCTATGTTCATTCTGAATTTTATACCTACGAATTTCGAACTATTGATCGCTTGACTCAAGGACGGGAAGATATCAAACTCAACAACCACCCAGGATCTACAAACCGTGTATATCAAAACGTATTGCAACGTAAAGACACGGGAGAATTAAAAACATTATAATTTCGAATGATAGAAGTGAATAGATTCTTCTGAGAGTAGATGAAAAGAAGAATGACAGATGTAAAAATTAGGGGTATATCAAGAATCAGAATTAGATGGAGCATATCGACGAATGTTTTAAAATAGGAATTAAGGAGAAATAGTGGAAGATGTAGGCTATGGAAATAAGGAAGTAAAGGAGGTGGATTTATAGTGAAATATTCGACAAGAAAAATCGAAACAGATTGCCGCATTAAATCAAAGAAAATCCTGATCGTAGAAGAATCAAATCTTATTATAAAAGATTTTCTTTAAATTTCTTAAATTCCGGAAATCAAATCTAATCACATCATCGGTTAAAACAATTCCATATCTACTCATTTCATTATTTTGTGATAGCTTCACTCGTGCGCTTCACATGATCGAATCGTTTTATCCATATCTTCCAATAATGATAAAACTCTATTATTACCTCATAATTGTCATGAAAACATTCTTATTGTTATTTATGACAACCTCAACCAAATTTCGAGGACGAAATTTCTTTAACGGGTGGGTACTGTAACGACCCAGAAATTTTCGACCAAATTTGAACCTTAATCTCTATAGGTTTCCGACACGATAAGCAAAAACCCTAATGTTGAGTCTAGAAAGTCTGAAATCTATAATTGGATAATTAATTACCCTTTGACTAGGTCTGACGATTCACGAACAATTATGTGTATTAGATATATAATACTTTACATAAAAGTATTTTGTTTTGATATAACTGATTTACAAGATTAAGTGATAATGATGATTTACATGATTAGTATTCGATACTGTACGTTTCTTGAAATGGAGATTCAATTATTACTTTATGTTTACACGTTTCTTTGAATTTAACATGGGATATTTTATTATGATTATTTTATTTGGATGATCAACACTCGTGAATCAACATTGATTAATTAGATTACTGTGTTTATTTTTTTTTTTTCTATACTATATTATTACTCTATGTATTATCAATATATATACACAGACATAATATCTTAAGAACCACCACTTGTAAACTATTTTTTTTCTTCCATCGTGAAACCCTTTTTCTTTTGTTTCCTGATTCTTATGTAAACTTCATCATCACCATTTATTATTTACAAACACCACCTTATGATCTTTATTCATCAATCGATTACTGGATATTTCCTGTGTTAACCAAATCGAACCTTTTCTTGTTGGTGTTAACACACGAAACCCCTTTAACCATCAACCTCCACTCCACCACCTTCGGCTATAATCATCAACGTAAACTACCACCATCAAGCACCACCATGTTCGATGATTGAGAACCAAACCATTTTACTACAAACTAACCCGAACATCTTTGTGGTGTCGCTATACGAACCTCACCTGGAATCTCTTCTTCATCGTCCATCATTTGATCATCTTCACAAACCACCCTACGGTTCACCACAACTCAATCATCACCTCTCTAAACCGACACCCTAAAATAACCAACACCACCATTTGATCTCTGTACGACTACTTGTTTTGCTTCTAATTCTGTTTTCTGTTCAACAAGAACACAAACCGAGATCCTTCTGACCTGCTGTTGTTATTTCGAAGATAAACAAATCATCATCATCGAATAATCACTACCTGCTACCGTTTTGCTTCGATTCTATTCATCGATCACAACAAACCACCTTAACCCTCGACAACAATATATCTCTCTCCCTCTCCTGTCCTCGCTGTAAATCATCAAGAACCCACACCAAATCACCATGATCCATCATTCACAACCATTACATCGCCAAACACCATAATCTCTCTCTCTCACTATCTCTCTCTCTCCTCTTTCTGTTTTCCTGTTTCAGTCGACAAAACAATCACCAAACTATCGACTATTGTTTCGTTCGGTTCTTGAAACCACCTTCACCATTCCTCATCAACAAAACATAACCATAACCATAATCTTCCTGTCTCTGTAACCGCTGTAAAGAACCGAAGAAAACACACACATAACTATCACGACTCTATCTATTTCTCTCCTCTTTCATTCTCTCTCTATAGTCTTTGTTAAGAAGACCACCATGAATCATTACCTTTGAACCCGTTTAACCACCAATTTTTTTTAATAAATTCTATTGTGGTTGGTTAAATAGAAAAGGTGATCACGTAAAAAGGATAATGATTGGGTTGGATAAAGGATGATGTGCTGTAAAGGCATCCAAATTTGTTTTGTATCGATCTGGATTGTTTTGTGTCGATGAGCCGTAAGGAAACAGAACCCTAGGTATCGAATTCTAAGTAAAAATATGTGTGGACTTGTTTCAATATTACAATGGACTTGTATGTTTATGGGTCGATATGTTAGATTAGGTTTTGGGCCGAGATTATGTGTCAGTTGGGCCACCGGATGTTCGATTTTCTGTTTGGGCCGAAGTTGGGTCTTATAATCCTGCAATTAATCGGTGGAGTATTTTGGTCGAAGAAGAGGAAAACTGAAAATACGTATTTATTATATATAAAATACGAATATTAATAGAAAAAGAAAGGCAGATGGATGGTTAAGGGCGTAGTTTAGCTAGCGTGAGGTCGGGGGTTCGAGCCCCGTTGTGGACAATTCTTTTTATCATAATTTTAAAGGGTATACACTCATTTTATTATTATTATTATTATTATTATTATTATTATTATTATTATTATTATTATTATTATTATTATTATTATGTTATTACAAATATTAAAAATATAAATATTAGTATCATTATTATTATTAGTAAAAATTATTATCTTATAGTTATTATTATTAGTATTCATTATTATTAAAAATTAACATTTTATTAAATGTATCATTTTTATTATTAATATTACAAGTATCATTGTTAACTCTATTATTATTATTATTATTATTTTTATCATTACTAATATTATTTAAGTATTGTTATAATTTTAACAAACAAACGATATAGATACATATACAAAAAATATATTCATATTTTTTTATATATAAAATGAATATATGAAACATATAAATTATTAAAATAATAGTTGCAATTAATTAAAATAACATATAAATTATTATTATAACAAATATAGTAGTTAATATTAATACTTATACTTGTTTACTTGTTAGAATATGTGTTAATATAAATAATTGATATAGGTTCGTGAATCCGAGGCCAACCCTACACTTGTTCAATGATGTTATATGTATTTTTACTACAAAATACAGTATGGTGAGTATATAGTCCCTTTTAAATTTCAAATATTTTGGGCTGAGAATACATGCGCTGTTTTTTTTTATAAATGATTTACGTTATGGACACAAATGACTAAAATTACGTTCTACATGGGTTTGAATCAAAAATCCCCTAGCTTGGTAACTTTAACTATTGGTTTATGAACTGGTAGGCGCGAATCCTAAAGATAGATCTATCGGGTTTTACACCCCCACCCAGATGTTGTTCTAGTAAACTAGAAGAACGGGTGTTTAGTACTTCGAGGTTAACGGAACGCACTTGATTCGGTGCACATATTATTATAACTCAGGGGTACACACTCTTGTTAAGGCTAGTTACCGGGTGCCCACTGCTTGGAATGTTTTTCATACACTTGCGAGTGTATTATGTTTATAAATATGAAATCTTGTGGTCCATAGTTATAACGCTGCTAGCATCAAACCTATATATCTCACCAACTTTATGTTGACGTTTTAAAGCATGTTTATTCTCAGGTACGAATTAAGTCTTCCGCTGTGCATTTGCTCATATTAAGGACCTTACTTGGAGTCGATCATCGCAATGGAACCAGATGTTGTTGATTTCGTCCAGGGGGGATAAGGACGGGTCGCTACAGACGTCTTTCAAAATATGCCATGAATGACTCCAAGTAATATCCTTAAAATGAGCTAATGCACAGCGGAAGATTTCTTTAATACCTGAGAATAAACATGCTTTAAAGTGTCAACCAAAAGGTTGGTGAGTTCATAGGTTTATCATAACAATCATTTCAATATATTAATAGACCACAAGATTTCCGTTTATAAATATATGTACACTCGCAAGTGTATAAAGTATTCTATAAGTTGTAGGCACCCGGTAACAAGCCTTAACGTTCATGTTTTACCCTCTGAAGTACACCAGATCAGGTGTGTTTAAAATAACCTCGAAGTACTAAAGCATCCCATAGTGAGGATGGGGATTGTCAGGCCCAATAGATCTATCTTTAGGATTCGCGCCTACCGTACATAGACAAGCAGTTTAATGTTATCAAGCTAAGGGTATATTTCTGGTTTAAAATATTTCTGTTCACCATAGTTTAATTTTACAGAATTTTTTTTTTAGTAACAACGGGAGGATTAGTTCGGGTTATTACAGTTGGTATCAGAGCGTTGGTCTTAGCGAACCAGGCCTTGCATTAGTGTGTCTGACTGGTAGTTGTTAGAATACATTAGTGAGTCTGGACTTTGACTGTGTCTACCTGTCAAAAAGTTTTGCTTATCATTTCTAGTCGGAAACCATCTGCTTATCATCCTTAGGGAAGTGTCTGCTTATCATTCTTTAGTCTAGACACGTCTTACTGCATTTAGTGCATCGATAGTGTATAAACAAAAATTCATATCTTAGCGCATCTGTAGACTTGCTCGTCATATGTCGTAAGTCCCTCTGTAGGCTACGAAATCTTTGGTATTATACATAGATATTCTATATAGCTAGAATATCATCCGACATCCGAAAAATCATTTCACATCGAAGATCTCTTCCATCCACCAAATTGCTCTTTCAACCTGAAGCGTTTACCGGCGAACCTGTTCGAGAAACCATTTTCTCTCCCCTTTTTCCAAGTATCTCATCACGATTACATACTATCCCATATCTCGAATCTTATTCATTCGCTCGCTTCAACCGTCAATCATCCTGTAGTACTAGAAGAAGTTAACAAACTACGCGCTCGTGTGATGACTTTGGAGAAATTGGTGCGAAGGTTACTAACACCAGCAGCAGCACCAGCAGCATAATTAGTACCACCATCATCGACGTCGACAGTACCCTTATCATCTCTAAACCATAACCGCGCCGTAACTCTCAATATCACAATCTGTACCTCGAATATCAACGTTACACGCCTCAATATCACCATCTGTACTTCGAGTATGAACTTCGTTCTACACATCGATCTACATCGGCTATCTTCGCTTTACGTATCATTCTACCTCATTTTTCCTCGTTCGACATGGTGAATATGTAATTTCTAAAGTTTTAGAGATTATGTAATCTAATATTAACGGTAAATCAGATGAGTATTTGACTCATTAAATCCATGATTACATCCGATGAACATATATATGCAAGTATATTTTCATAAAGATTGTAATTAAAAATTCTTTTGTACAAACTGTTAATGATGAAAATATTTTAACGGGTGGGTAGTACCCGAGAAATATTTAGAATTCACATTAATAAGTTACACTGTACATTCTTCGAATCTGATTCAACGGTCATTTATTATCCTACCTACGACTACCGATATACGTATCCGTTCACCACAGAATAACCATTTCTATTCAAATTTCATATTTGGATTTTGACCTATCAGAATCCAACAAGTGGCATAACGAAGAAAACATTGGACAAAAAATAAAAGTGTTAGAAACAAACGAATTAATTAATTGGAATTGTGATAGGATTTCACGCTAACTGTTCCGGCTAACTATTCCCAGCTAACATTTAATTTATCGCAATTTACATTCTCGCAATTTTATTTATCGCCATTTAATTTCTGTTATTTATTTTTACGCACTTTAAATAACGGGACACGTATGCAAGGTTTCGACTTATCATATCGACCCATCTATATATATATTTCGGAACAACCGTAGACACTCTATATGTGAAGGTGGGAGTTGGCTATACAGGGTCGGAGTTGATTCTAAAATATATATATACTTTGAGTTGTGATCGACACCGAGACCGGTACACGGGTCACGATACGTATTATTTAATTCGAATATTATATATTAAATTATACATGAATCATTGAACCATCAGACTATTGAACTGCTAACTTTGGACAATTAAAATGAATTAAATTAAAATATTGATTATAACATATGAAACTAAATAATTCTTTAAGCTTGCCACTTGATTCATTCTAAACCTCATTTGTACCTCGACAATTTCAATTCGCGTTCAAACCTTTTATAATTCTTGAAAACACCTCGATCGAGAAGTTGAACCAACCGCACTTCATCCATGGAAGAAAATATTTATGCACCTGAAAAACTCTCGACTCCAAAGTCATAGTTTAATTCGTAACTGTGTTGAATCCTTTATCATTTATTAGCAAAAACAACGTTACGATTCATTTTCAAAGTAGCCAAATTTTGTCACAGCTCCAGCAAGCCAACTTCGACTTTTCGTTTGAATCAGCCTTATTATAACTTTGATACATACGATTAGCTTTCCTCCTCGTTACCGGAGAATCTTTTATATTCCACCATACTACCAACAGCGTTTAACCATTTAAAAACAATATTCTTTTGAAATCACCTCGGTTTAAAAACCAATGACCCAGATTCGTTAACTTTGAAAATGCTGACGAAGCAGTATGTTGTAGATGGTCTTAATGGTCAAAAGTTGATGATAAAGAAGGAGGTGTTAGGAACGCTCGATAGAAAATTTAGTACCAAAAAGCGGATTATGCGAAACTATGAAGAACGCCGTGGACAAATCATAAAGAATAAGTTTGACTTCAAAGAATCCAAACGAGTCAGTGCCTGCTGAAACCGTTAGTAAGAACCCTACTCCTTATTCTAAACTTTTCCAGATGATATCCTTCATTATCATCTTATCTTAGATATTATAAGATATCTCCATATCTTCCGTTATACATATTCTCCATATTTCTGGAGATATTTTCACAACTATTCTTATTTGGGATCATTTATCTCTCCGTAACATCTGCGTTACAACATAAAAGAAACTGTGTTAGTTTCTAAGTTCTAAAACCTTCGAGTTTAAAATATGAATGTTTTTGAAGTAATGTTGGGAATTGATGCATGAATTATTATAATATAATGAAACTTGATCAACTTCATTATATTACAGTAAGTCATGTTAAGTTTCTAATGAAATGTGATGATTCACAGTACCGTCATCATGTGCCAGGTTACACGGCTCTTACATTCTAGCTAATTCCCAAACATATTAAGAACATATCATCCTGATAGTTCTATCTTTTCCAGGATATTCTGGTAATTTGACAAATCAAACTCGTGCCATTACCATTTCTTTCTAAGAGCATTAGCTATGTTCATACCGAATTTCATATCTACGAATTCTGGACCAATAATCGCTTGACTCGAAATCGGGAAGAGAAAACATAAGCATGAAGCTCCGAAAAATAATGAAGGATATAAAACCCAACAACCAACCAGAAACTACAAACCGTATATATCAATGCATATAGCAATATAAAGACACGGGAGAACTAGAAACACTATAAACCCAAGAGTATAGTAGAAGTAAATAGATTCCTCCGGCGGTAGATGAAAAAGAAGGAAGACAGATGCGAGGATTAATAGTATATTAAGAATCAGGATTTGATGGAGCATATTAAGGAATGAATTGAGAGAGAGAGAGAGAATAGAAGATGTGATATGTGAAAAATAAGGAAGACGAAGAGGTGAGTTTATAGTAGTATATCCGACAGAGAAATCGGAATAGATATTTGCATTTAATCAAAGAAGATCTTGATTTCCTAAATCGCTGAAGAATCAAATCTTATTACGTAAGATTTTCTTTAAATCTCTTAAATCCCGGAAGTCAATAGTAACTACGTCATCAGTTGAAACAAATACATTTATTTATTCATTTCACTCTTTTGTGATAGCTTCACTCGTGCGCTTGATTTGATCGAATTGTTTTATCTATATCTCTTAATACGGATAAAACTCCATTATTACCTCATATTCGTCATGAAAACATTCATATTGTTATCTATGACAACCCATACCAAATTTCGGGGACGAAATTTCTTTAACGGGTGGGTACTGTAACGACCCGGAAATTTCCGACCAAATTTAAACCTTAAACTCTATAGGTTTCCGACACGATAAGCAAAAACCTTAATTTTGAGTCTAGAAAGTTTGAAATCTATATTCGGATAATCAGTTACCCTGTGTCTATGCCTGGCGATTCACGAACAATTGTATGTAAATAAATATGTATATATGAATATAATTATAGGTATATATATATATATATATATATATATATATATATATATATATATATATATATATATATATTTATATAATATTTTGAATTAATAATGTAAACTTAATTTACAATGTAAAAGGATATTTAGTATAATTATGTATTGTTAAAAATATATATTTATATATGTATATAAATTTAAAATATGAAAGTTTGTTATATCTTTATTATTACTAGTATTATTATTATTGGATATTATTATTACCAGTTATCACTTACGACTATTATTATTAAAATTTATTAATATCATAAAGATACAATTTATTACCATTATCATTAAAATCATTATTGTTGTTATAAAAACTATTAGAAAATAATACAATTTATTATTATCATTTATAATATTAGTATTAGTATTCTTATGACTTTAAGTATTATTTATAAGATTACTATTATCATTTTCTTTTATTACTACAATTGTCATTATTATTTTTAGTATTATTATTATTAATATAATAACCAATATTATTAATATTATTGATACTATCAGTATTATTTTTGACTAGTAATATATTTATAATTATTTTTATGATTATCATTAATATTACCACTAAAAATTTTTATTTAAAATTATCATTATCATAATTTTTATTACTTATATCATTGTTATTAATATTACTAGTATATTTTTTTTAAAATATTATTATTAATAACATTAAACGTAATATTATTATTATTTATATAAATGTATTTATTAATTATTAATTATCAATATTAATTATATAATATGTTCTTAAAATCAAAGAAAAAGAATCGAAATTGACATACTTTTACATCAAACTGTTTTCAGAAATTGTTTTATTAACACAAATTGGTACGATTATTTACTTTAATTCCACAATCAAACAAATACAGTCATGACCCGTTTTAATATTTCTGTAGCTGATTGATATTGGTTGTCGACTTAAGCTGTTATAAAACAAATGGATTACTCAGTGTCATTGACACATTTGATCAATTACACATCGTCCATATCAATAAACACCATCTGTTTTAATCGATTGAATTTTAAAAAGAAAAAGGTTTGAGCACCGCCGCCCCTGTTCTTCATCCATTTGAGCCAAAATTAGAATACGCGTTTTAATTCAAAATTTATAAATGCAGTTCTATCCTAAATCTTCTATTTTAACTCTCTGAAAAGATTCAAGCTCCAATTTTTAGTATCAAGAAAGAAGTCGTGAGACAAAGTCTATTTTACAAAAGTTGAACGGTCTCTTATTCATAAAAATTCGATTTGATCTCTGTATCTCTGAATCAATTGACGATTTGGGAAGATTAAATGAGTAATTTAGAATCGATTTCATGTAGAAATCGAAGCCTGAAACGTTCTTAATCTCAAAGTTTGGAATCGGAGCTTATGTATGTTTACAGCGGGTCTGTTTTTGTTTTTTTTTTTTTCAATTCGTTTCCAAATAATTCAAACATTTAATACAAGATGATTATCTGTCGTTTATAACTAATTTAAATAAACGAGTAAAAGTTACAAACGGTGGATATCTCTGGTCGATGTAATAGGGAAGAAGAAGAATATGATATAATAACACGGTTTATAACAATTAAAGGAGGATTATAAATCAGATAACAGTCAGTAGCCTGAATGGTTAATGGATTGTGTCGGGTTTCAAAAGGTCCCGGGTTCGAGTCCCACGTTGGGCAGTTTAATTTTTTTTTACACTACAAGGTATAACCAATGTTATCTTTATTATTGTAATTAATATTATTACTATTATCATCATTAAAATTTACATTATAATTAAATTAGTATTAATATTTTATCAGTACTAATATTACTATAAGTATTAACATTTTAATTATTGTTATAATCATTATTATTACTAGAATTATTATTATTACTATCATTAATTATTATTACATGTATAGCTATTATCAATATAAAAATTATTATTTCCATTATTACCATTAAAATTATTATTATTAATTTGCTAAATAAATATTGTATACATAAGAGAAATATAATTATTACATATTATATAACTATATTGATATTTTTATAATAAATACTAGTTATTTATTTAAAATATATGAAATAAATATAGTCAATTAAGTTATTAATGAAATATATAAATTACCAAAGTAACAATTAACAATTATATACAATTTGTTTGATTACGATTACCTGTGTTAATATATATATATAATTGATATAGGTTCGTGAATCCGAGGCCAACCTTATACTTGTTAAATGGTGTTATATGTATTTTTACTACAAAATACAGTATGGTGAGTATATAGTCCCTTTTAAACTCTAAATATTTTTGGGTTGAGAATACATGCGCTATTTTTATAAATGATTTACGTTATGGACACAAGTGACTAAAATTACGTTCTACATGGGTTTGAATCAAAAATCCCCTAGCTTGGTAACTTTAACTATTGGTTTATGAACTGGTAGGCGCGAATCCTAAAGATAGATCTATCGGGTTTTACACCCCCACCCAGATGTTGTTCTAGTAAACTAGAAGAACGGGTGTTTAGTACTTCGAGGTTAACGGAACGCACTTGATTCGGTGCACATATTATTATAACTCAGGGGTACACACTCTTGTTAAGGCTAGTTACCGGGTGCCCACTGCTTGGAATGCTTTTCATACACTTGCGAGTGTATTATGTTTATAAATATAAAATCTTGTGGTCCATAGTTATAACTCTGCTAGCATCAAATCTATATATCTCACCAACTTTATGTTGACTTTTTAAAGCATGTTATTCTCAGGTACGACTTAAGTCTTCCGTTGTGCATTAGCTCATATTAAGGACTTTACCTGGAGTCGATCAACGCAATGGTAACAACTATTTCGAATTTGGAGCATGATAATATTGTAAATCATTTATTACTTTAACATATAAATGATATTATCATTAATTATTAACATTTTTATTAAAAATCATTGTTATTAGCATTTTTTTTCTTTTCTTTTTAGAATTAGTTTTATAAATGTTATTATTATCATTAGTAACATTATTATTGCTATCATATTATTACAAATTTTGTATTGTTATTATGTATAATATTAAAAGCATTATTATTATAATTATTAATAACATTGATTATAATATATAAAATTAAATATATAAATATAAGTGTTATACATACATGAAAATATATAAAAACAAATAGATGTATATAAATATATATATATATATATATATATATATATATATATTAGAAAATCTGTATTATTATTTATTATTATTATTATTATTATTAACATAATTAAAATTTTTAATTATTAAAACAATAATAATAGGATAAGCGTGATTGTGCAAATTAGGATCCAAATTCAATCTATGTCACAATCCAACTGTGATCCGTTTTTGTTTTGTTACCTCAAATTCGTATTACAAACAGATAGAGTTAAAAACAGATATAAGTCACTATCTCCTTTTTATATTTTTGTTATTTTTATTTTCCTTGAATAAACTACTGGCCGAATTTTTATGATATATAAATGATAGAATTACACATATATATAGGCTAAGTTTTCGGTTTTACAGGGTTAATATTAATTATCAATTGAAAACACCGTGTCTGTTGGATTTTAATCAGAAAAGGGCAAGAACACCCCGACCTCTGTTCTTGACTTCTTTCAACCGAAAATTCAAAATCAAATGAACTACTAAAAATTACAAACGCGATTCTATTAGGAATTAATTACTTCAGCTACTGGTAAAGTTTTAAAATTCAATTCTCTGAATTTAATTCGAATTTCAAAGTTAAAACTTATTATTTGGAAAGTCGAACTATCTGTTTTTTTTTTCTGAAATCTGAATTTGTTTTGATGTTTTCCATTGAATTGATGATTGAGAAAGTTTTTAGAGATGATTTGAAACAAAACTTGTGTTGTAACTATCATTCAAAACTGCTTTGAATTCGAGAATGAGGTTTGAGTTCCTCAAAGTTCATAACGGGTTGCTGTTAAACCAATTTCATTTTGTATGTCATTATTAAATCAATTAACTATTAAAAATCGTTTCTGTTTTAAGTCATGAACCTAAATCGTGTTATAAATTTATTGTGTTGATGGTTGATTGCTCTGATCGATTTCAATGTTGAAGAAGAACATAACAGACGGATATTTAAGTTATAAAAATTTGGAATGGGTTTAAAACAGATAGACAGGTCGGCTTGACTGGTTAAGTACTTGTTGGGCATTCGGGGGAGTCTCGGGTTCGAGTCATGGGGGTGACAGTTATCTTTTTAGGCCGAATTTGACTTAAGGTATATTATTTTATCCAAACATGTGTTATTATTATTATGATTGTAATATTATTATTATTATTTCTTATTATTATTACTATCATTACTATCATTGTTATTTGTATTATTATTATTGTTATTATACCTTGTATTATAATCATAATCATTAATAATATTAAGTATTTTTATTATCATAATTATAAAGATTACTTTACTAATAAAATTTACAAATTTTATTTATTATTATTACTTGAATATTACTATTATCACTATTAATATTCCTACAAATAAGGTAACAAATATTATTAACCAAGGTTACTATTTTCAATATTACTAACTTTAATTATTTATCATCCTTATTTTGGTATTATTATTAATGCAGCAAATAGATAATATTTGTATACAAGTATAGTTAATACGCATAACCTAATTATATTAATATTTAATTATATGAAATGAAAAGATGTAAATGAATAATAAAACTTATAAAACATTAAATATAGGAATTACAACATTAAGAATAAACAAATTGGTTCGACTACGATTATATATTTTAATATATATATATAATTATTATAGGTTCGTGAATCCGAGGCCAACCTTGCAATTAATCAATGATGTTATATGTATTTTACTACAAAATACAGTATGGTGAGTATATAGTTCCCTTTTAAACTTTAAATATTTTTGGGCTGAGAATACATGTGCTATTTTTATAAATGATTTACGTTATGGACACAAGTGACTAAAATTACGTTCTACATGGGTTTGAATCAAAAATCCCCTAGCTTGGTAACTTTAACTATTGGTTTATGAACTGGTAGGCGCGAATCCTAAAGATAGATCTATCGGGTTTTACACCCCCACCCAGATGTTGTTCTAGTCACTACTAAACTAGAAAAACGGGTGTTTAGTACTTCGAGGTTAACGGAACGCACTTGATTCGGTGCACATATTATTATAACTCAGGGGTACACACTCTTGTTAAGGCTAGTTACCGGGTGCCCACTGCTTGGAATGCTTTTCATACACTTGCGAGTGTATTATATTTTTATATATGAAATCTTGTGGTCCATAGTTATAACTCTGCAAGCATCAAATCTATATATCTCACCAACTTTATGTTGACGGTTTAAAGCATGTTATTCTCAGGTATGGATTAAGTCTTCCGCTGTGCATTAGCTCATGTTAAGGACATTACTTGGAGCCGACTGTAACGACCCGGAAATTTCCGACCAAATTTAAACCTTAAACTCTATAGGTTTCCGACACGATAAGCAAAAACCTTAATTTTGAGTCTAAAAAGTTTGAAATCTATATTCGGATAATCAGTTACCCTGTGTCTATGCCTGGCGATTCACGAACAATTGTATGTAAATAAATATGTATATATGAATATAATTATAGGTATATATATATATATATATATATATATATATATATATATATATATATATATTTATATAATATTTTGAATTAATAATGTAAACTTAATTTACAATGTAAAAGGATATTTAGTATAATTATGTATTGTTAAAAATATATATTTATATATGTATATAAATTTAAAATATGAAAGTTTGTTATATCTTTATTATTACTAGTATTATTATTATTGGATATTATTATTACCAGTTATCACTTACGACTATTATTATTAAAATTTATTAATATCATAAAGATACAATTTATTACCATTATCATTAAAATCATTATTGTTGTTATAAAAACTATTAGAAAATAATACAATTTATTATTATCATTTATAATATTAGTATTAGTATTCTTATGACTTTAAGTATTATTTATAAGATTACTATTATCATTTTCTTTTATTACTACAATTGTCATTATTATTTTTAGTATTATTATTATTAATATAATAACCAATATTATTAATATTATTGATACTATCAGTATTATTTTTGACTAGTAATATATTTATAATTATTTTTATGATTATCATTAATATTACCACTAAAAATTTTTATTTAAAATTATCATTATCATAATTTTTATTACTTATATCATTGTTATTAATATTACTAGTATATTTTTTTTAAAATATTATTATTAATAACATTAAACGTAATATTATTATTATTTATATAAATGTATTTATTAATTATTAATTATCAATATTAATTATATAATATGTTCTTAAAATCAAAGAAAAAGAATCGAAATTGACATACTTTTACATCAAACTGTTTTCAGAAATTGTTTTATTAACACAAATTGGTACGATTATTTACTTTAATTCCACAATCAAACAAATACAGTCATGACCCGTTTTAATATTTCTGTAGCTGATTGATATTGGTTGTCGACTTAAGCTGTTATAAAACAAATGGATTACTCAGTGTCATTGACACATTTGATCAATTACACATCGTCCATATCAATAAACACCATCTGTTTTAATCGATTAAATTTTAAAAAGAAAAAGGTTTGAGCACCGCCGCCCCTGTTCTTCATCCATTTGAGCCAAAATTAGAATACGCGTTTTAATTCAAAATTTATAAATGCAGTTCTATCCTAAATCTTCTATTTTAACTCTCTGAAAAGATTCAAGCTCCAATTTTTAGTATCAAGAAAGAAGTCGTGAGACAAAGTCTATTTTACAAAAGTTGAACGGTCTCTTATTCATAAAAATTCGATTTGATCTCTGTATCTCTGAATCAATTGACGATTTGGGAAGATTAAATGAGTAATTTAGAATCGATTTCATGTAGAAATCGAAGCCTGAAACGTTCTTAATCTCAAAGTTTGGAATCGGAGCTTATGTATGTTTACAGCGGGTCTGTTTTTGTTTTTTTTTTTTTCAATTCGTTTCCAAATAATTCAAACATTTAATACAAGATGATTATCTGTCGTTTATAACTAATTTAAATAAACGAGTAAAAGTTACAAACGGTGGATATCTCTGGTCGATGTAATAGGGAAGAAGAAGAATATGATATAATAACACGGTTTATAACAATTAAAGGAGGATTATAAATCAGATAACAGTCAGTAGCCTGAATGGTTAATGGATTGTGTCGGGTTTCAAAAGGTCCCGGGTTCGAGTCCCACGTTGGGCAGTTTAATTTTTTTTTACACTACAAGGTATAACCAATGTTATCTTTATTATTGTAATTAATATTATTACTATTATCATCATTAAAATTTACATTATAATTAAATTAGTATTAATATTTTATCAGTACTAATATTACTATAAGTATTAACATTTTAATTATTGTTATAATCATTATTATTACTAGAATTATTATTATTACTATCATTAATTATTATTACATGTATAGCTATTATCAATATAAAAATTATTATTTCCATTATTACCATTAAAATTATTATTATTAATTTGCTAAATAAATATTGTATACATAAGAGAAATATAATTATTACATATTATATAACTATATTGATATTTTTATAATAAATACTAGTTATTTATTTAAAATATATGAAATAAATATAGTCAATTAAGTTATTAATGAAATATATAAATTACCAAAGTAACAATTAACAATTATATACAATTTGTTTGATTACGATTACCTGTGTTAATATATATATATAATTGATATAGGTTCGTGAATCCGAGGCCAACCTTATACTTGTTAAATGGTGTTATATGTATTTTTACTACAAAATACAGTATGGTGAGTATATAGTCCCTTTTAAACTCTAAATATTTTTGGGTTGAGAATACATGCGCTATTTTTATAAATGATTTACGTTATGGACACAAGTGACTAAAATTACGTTCTACATGGGTTTGAATCAAAAATCCCCTAGCTTGGTAACTTTAACTATTGGTTTATGAACTGGTAGGCGCGAATCCTAAAGATAGATCTATCGGGTTTTACACCCCCACCCAGATGTTATTCTAGTAAACTAGAAGAACGGGTGTTTAGTACTTCGAGGTTAACGGAACGCACTTGATTCGGTGCACATATTATTATAACTCAGGGGTACACACTCTTGTTAAGGCTAGTTACCGGGTGCCCACTGCTTGGAATGCTTTTCATACACTTGCGAGTGTATTATGTTTATAAATATAAAATCTTGTGGTCCATAGTTATAACTCTGCTAGCATCAAATCTATATATCTCACCAACTTTATGTTGACTTTTTAAAGCATGTTATTCTCAGGTACGACTTAAGTCTTCCGTTGTGCATTAGCTCATATTAAGGACTTTACCTGGAGTCGATCAACGCAATGGGACCAACTATTGAAGATTCCGTCCGGGAGGATTAGTTCGGGTTATTACAGTTGGTATCAGAGCGTTGGTCTTAGCGAACCAGGCCTTGCATTAGTGTGTCTAACTGGTAGTTGTTAGAATACATTAGTGAGTCTGGACTTTGACTGTGTCTACCTGTCAAAAAGTTTTGCTTATCATTTCTAGTCGGAAACCATCTGCTTATCATCCTTAGGGAAGTGTCTGCTTATCATTCTTTAGTCTAGACACGTCTTACTGCATTTAGTGCATCGATAGTGTATAAACAAAAATTCATATCTTAGCGCATCTGTAGACTTGCTCGTCATATGTCGTAAGTCCCTCTGTAGGCTACGAAATCTTTGGTATTATACATAGATATTCTATATAGCTAGAATATCATCCGACATCCGAAAAATCATTTCACATCGAAGATCTCTTCCATCCACCAAATTGCTCTTTCAACCTGAAGCGTTTACCGGCGAACCTGTTCGAGAAACCATTTTCTCTCCCCTTTTTCCAAGTATCTCATCACGATTACATACTATCCCATATCTCGAATCTTATTCATTCGCTCGCTTCAACCGTCAATCATCCTGTAGTACTAGAAGAAGTTAACAAACTACGCGCTCGTGTGATGACTTTGGAGAAATTGGTGCGAAGGTTACTAACACCAGCAGCAGCACCAGCAGCATAATTAGTACCACCATCATCGACGTCGACAGTACCCTTATCATCTCTAAACCATAACCGCGCCGTAACTCTCAATATCACAATCTGTACCTCGAATATCAACGTTACACGCCTCAATATCACCATCTGTACTTCGAGTATGAACTTCGTTCTACACATCGATCTACATCGGCTATCTTCGCTTTACGTATCATTCTACCTCATTTTTCCTCGTTCGACATGGTGAATATGTAATTTCTAAAGTTTTAGAGATTATGTAATCTAATATTAACGGTAAATCAGATGAGTATTTGACTCATTAAATCCACGATTACATCCGATGAACATATATATGCAAGTATATTTTCATAAAGATTGTAATTAAAAATTCTTTTGTACAAACTGTTAATGATGAAAATATTTTAACGGGTGGGTAGTACCCGAGAAATATTTAGAATTCACATTAATAAGTTACACTGTACATTCTTCGAATCTGATTCAACGGTCATTTATTATCCTACCTACGACTACCGATATACGTATCCGTTCACCACAGAATAACCATTTCTATTCAAATTTCATATTTGGATTTTGACCTATCAGAATCCAACAAGTGGCATAACGAAGAAAACATTGGACAAAAAATAAAAGTGTTAGAAACAAACGAATTAATTAATTGGAATTGTGATAGGATTTCACGCTAACTGTTCCGGCTAACTATTCCCAGCTAACATTTAATTTATCGCAATTTACATTCTCGCAATTTTATTTATCGCCATTTAATTTCTGTTATTTATTTTTACGCACTTTAAATAACGGGACACGTATGCAAGGTTTCGACTTATCATATCGACCCATCTATATATATATTTCGGAACAACCGTAGACACTCTATATGTGAAGGTGGGAGTTGGCTATACAGGGTCGGAGTTGATTCTAAAATATATATATACTTTGAGTTGTGATCGACACCGAGACCGGTACACGGGTCACGATACGTATTATTTAATTCGAATATTATATATTAAATTATACATGAATCATTGAACCATCAGACTATTGAACTGCTAACTTTGGACAATTAAAATGAATTAAATTAAAATATTGATTATAACATATGAAACTAAATAATTCTTTAAGCTTGCCACTTGATTCATTCTAAACCTCATTTGTACCTCGACAATTTCAATTCGCGTTCAAACCTTTTATAATTCTTGAAAACACCTCGATCGAGAAGTTGAACCAACCGCACTTCATCCATGGAAGAAAATATTTATGCACCTGAAAAACTCTCGACTCCAAAGTCATAGTTTAATTCGTAACTGTGTTGAATCCTTTATCATTTATTAGCAAAAACAACGTTACGATTCATTTTCAAAGTAGCCAAATTTTGTCACAGCTCCAGCAAGCCAACTTCGACTTTTCGTTTGAATCAGCCTTATTATAACTTTGATACATACGATTAGCTTTCCTCCTCGTTACCGGAGAATCTTTTATATTCCACCATACTACCAACAGCTTTTAACCATTTAAAAACAATATTCTTTTGAAATCACCTCGGTTTAAAAACCAATGACCCAGATTCGTTAACTTTGAAAATGCTGACGAAGCAGTATGTTGTAGATGGTCTTAATGGTCAAAAGTTGATGATAAAGAAGGAGGTGTTAGGAACGCTCGATAGAAAATTTAGTACCAAAAAGCGGATTATGCGAAACTATGAAGAACGCCGTGGACAAATCATAAAGAATAAGTTTGACTTCAAAGAATCCAAACGAGTCAGTGCCTGCTGAAACCGTTAGTAAGAACCCTACTCCTTATTCTAAACTTTTCCAGATGATATCCTTCATTATCATCTTATCTTAGATATTATAAGATATCTCCATATCTTCCGTTATACATATTCTCCATATTTCTGGAGATATTTTCACAACTATTCTTATTTGGGATCATTTATCTCTCCGTAACATCTGCGTTACAACATAAAAGAAACTGTGTTAGTTTCTAAGTTCTAAAACCTTCGAGTTTAAAATATGAATGTTTTTGAAGTAATGTTGGGAATTGATGCATGAATTATTATAATATAATGAAACTTGATCAACTTCATTATATTACAGTAAGTCATGTTAAGTTTCTAATGAAATGTGATGATTCACAGTACCGTCATCATGTGCCAGGTTACACGGCTCTTACATTCTAGCTAATTCCCAAACATATTAAGAACATATCATCCTGATAGTTCTATCTTTTCCAGGATATTCTGGTAATTTGACAAATCAAACTCGTGCCATTACCATTTCTTTCTAAGAGCATTAGCTATGTTCATACCGAATTTCATATCTACGAATTCTGGACCAATAATCGCTTGACTCGAAATCGGGAAGAGAAAACATAAGCATGAAGCTCCGAAAAATAATGAAGGATATAAAACCCAACAACCAACCAGAAACTACAAACCGTATATATCAATGCATATAGCAATATAAAGACACGGGAGAACTAGAAACACTATAAACCCAAGAGTATAGTAGAAGTAAATAGATTCCTCCGGCGGTAGATGAAAAAGAAGGAAGACAGATGCGAGGATTAATAGTATATTAAGAATCAGGATTTGATGGAGCATATTAAGGAATGAATTGAGAGAGAGAGAGAGAGAATAGAAGATGTGATATGTGAAAAATAAGGAAGACGAAGAGGTGAGTTTATAGTAGTATATCCGACAGAGAAATCGGAATAGATATTTGCATTTAATCAAAGAAGATCTTGATTTCCTAAATCGCTGAAGAATCAAATCTTATTACGTAAGATTTTCTTTAAATCTCTTAAATCCCGGAAGTCAATAGTAACTACGTCATCAGTTGAAACAAATACATTTATTTATTCATTTCACTCTTTTGTGATAGCTTCACTCGTGCGCTTGATTTGATCGAATTGTTTTATCTATATCTCTTAATACGGATAAAACTCCATTATTACCTCATATTCGTCATGAAAACATTCATATTGTTATCTATGACAACCCATACCAAATTTCGGGGACGAAATTTCTTTAACGGGTGGGTACTGTAACGACCCGGAAATTTCCGACCAAATTTAAACCTTAAACTCTATAGGTTTCCGACACGATAAGCAAAAACCTTAATTTTGAGTCTAGAAAGTTTGAAATCTATATTCGGATAATCAGTTACCCTGTGTCTATGCCTGGCGATTCACGAACAATTGTATGTAAATAAATATGTATATATGAATATAATTATAGGTATATATATATATATATATATATATATATATATATATATATATATATATATATATATATATATATATATATATTTATATAATATTTTGAATTAATAATGTAAACTTAATTTACAATGTAAAAGGATATTTAGTATAATTATGTATTGTTAAAAATATATATTTATATATGTATATAAATTTAAAATATGAAAGTTTGTTATATCTTTATTATTACTAGTATTATTATTATTGGATATTATTATTACCAGTTATCACTTACGACTATTATTATTAAAATTTATTAATATCATAAAGATACAATTTATTACCATTATCATTAAAATCATTATTGTTGTTATAAAAACTATTAGAAAATAATACAATTTATTATTATCATTTATAATATTAGTATTAGTATTCTTATGACTTTAAGTATTATTTATAAGATTACTATTATCATTTTCTTTTATTACTACAATTGTCATTATTATTTTTAGTATTATTATTATTAATATAATAACCAATATTATTAATATTATTGATACTATCAGTATTATTTTTGACTAGTAATATATTTATAATTATTTTTATGATTATCATTAATATTACCACTAAAAATTTTTATTTAAAATTATCATTATCATAATTTTTATTACTTATATCATTGTTATTAATATTACTAGTATATTTTTTTTAAAATATTATTATTAATAACATTAAACGTAATATTATTATTATTTATATAAATGTATTTATTAATTATTAATTATCAATATTAATTATATAATATGTTCTTAAAATCAAAGAAAAAGAATCGAAATTGACATACTTTTACATCAAACTGTTTTCAGAAATTGTTTTATTAACACAAATTGGTACGATTATTTACTTTAATTCCACAATCAAACAAATACAGTCATGACCCGTTTTAATATTTCTGTAGCTGATTGATATTGGTTGTCGACTTAAGCTGTTATAAAACAAATGGATTACTCAGTGTCATTGACACATTTGATCAATTACACATCGTCCATATCAATAAACACCATCTGTTTTAATCGATTGAATTTTAAAAAGAAAAAGGTTTGAGCACCGCCGCCCCTGTTCTTCATCCATTTGAGCCAAAATTAGAATACGCGTTTTAATTCAAAATTTATAAATGCAGTTCTATCCTAAATCTTCTATTTTAACTCTCTGAAAAGATTCAAGCTCCAATTTTTAGTATCAAGAAAGAAGTCGTGAGACAAAGTCTATTTTACAAAAGTTGAACGGTCTCTTATTCATAAAAATTCGATTTGATCTCTGTATCTCTGAATCAATTGACGATTTGGGAAGATTAAATGAGTAATTTAGAATCGATTTCATGTAGAAATCGAAGCCTGAAACGTTCTTAATCTCAAAGTTTGGAATCGGAGCTTATGTATGTTTACAGCGGGTCTGTTTTTGTTTTTTTTTTTTTCAATTCGTTTCCAAATAATTCAAACATTTAATACAAGATGATTATCTGTCGTTTATAACTAATTTAAATAAACGAGTAAAAGTTACAAACGGTGGATATCTCTGGTCGATGTAATAGGGAAGAAGAAGAATATGATATAATAACACGGTTTATAACAATTAAAGGAGGATTATAAATCAGATAACAGTCAGTAGCCTGAATGGTTAATGGATTGTGTCGGGTTTCAAAAGGTCCCGGGTTCGAGTCCCACGTTGGGCAGTTTAATTTTTTTTTACACTACAAGGTATAACCAATGTTATCTTTATTATTGTAATTAATATTATTACTATTATCATCATTAAAATTTACATTATAATTAAATTAGTATTAATATTTTATCAGTACTAATATTACTATAAGTATTAACATTTTAATTATTGTTATAATCATTATTATTACTAGAATTATTATTATTACTATCATTAATTATTATTACATGTATAGCTATTATCAATATAAAAATTATTATTTCCATTATTACCATTAAAATTATTATTATTAATTTGCTAAATAAATATTGTATACATAAGAGAAATATAATTATTACATATTATATAACTATATTGATATTTTTATAATAAATACTAGTTATTTATTTAAAATATATGAAATAAATATAGTCAATTAAGTTATTAATGAAATATATAAATTACCAAAGTAACAATTAACAATTATATACAATTTGTTTGATTACGATTACCTGTGTTAATATATATATATAATTGATATAGGTTCGTGAATCCGAGGCCAACCTTATACTTGTTAAATGGTGTTATATGTATTTTTACTACAAAATACAGTATGGTGAGTATATAGTCCCTTTTAAACTCTAAATATTTTTGGGTTGAGAATACATGCGCTATTTTTATAAATGATTTACGTTATGGACACAAGTGACTAAAATTACGTTCTACATGGGTTTGAATCAAAAATCCCCTAGCTTGGTAACTTTAACTATTGGTTTATGAACTGGTAGGCGCGAATCCTAAAGATAGATCTATCGGGTTTTACACCCCCACCCAGATGTTGTTCTAGTAAACTAGAAGAACGGGTGTTTAGTACTTCGAGGTTAACGGAACGCACTTGATTCGGTGCACATATTATTATAACTCAGGGGTACACACTCTTGTTAAGGCTAGTTACCGGGTGCCCACTGCTTGGAATGCTTTTCATACACTTGCGAGTGTATTATGTTTATAAATATAAAATCTTGTGGTCCATAGTTATAACTCTGCTAGCATCAAATCTATATATCTCACCAACTTTATGTTGACTTTTTAAAGCATGTTATTCTCAGGTACGACTTAAGTCTTCCGTTGTGCATTAGCTCATATTAAGGACTTTACCTGGAGTCGATCAACGCAATGGGACCAACTATTGTAACATTAAATCTAAACCCTAACCTAAACCCTAAATCTAAACCCAAAATCCTAAACCTAAACTCTAAACTCTACACCCTAACCTAAAAACTCTAGACCCTAAGCCCTAAAATATAAACCATAAACCCTAGAATCTAAACACTAAACATAAACCCTAAATCTAAACGCAAAACCCTAGAATCTGAACCATAAAACCTAACCTAAACCCTAAACCCTAAATATAAACCCAAAACCCAAAATCTAAACTCTAAACCCTAAAATCTAAACCCCGAACGCTAAATCTAAACCCTGAACCTAAACTCTAAACCCTACAACCTAAATCTAAACCCTGAACCCTAACCTAAACCCTAAAAACTCTAAACCATACACCCTAAATCTAAACCCTAAACCTAAACTCTAAACCCCACGCCCTAAATCTAAACCCTGAATAAACTCTAAACCCTACACCATAAATCTAAACCCTGAACCCTAAATAACATGATATTGGAGGTTTTAAGAATTACAAATACTAATTTTTATGCTTTTAGTTTTGATCATTTGAATAAGTTGTTTAAAGGACAAATAACATGTCTAATTTAGGTTCATGGCCTGAAATAGAATTTGATGTAAAAATCAAATTAGTTCATCTAAATGAAAAGAAACTAAATCATGCTTAAAGGCGATCATATTTCTCAAATGCAACATCACTAATATCACACAACTAAGATGCCCTCTTTGATGTCTCACCAAAATTTGATGATAAAGGCAGTATAGCAGCACATATGATGTCAAAAAAAAATACGCATTATCATCCAAGAGTGAAAAAAAATTTTGTATGCATCCACACATATTCAAGTATTTCACAAGTATGCATTAATCTATGTTAAGAAAAGATGGTACACACATGTAAAGAGGCCATAACACATAGCTGATTTAATAAAAACACAAATTTAAGAAAAAACCTAGCGCACTTCGTTTTAAAAATTGGGAAAAAAAATTAGCAAAAAATATCAAGACCCAGCTAAACAAAATGACTTATAATGTTATAGTCATTTCGATACACGATGGAAATTTTGACCCACCTGACCTACTTCATTTTCATCTACTATTAAAAAAAAAAATCAACGCATTGTACACGTAGTCAATAACTACATACTTAACCAAACTTTTTTCAATAAAATGGATTAAAATAGAAAACTATATTAGTAGGGAGGAATATAATTCCTCTAAGAACCTCATCTTCAATCTAACTTTAGCTAGGCAGACATTAGGGTGAGAAAGGGTAATAGTTGTTACAGCTAGGTAAGCAAGTAAGAAAGAGAGGCTAGAAAAGGCAGGGGCTCTCTATCTCTAGGAAGATTGTGTCCAGGATCTGGTAATCTAAAGCCTTGCTTCTCCTGATCGGCTCGTATTAGCATGTGCTTTATTACAGGTAGTCATTCCCCGTTCCTTTAGTCTTTTCAACGGAACTTGAATCTTAAGTCGCGGTCATGTCTCGCCCCTAGTATAGTGACCGATTCCATGTTTTAACCTGAAAGGCCAATACAATGTTTTTGATTAATGAAATATGATTGCTTAAGAGACTTTTGAGTTTGTTCAATCGTCTATTTCAAATCATCATAGTTCCTCGAGTTTCCAACCTATTCACACAGTTTACATTTATGAGCTCGCTGAAGTAATCTTGACCCAATGAGTTGAGTGCGTAAAGTAAAATAAAAAACACGTTATTACGTGAAGTAAAAGTTTGATTTATCAATAATCAAACTATCATGGTTTCCAACCTGTTACGTAATCAATTTTAAATACAAACCATCTCTAAAATGCCATTTTCTAATAATTATAATCAAAACATGGGTTAATTCATAAACAGAGAGAGTGGCACAAATCCTTTGGTCCACTGGAAATCTTGAAGAGCAAGTTTCTAGCGGTTTTTATTCTATTTTGCCCGTAAGTCAAGCAAGTTCTCATATTACTTAATTGGGATTTAGTCTTTAGCGCTTAAAGTTATGATCTATAGTTATCAAGGAAAGAAGACTCAAGGAGTAATTTGATGTGATTGCTTTCACTTGAAGAGCTCCATGCCTATGAATTAGAAGAATATATATAAACTCAATGTTGTCGTTGTTGATATGCTTAAAGATAAGAAGGTGTCAATGTGACAGCAGCTGGCTTTGACTTTAGCAAAAGATTGTTGCAAAGTTGCGTCAATGGATTGGTCATAAGATGTGGGCGAGTAAGTGATTGCTTCATCTCTTTATTGTCTTTAAGGAGTTTTGTTAGTTGATTGTAGCAATACCGTAATAGCAGTCTATTGAAGCAATACCAAATCATCAATGGTCATTAACAAATCGTGTAAGGGGGCTTCATCCAAATTTCCACGAGTTACTTGTTTTATACAAGTTTATTTTCATTTAATACATGTATATGCATATTCTATGAAATAAATTGTCTCCCGCTTTTATGCTTGCTGTATTCATAAAATCCAATTTTCAAGTCATATATTCATTAACAGAGATGAAGAGGTTTATTTTCATATTCTATGAATTGATAGTTGATGGAATAATGAAACAGAGATGAAGAGGTTTATTTTCATATCATGTTAAAAATGAAGGTAAATTTACGTAATCAATTAAAGTTAGCCATTTACTTGCATCGATCAATATTTTACCATGTCTAAGTTTACATCCCCTTTCTTTATTACTTTTACATCAATCACATAATTACTTCGATCGGCAATAAAACTCTAACTTTAACGGCGTCTGGGAACGTCCCTTGGTAACGACTTGATACAGTTAACGGGCTACCAGAAAGCAAATCTGAAATCTGAGATGGGTAACTGCAATAATCAAACATAGACGTTAAATTAGTAAAAATGCATTTACCGACAAAATGTAGTTACAAAAAAAAAAAAAAAAAAAACTACAATGCACCTCAAATGATTTTAGATTTTCCAAAGCATGAAGGGTTACATTTGTTAACATAGGCAACAAAGCATTATCAAACAATCGTTGTAGTTGATCGCTAATTGGTAATACCCGTTGGTGTTGTGATGTATGAAATCACTATTTTCCTTGTCAACTTTTTTTTTTAAAGGAAAACTCACACACCCATCTAATTCTAACACGAATATATATACACCACGAAATGTCCGAAGCAGGACTCGAACCCTCAACCTCAAGGTTGTAAGGGCAAACTCACACACCCATCTAATTCTAACACGAATATATATACATCCAAAATCCTTGTCAACCTCTTCATCTCTATTTCATTATTCCATCACAACTATCAATTCCTAAATTTAACAAATTACAAATAAATGAATAAAAAAACAATCTTTCGAAAAAATGAAACTCATACCACAGGTTGTAGTATATCTGTGAATCATAACATGTAAATTATAGCCTTTAATTCCAGCGACCGGAGATCGGTTGAAGAATTTCATACAGTTAGGAAATCGATACTGCAAAACATTCAACCTGAATTGGGAAAGCATAAACCCTAAACAAAAAAATGAACAAATATAGAAATAGAACAGAGTTCAATATAGAGCAACAAAGATAGGTTCAAAGTGTGAATAGTGTTAAATACTGAATTGTATCAAACAGTGGCAAAATAATAGGGTACTTTTAATTCTAAATGAAATCGAGAAGAATGTTAGCTAAAAAGTTACCCCGAAACACAAATTACGCCTCAAAATGCGCAGATATCAGGTAACAACCTGCAAGCAATTGCGTAAAGTGAGATTTTAGGGGAAATTAGAAACAAAACAAAAAGTAAGAACAAATTGAAACTGTAAACTAAAGGACGACGTTCCCTTGTTAACTTCTTCGCTCCTTTCAGTTACTTGTCATCTTCCGTCCACATTTAATTATCACCTGACATAATCAATTTAGTCGAACACCTTAACACCTTAGATGTAAAATCATAAACCAAATAGTAATCATGCGCTTAGGCGACACAACTATAATAATTATATACATTTATATAATATATAATATTAAATAGCTCATGACTTGTCCCTAAATTTTAATAGTTGTTATTAGTGGATTGACATTTTAATACTTCCACTCAAATGGGTCAAATTGGATATGATTACGAATTCAATTAGCTATCAAGAGTATTGAACATTTGAATTTCATGGACTACTGAAAAATATTAAATTAGAGTAAGAGAATGTAATAACGAACATAGGTCACATAACTACAACCAGAATTTGTAATCAAGAGTTGTTTGAATTATATAAGTTAAAAAAATTACAAAAAATTGACCTGTTTAACATGTTCGACATGTTTGATCTTTTAACTACAAGGAACAGTTATATAAACTTAGCATATAAACTTCTAGTGATAAAAAAAAATTGGCAGCATAAATGGCTCAACAATTTTAAGTTTTAGTCACTTTGACAATATTTGGTCAAACTAC
This sequence comes from Rutidosis leptorrhynchoides, assembly GCF_046630445.1. Classification (NCBI taxonomy): domain Eukaryota; kingdom Viridiplantae; phylum Streptophyta; class Magnoliopsida; order Asterales; family Asteraceae; genus Rutidosis; species Rutidosis leptorrhynchoides. The sequence continues at coordinate 450,188,096 of NC_092335.1, forward strand.
ACTAACAATGCTACTATCCAAAAAATGACAACACATCCAAATACTATCCAAAATATTAACATACCCACTCAATAAAAATTATGTACCTATCTTTAACCTGTATATCCAAAATTCATTACCATTCCTTTCTAAATCAAAACATTTTATTTTGAATCTTGACTCATTAGAAGTCAACCATTATAACTCTTTCCGTCCAGAATTGCAGATGTAAACAAAGTGTCAATCTAGATACATTACTTGAAATGAGGAGTAAAAATGTGCCACAAGACCTACCCAAAATCAGTAACAAAGAGTATTTATCATTTGAAAATTCTAGGTTTAGTTATTATACTATCATAGCAGTATCATGGATATGAAGTTAAAAAAAAATGCATAACTACATAGTCCGCACATATAAAAAGCTATTAGTAGGGAATTTAAACCTCACATAACAAATATATATGGGGTAATATGTATCCCGAACAATTGTAAAAAAAAATCATAAATGACAATAAATTCATCAACACCACACTCAATAATAGTACAGAAAATTATACAGGAAGTTCAAATTAAAAACTAAATTACATACACAAACCTATTACTTACATATAAGTAACAAATACGGTAACTTTTATATTATTTCATCTAGAGCAAGCGTCAATGACTACAAAACTGAGGCAGCAACATGATGACTACTAATTGACTATGTGGTATTGGGTTTTGTTGTTGTTGTACTAATTGACTAAAGTACTAAACCCTCAATAGTAACCAAACCTGGTTGTTAACAATAGCTACCAAATATCTTTAGATGCCTACTCCTGCATCCCATGATGACCACTATTTGACTACTATTTTACCAATACAAACATCATTCTTTCCATCCTTAACTGATCAAAATTAGCTGCACTAATTGGATTTTTTCCAATTCACTATGAAACTTAAATTGTGGTCTATTTTTCTTAACTTTGCACATTTGGGTTATTTGCTTACATAACACAAATTAACAATATGCACAAAGAAAGAAGTTTTGAAGGTTAACATAAAAACACAATTTAACAAATGCTTTATATAATATTAACTTACCCGTGACATTTGTCAAGGCTGGGAAGCACCAAATGTGTATCTTTTGATCACATACAATAGTAGCACTCGCAACTCATGTAGTACGCTTTATCTATTCAAAATAGCTACATATTATGTACACATGTACTTTAGCTTTAATCATCACCAAGGACCCACGAAGTGATGAATTGCAACTTCTGGTTTAATTAATCATGACGTCTAAAATTAAGTATGAGTGTATAAACCAGTATAGAATGCATCACAAACAAATATAGCTCAAACAATATGCACAATTACATGTTGCACGTTTGATACACCGAAAGAGAAGGCGTAAGCATACATCATAAAATTTGAATTTTAATCAAGTGAACAATCAATAGAGTCTATAAAGGTGAGTAAGACCCTAAACCCTAAATCTAACCCCTAAACCCTAACCTAAACCCTAACCTGAAAGAGAAAATCAAATTACTCAGATCAACATCTGAGTAAATCAAATCACAACATGGATCCGAAAGTTAGTAACTTGAAAAAAAAAGAGGGATTTTTTATCGATTAAAATTAGGGTTAGGTTTAATAAAAAAAATTAATAAATTGTACCATGAGTTAGGGCACGAACGATGCCGGAACAGTGAACGCTATAATCTTTGAAGATATCTTCTACTATTCGAAGACCTGCAGCCATGTCCGTAAAAAAAATGAATTAAATTGAATTTTGAAGTGTTGAAAGAAGATTGAGTATTCTATTTCCCTGATGTGTTTTTGACGAAGGGGATTTGACTAAAAACAAAAATAAATAAATGCAAAAGGTAGATAGGTGTATTCAGCAATGCAGAAGATGAAGATTAAGAGGTGTATCATGAAATAAACCTCCGCCGTCGGAGGAAGAAGTCCATATTATATCTTCTAGGTTTGCTATGCAACTAATCCCAAATTACCCCACTAAGGCAAAGAGATGTACCAAACGTACAGAACCTTTATATAAGTATTAAATATATACAAGATTGAATGTTTTACAATAAAACCGTACCTGTTACTTCAGCTATTTTCAAATTCTCATGCAAAATGAATCGTGCAGCCACTGAGGCCATAATTAGAGTTGTAAAGCTTAATATCATACAACGAACTTCAACAAATGAATAAACCAAATCTAGCCAACTTATTTCAACCTGCACCAAAATGACCCATTTTAGTCTGTCAGATTTGGGATCGAAAGATATTTTCAATGCTATTGAATAGTTTCTGGAACCATGTCTTATCATCTTAAGTTTTTTAGATAATGATAACACGTTATGACCCGTTATCTAACTTGCCCGACCAACCCATTTGTTGTCTAACTTGCCCGACCAACCCCTTTTGAAAACTGTATTTCTAAGTTAATGTATAAGCTGATATTGAGAATGAATTGGAGTACATGAGTTTTTTTCTTTGTCAAACCTAAAAAGGTGAATTGGAGCACATGAGTAAAACATAACATTATCTCATTAATCATCACTACAATAACACCTATTGTTCAGAATAGCTCATAACAGGGTGAAGCCCGTTGACATACCTAAAGGCGCCGACTAACTTTATTTTCGTATAATTCAAGCAGGTGCTTGACATCTTGGCTGCCTTGTTAAATTTATTGATTTTAGTATCTCATTGAAATGTGGTTGACTTTAGGACTTCTCTGAACGTAGCTTATTATATTGCACTTGTGATGATAAACATACTTGCTTTTTAAAAACAGTTCAGACTCAATAAGAAAATTAGTGAAAAGTAACTTACACCATGAAGCCTTTAATCATATTGACTCCTACTCACCAAATGAACCAAAATGTCGGAAGAATAACTCTGTTGCTGTATTTATATAGGATAAACAAAAACTCTATACATCAATTATGGATTTCTATATAAAAAATAACAAAAATTAACATATGTATGTGGCTGAAAAGATATACTTACAATTGGTCTATGGATGTCAGACCACAAGTAGGTCAATATCACGTTTACATCAGTTTTCCAGAATATTCTTACATCTAGTCAAATGCATTGCTAATGAAGTTTTTGTTATGTTTCCAGTTGTTCCATAAACTGCTCAAAGTGGCAACTGATTAGAATTGATTAAAAGTTAACACTATATTATATAGTATGACTCTATGAAGTGTAGTTATTGACAAAGAAAAAAAAATATCTTATAAGCTTGAAATCATAAAAGATAACCTTCAAAATCTGTAGAGTAATAATCAGCTTTGTGCGAACGGTGGTGATGGCGGTAAAGGCGCTGATTGCTACTGGAGGAGATGATTAATATGGAGAAGAAGTGAGGTCTGGGCAAAAATTTTGGAAGCGGGTGTTTAATTTAGGTCAAAAAATAGGAGAGAATAGATGTCATTTTCCCCACTGAAACGTTAAAAAATCAGGTGCCATTTAGTATTATAAGGAAATAAAATATAATGTTTAGGTAGCATTCTTGTTAACAATGTTAAATTGGTGTGCATTAATGTATGTATATGTACCATCTGATTCTTTCACATTGATTGTTCGATTTCATACATACATACATATTAGTGTCGTATGATAAACCTATACATCTTGTAGTACGGGTCTCTTAGGGTCAGCAAATCAGAAAATTAACGGTTGTTCACAACCCTATAAAAAAATAGATTAAATATGAACAATGTTTGTTCGAGATACCTGGCTATAACATGGATAATGAAGTTGCTTACTCTTACCGTGTATATGCCATAAAGAAAATTAACAAATCCACATCCTTCAGAGTTCAGACTGCACGCCTTAGATTAAAAAGACAAATAACAAGTGCAGCTTATAATTATAATACTGAAGACATTAACATAGCATGCAATTTTTAACTTCAACTACAGAAAAACCATATCACAAACACAATAAAATCACCAGAATTAATACTAACCTTGTCAATAATAATTCAAAGTAACACAAGAGCAAGAAAACACTTCGATACATCCTGCGATCAAATTTTTTCGAGGCTAGATTGGAACCAAGATACTTGAAATTTGAGAGGATGAGGCAACGTTACTTACAAATTTGGATATATAAAATCTATCAATGAAGAATCTGATATAATTAGCGAATCCTGAAAGAATCCATGTGATCTCCTGTGAACCTTACTTGCATCTGAACGAATTATTCTAGATAGATGGTTAGCAACAAACACCTGTTCATCCAACAACTAAAATTAGGGTTTTTATTCATAATGTGTTGCAAGAAACTACAAAAATTAAAATTAGGGTTTAAAATAATGTATATAAACAAAAATCAATCAATGAAGAATCTGATATAATTAGCGAATCCTGAAAGAACCCATGTGATCTCCTGTGAACCTTACTTGCATCTGAACGAATTAGTCTACATAGATGGTTAGCAACAAACACCTGTTCATCCAACAATTAAAATTAGGGTTTTTATTCAGAATGTGTTGCAAGCAACTACACAAATTAAAATTAGGGTTTAAAATAATGTATTACCTTGAATCAATTAAAATTAGGGTTTTTATTCAGAATGTGTTACAAGTAACTACAAAAATTAAAATTAGGGTTTAAAATAATGTATATAAACTTACCTTGAATCATGAATTAAAAGATTAATACATCAATAATTTGAGTTTAGAAGCTTAACACAATTATTGATTCATGAGCGTGGATAGCGTTTGTAAAAGTGCCGGCGACGATTTGAATGTATGGTACTCTTATCTTATGAACAACAATAGGAGAAGAAAATTTAGGTTAATCTGACCTCTAATTTTTTAAATTCCTCCCGTTTTTTTTTTTATCATGTAAGAGGGTATTTTAGGGATAGATTATATGTAAAATTGATTTATTAGCTAATTTTTTAGTGGATGATTAAGGACCGTTGGATCAAGGGGTATTATAATGTAATTTTCTAATCTAATGGTAATAAAAGGGGTTTTAAAAACATTTATTAGCTAATCGACACTCTATTTTAATGTATATAGTGATTTTATTAGCCTATCTACATTATATGACATGTACGACATGAATGAATGTCGTTCGATCGTCAAGTTCTACGATGTATCATATCATCATCTAATGTTATATTTTTTATGTTTATTGTTATGATGTTAGTTGTCGTTTTTTTAAATAGCTTATATTAATACGACCAGGCCTAAGTGCCTTTTTTTTCTTCTCGTTCTAGGTACTCAATTCCTCGGGACTGGCCCTGTGTTTTATTCTTACGTCTCTATTTCTTTGATTTTCTTGTGTTTGGATGTATAATTGTTGGTGCCCTAGAGTGGTTGTGGAATTCTGATTTGGGATTTTTTGTTTAGCGAATACAGCAAGTTGTGTGGATTAGAATTTGATTTCACTTTTATGAGATAATAGACTATTAGTGTTGCTTAATCAATTCTTAATATCCAATCAAATATCTAAACTTCTTTGTGTTTCCATTAGAGAGCTTATAGATTATTATTGATCAATCCTTTTTTATTGTTTAAATTAGTAACCAACAAATCATAAGACCATCCTTACTTGCTGCTGATAAGTAATTACGTACGTGGGTTATATATACAAATAATTAGATACATAGTGGTTGTTTTGAAGAGAATATAATTTGAAGATGGTAGGATTCAAGTTTGAATCATGTGGAAGGTCATCTGTAATATTATCTCATAAAAGTGATAAAAAGTTTCAGGATGATAGGGTTCGGGTTCAACTCATGTGGATTTCTTTTTGCTCCCATGTTTTAATTATTGTTGATAATGATAAAATGCAGCGGCAAAAGTTACCAATCCTTCTCTAGGTAAACTCTTAATTCAAAAAATTTTGTAGTTGCTGATAGTGTTGTGATTATTAATCACGTGTACAAGTCATCGGGTCGTTACTAGCTGCATCAAAATGATTATCGGATGGTAGAGTGAATTTTATATGTGTTGTATCCTGATGTGTTATTGATTTTTTTTTTTTTTTTTTTTTTTTCAGTATCAACAATGGTCACGGTTAGGTTGCAAGTCTTTATGGAATGTTAAGTAATATTATCAATTGCGATGTGAAAAGTGACACGGTGCAAGCAGCTGAGAGCCTTACGCGTTTGCAGAGTTGGACAAGGTCTTGAGGAGCTATTTTAAATTACTCGTATTATTTTATAATTTAGTTTTTATATTTATTTATAGTTTATCTTTTTTTTTTTTTTAGTTTTGTATGCTTCACATACGGTTAATTTATCATATTACAATCGTAATTAGTAGATATAGGTACTGATGTTGGTGGTGTTTTTGTAATGTATTAGTGAGGATTACTCATTCAAAAGTACCTTCAACGCCTTAGATTGAAATTACCGCGGCGTCAGAGCTGGTGGCGTTAGACGAGTTGGCAGCATCTGACGCCCCTGACACCTATATCGGGGCGTCAGTTTTTGACGCTGAGGGGCGTCAGTTCCTTTTTTGACTGAAAAAAAGGGGCTTCAAAGAGTTATGTGGCAGCATGTGATTGGTTGGGGTAATATATCCGTTACCCAACGGATATATACCCGTTTTTTGTATTTTTTTTTTTTTAATCAATTTTTACTCCATTTTACTCCTATTTAAACCCCAACAATTCTATCATTTTTCACACATTTCATTCTTACTCTTTTTCTTTCTAATTTTTTTTTTTTTTTACAAAAGTTTACTAGTTTATAAATGGGTTCGAGGTTACGGGGGTCTAATTCCGACTCCGAAGATTTGCGGATTGTTCAATTAATTCAAGAAATAGAAGATGATGATTCCGAAGTCGAATCGGCACCATCTATTCCGAGAGTTAGAGGTTACATTCCTAGGGAATGGGAGGTTGCTGCACAACGTTTGTGGGATGATTATTTTTGTGAGACGCCAAAATATCCACAAAGAAAATTTAAACGCCATTTTCGTATGCGAATACAATTATTTCTCCGGATAGTGCAAGGTATAACTACTTTCCAAAATGATAATATGCCAGAATATTTTATTTGCTTTTCTCAACGAGTTGATGCTATCGGTAGGCCTACATTTACTACTTTACAAAAATGTACGTCGGCTATACGCCAATTGGCGTATGTCACCGCTCCCGATATGTGGGATGAATATTTGCAAATGAGTCAGCAAACATTAATATTATGTCTAGATTACTTTTGTATGTGTATTATTACTTTGTACAAAAGGGAATACATGCGATCTCCGAATGCACACGATGTTGCTAGATTATATATTGCACACGAGGAGAGACATGGGTTTAGGGGTATGCTCGGGAGTATAGATTGTATGCACTGGGAGTGGAAGAATTGTCCTGTTGCTTTAAAAGGACAATACACTAGGGGTGATCACAAGAAACCGACCCTTATGCTTAAAGCTGTTGCTTCATATGACTTGTGGATTTGACATGCTTTTTTGGGGATGGCGGATTCCAACAATGATATTAACGTTTTGAACCAATCACCTATATTTGATAAACTTAAGAACGGAACATTTTCATCCGCACCATTTGAGGTAAATGGGCATGAATATAGCAGGGGATATTACCTTGCGGATGGTATATATCCCGATTGGGCAACTTTAGTAAAGGATATTGATATATTGATATGATAAAAAGTATACATATACTGAAGACATATATATATATATATATATATATATATATATATATATATATATATATATATATATATATATATATATGTGTATATATATATATATATGTGTATATATATATATATATATATATATATGTGTATATATATATGTATATATATATATATATATACGTATACATATACATATATATATATATATATATATATATGTATATATATACATATATATATATATATATATATATATATATATATATATATATATATATATATATATATATATATAATTTTTGAAACTGAAAACCGTAACCAGAATCTTAAAAATTAAAACGAAAAAAAGGAAGCATAATTTTTTTACAACTAAGAATTTCTCTTTGGTTGATCGTGGAATATCAATATTGGATATATCCACGTTACATTCCTTATGTTTTTACGTTTCTTGATTTATTTTCGCATTACTTAGTAATTATCTGTTTGATGTGAGTTGGGTGATAACCCAAGGTTGTCAAGTTCTTATTGGGGTTCATTAAATTCCTGACAAATGCATTATGTGTGGTATTTAATCAAGAGTGAAGCACTTTTTTGGGGGAAAATGGGAGGAAATAATTTTTGTTCATTTTCTTGCAAAAAAATTTAAGCCTTAAGATCACATGAAAATATGAATATTTAAAAAAGACACTTTGTGATAAATGTTATTACTTTGACGGGAAAACTCTTGAAGAAAATAAATGATAACATTCATTGCAATGAATGTTTTGCTTCTGAGTTTTTTTAAGGGGTTAGAAATTAGAATTTAGAAACTAGGGGGTTAAAAATTAGGGTTTAGCTATTAGGGTTTAGAAAATAGGGGTTTGGGTTTAGAAATTAGGGTTCAGATTGAATTTTTAATACGAACGGTTTAGAATTTAGGATTTGTGGTTTTGGGTTTAGGGACTAAACCTTAAACACTAAACCCTAAACCCTAAACTCTAAATCGGGCTAAATTTTGAAAAAAAACACTTCACACAAGATGAAAACAAAACGATGCAAATAAACTCTAATTAAAACATTACTCATGATGAATGTTAATATTTATATCTTCGAGCGATTTTACGCCAATATAATAACATTCATCACAAAGTATTTTTTTTTAATATTCATATTTTCGTGTGATCTTAATGTTTGAAAATAAAATCATAAAAAAATCACTTCTCCCCAAAAAATTGTTTCCCTCTTGGGAGGGAGGAATATATCGTGATTTTAATGAAATGTCATAAAAATATTGTACTTTCTGTTGGCTTTCCAGTTTTATCCTTGCATTTTCTTTCTCTTTTAATTATGTCCATATAAAGTAAGAGCATAATAAAACTTAAGCTTCTTATTCTTTTCTATTTATGAAAGTGGATAATTAATTTGGAACATCCCAAAGTGGAATGCTTGAGAATAAATTAGGGACGAAGGGAGTAACACATTTTAAATATTTGCAAACAATTCATGAACTTCCGATCTAAAGGTCGTAAATTTTGTTGGCGTGTTAAGGATAAATTATGACTTAACTACACCGATAGTCAGTGTGGTTTGTCAAATCTTGCAATTTTTTGTTAGGCATGTACATAGTATGGTTTTATCCTAAACTAATTCGGTTCGGTTCCGTCCCGAGTCCCATTTTATATCCAAAAGTCGTACCGAGGACCTTACCAAATAATTTTGGTTCGGTTCGGTTCGGTTCCATGATTATCGGTTCGGTTGTGTGAAAAGAACCGTCCTACTGATTTTTGAAAGTAAATTTGATTGACCCACTTCAATTTTTTTGTTGTGTTTACTGTGATTGAAATTCTCGGTTGTTGGTTTTAGACTTGAATGACAATGTGTTGAAATCGAGCATTGATTGATTATTCGAATGTCAATGGTTATGGAGGGAAGATGGGCGGGTTGAACTGGTTGGGAAAGATATCGGGTTTCTACATTAGAATGAAACTGGCCAGGTCAATTCCGGTTGACTCAAAAACACTTTTTATCCGTTTAAACTTTCTCAATATAATTTTTGATGACGTAGGGTTTTATTAATTAGGGCCTACGATTGACTTAGCGCACAAGTTATCTAAACCCTAATTCCCAACTATAAATATGGGGCAAAACCTACATCAAGTTCACACGCTCCCAATCGCATACACCCTCATGCGGTCATTCAATATCGCCTCTCACTCTCTCAATGAAAACACGCGGCAGTCATAGCCGGATCTTCTCCTCGATCGTCTTCACAATCGCAACACTAGGGTTTTTACCTACGGGTCTTGTAGGGTTTTTCCTCCCTTTGCCGTCGATAGGGTCCGACTATCAACTGGCGGACAATTCGTTGGCCACCCTTCCGAGATCATCATCTCGGGTACGGGTTATTCACGGTAACCGGACCGGAGATCAACGACGTTGACGCCTAAAAAAACCCTTTCGCATTGATGTTCGTGTGTAGGTTTTCCCTTGGAAAAAATATGCATGAACAATTGGCGCCATCCGTGGGACACGATGCATTATGTCTCGTGTTTCTACCGTCTATCGTTCGGTTTGAGAAGGTTTGTCTTTTCTTATTGAGCTTTTAATTCGTTATATGCGGTTTAAGTACATGAATATTTAGCGCAGATGTTCGCGCGCTTGCGCAACTGTCCACACGCTTTTGTCCAGGTTACGCACGCTTTGCGCACAGTTGTCCGCGACTTTAGACGCAATTTTCATGCGGTTTTACGCATGCTAGTTCATGCGGTTTCCCCACGCATTCTGCATGCGTTTTTTTGCGCATATGTTCGCGGTTTACGCACAGTTGTTTGCGCAGGCTCCTGTGAACTTGTTTTCCACAGCCTAACGCGAAGTTCGATACGATACTTGACAAAAATATCATACCGACGTAGGGTTTTATTAATTAGGGCCTACGATTGACTTAGCGCACAAGTTATCTAAACCCTAATTCCCAACTATAAATATGGGGCAAAACCTACATCAAGTTCACACGCTCCCAATCGCATACACCCTCATGCGGTCATTCAATCTCGCCTCTCACTCTCTCAATGAAAGCACGCGGCAGTCATAGCCGGATCTTCTCCTCGATCGTCTTCACGATCGCAACACTAGGGTTTTTACCTACGGGTCTTGTAGGGTTTTTCCCCCCTTTGCCGTCGATAGGGTCCGACTATCGACTGGCGGGCAATTCGTTGGCCACCCTCCCGAGATCATCATCTCGGGTACGGGTTATTCACGGTAACCGGACCGGAGATCAACGACGTTGACGCCTAAAAAACCCTTTCGCATTGATGTTCGTGTGTAGGTTTTCCCTTGGAAAAAATATGCATGAACAATTTTAATTAATACATTAAATATGAATTATGACTACTTCAATTCAATTCATTTTAATTAATACATTAAATATGAATTATGACTACTTCAATTCAATTTATTGGACCTGCCCAACCTATATGACTTTCTTGAGATGAAACTATATATATATCTACATGGTCGTCTCAACAATTTAGAGGCACTGGACGATAATAAAAATGAGCCCTTATACACGTTAATTTTTTTTAATATAGATAAAAAGATTATACTAAAATTTATCAATACGAAAGAAGTTTTCAAGACAGTCGTAACAAATTTTTTTATTATCAAATATTTATTCGACAATATTTTATTTAATTAACTTAACTATTCGACAATTGTTTTATTATTAAATGAATATTAAAAATTTTGGGCTCTTCTAATTTTTAAGCCTCAAGCGATTGCATAGCATTGTGTATTAAAGGTTATAGCACATAGTATGGCTCGTTTTTGACTCAAACTGATATAGTGATATTGGAACCGGAAAGTTTGGTTTGTAGTTGAAATTCAATTTTGATTGTTATTTTTTTTTTTTGGACTTTCGAATTTTATTTTACCCATTTCTTCATCCAGTCATGATAATAGCACAATAACTCAATAAGTAAACTGAGGCACATAAAGCAACTACATAGTACATACACCTAACGTCCAACAGAAGAATGAGCCTAAGTTTACATTTCAAAAGTCAAATATCAAAATGTAACAACATATTTAGCTACTGTAAACATACAAATAAGTTAGTTTTGTTTTTTTAAGGGAAACCAAAACTGAGCCATAAAGTTAAGGTTTCATGGAGAAATAAAATAGAAAGATTGTTTCTTATTTAGGTTAGATTTGAGGTTGAAAAAGGTGTGGAGGTCGATTAATTGTGGGTCGACACAATTGGATTGTACAAAAATTCATGTATTTGAGTTGAATAATCATTTAGTACGGTTTGGTGTTTGTTTCGCCAGTATCATATCTTGTCTCTACCACTTCTGTAAGACTTCACCTCCTCATCATCTACCACCCAATCTTTTCCCTTCGATTTTGTTCGGCAGCAACAATCATCAAGAGTATCAGATCTGGGTCATTCCGATTAGATCCATCTGGTGGAGTCTTCAAATAGAAACCAAGGTTCTCCAGATTCTTCTTTCTTCCGTGTTTTATTTCAAGGAAATTGTTTATGCCTCATGGGTGTAGGAGGTGTTGAGTTTTTTATGTGTATGTGTTTGGTTTGATTTAAGTTAGTGTTTAAGTCAAAGTATGTGTTTAGGTTGTCAAATGTGTGTATGTGTTTGGTTTGATTTAAGTTAGTGTTTAAGTCAAAGTAGGTGTTTGGTTTCATTTATGTGTATGGTTTCATTTTTGTGGTTTAGGTTGAATCGGGTGTTTGGTTTGAATCGGAGTAGGGTGTTTGGTTTCATTTATGTGATATAAAGTTAAAGCTACAAAGGAATTTACGAAATTACCCCTCACGTTATCAGCACATGATGTGTTCTAAGGGATCAAATTAACGTCAGTCAGCTTAAGTGACTAAACTTCTAATCTTTTGAAACCCCGGTGACTAAACTTGCTAACAAAATCATAGTGACGAAACTTGCAATATTTGACAAACCACAGTGATCATTTGTGTAGTTAAGTCTAAATTATACTCCCTCCGTTTCATTACAAGTGTCCAGTTTGACTTTTCAGAGTCTTTTTAGTTCAACTTTGACTGTCAATAATTTTGTTTTTGTTATATAACTTTTTAGAAAAATGATATGAATTGATTGTTTTTTAATTGTATTTCTATGGATATAAATTTCATCAAATATTATATAACACAAATAAAATTATTTAGAGTCAAAGTTAGACAAAAAAGACTCTGAAAAGTCATATTAGACACTTGTAATGGGACGGAGGGAGCAACAAAAAGTTTGTGTAAGGGTGTGTTGGATGTCACAATTTCAGAGCTTATGGAAGATTAAAAATGTAGAGCTTATGATTTTATAGCGCTTATGGTTTTTAAGCTTGGTTCGATAACAAAAATAAAAGAGATTATGAAAAAAAGTCGAGCTTAAAAATTAAGCTCATCCCAACTTGCTTAAAAAATAAGCACCAAGCTTATGAGATGATAATTTACATAATTACCCTTTACACAATTATATATCATTATTATTATTCTCCTTTCTAATAAATTCACACATATAACCTCCAGCTCCAGCCACCTTACCAAATGATGTGTGTTTGTCAAAACTCTAATTTAGAACGATGCAATATGACTTAACCAAATAGGAAAACAAGTACGAGAAACGTTGACTCGGTCATCATATTAGCAAGTATTCACGCAAAGTTCGTTCTCGAGAGAGTATGCTTAATCGAATGTTCAAAACTAACAATTGTCTTAAGTTTCGATTGGGGGGTTTTGTATGATTTTAGATTATAACCAAATTATCAACAAAGTAAAAAAAAAAAACGAGAGATAACAATTAAACTAAGCGTGTTCACTTGCATTGATCCCCTCTAAGCGTTGGATTGTCCCTTTTCCCTTATATTGCACAATGATGATGAACTATTATGTGTTTAATGTTACCACTAAACTTGAAATGTCCCGTTCATAATAATTATAAACGTTTCATATTAATTGATTTCGTTGCGAGGTTTTGACCTCTATATGAGACGTTTTTCAAAGACTGCATTCAATTTTTGAAACAAACCATAACCTTTATATTTGCTATAAAGGTTTAAAATATTACGAAGATTATCAAATAATGATAATCTAAAATGTAGCGTTTTCACACGACCATTACATAATAGTTTACAATAATATTACACAACAACTTAATTCTTCGAATGCAGTTTTTAAACAATATTGTACAAGCATGCAGACTCCAATCCTGTCTTTATTTAGCATGCAACAGCGGAAGCTCTTAATAATCACCTGAGAATAAACATACTTTAAATGTCAACAAAAATGTTGGTGAGTTCTAGGTTTAACCTATATATTTATCAATCGTAATAATAGACCACAAGATTTCCTTTTCATTTCTCATAAATACACATCTCATATCAGGCATTTCGCAAACTGCATAGAGATAAAAATCATTCATATGGTGAACACCTGGTAACCGACTTTAACAAGATGCATATAGAATATCCCCATCATTCCGGGACAACTTCGGACATGATAAATTCGAAGTACTAAAGCATCCGCGACATGGATAGGGCTTGTTGGGCCCGATAGATCTATCTTTAGGATTCGCCTCAATTAGGGTGTATGTTCCCTAATTCTTAGATTACCAGACTAAAAGGGGCATATTCGGTTTAATAATTCAACCATAGAATGTAGTTTCACGTACTTGTTTCTATTTTGTAAAACATTTAAAAAAATTTGCATGTATTCTCATCCCAAAAATATTAGATTTTAAAAGTGGGACTATAACTCACTTTCACAGATTATTACTTCGTCGGAAAATAACACTTGGCCACTGGTCGATTCACGAACCTATAACAAATATATATATATATATATATATATATATATATATATATATATATATATATATATATATATATATATATATATATATATCAAAGTATGATCGAAATATATTCACAATATGTTTTATTATGTTTTAATGATTTAAGTTTATTAAGTTAACAGTCCAACGTTCGTAGTCCACAATTAGTTGTCCACAGTTAGTAGTACAGAAATAAATCAATATATATTATCTCGAATCAATCCACGACCCAGTGTATACAAGTCTCAGACTCGATCACAACTCAAAGTATATATATTATTTTGGAATCAACTTCAACCCTGTATAGCTAATTCGAACATTACATCATATAGAGTGTCTATGGTTGTTCCAAATAATATATATAGATGACGTCGATATGATATGTCAAAACATAGTATACGTGTCTATGGTCTATCAAGATTATATGTTAGAATACATGTATAATACAATATAAGTTAGTTAGGATATGGTTAGTATAAATTTTTGTCAATTCATCCCGTAGTCAAATTAACCATTTTTAACCAATTTTGTTTTACCCATAACTTCTTCGTTTTAAATCCGTTTTGAGTGAATCAACTTGCTATGGTTTCATATTGAACTGTATTTTATGAAACTAAACAGAAAAAGTATAGGTTTATAGTCGGAAATACATGTTACAAGTCATTTTTGTAGATGTAGTCATTTCAGTCGAAAAACGACGTCTTGATGACCATTTTGAAAAACATATTTCCACTTTGAGTTTAACCATGATTTTTGGATATAGTTTCATGTTCATAAGAAAAATAATTTTCCCAGAAGAACAACTTTTAAATCAAATTTTATCATAGTTTTTAATTATCTAACCCAAAACAGCCCCCGGTTTCACTACGACGACGTATGTCCGGTTTTACGGTGTTCTTCGTGTTTCCAGGTTTTAAATCATTAAGTTAACATATCATATAGATATAGAACATGTGTTTAGTTAATTTTAAAAGTCAATTTAGAAGGATTAACTTTGTTTGCGAACAAGTTTAGAATTAACTAAACTATGTTCTAGTTATTACAAGTTTAAATCTTCGAATAAGATAGTTATATATATATATATGAATCGAATGATGTTATGAACATCATTACTACCTCAAGTTTAGTAGGTAAACCTACTGGAAGTGACAAGAAATGATTTAGCTTCAAAGGATCTTGGATGGCTGGAAAGTTCTTAAAGTAGAATCATGACACGAAAACAAATTCAAGTAAGATTTCTATTCGAATTAAGATTGTTATAGTTATAGAAATTGAATCAAAGTTTGAATATGAGTATTACCTTGAAGTAGAATGATAACCTACTGTAAATAATAGAGGTTTCTTGATCTTAGATGATTACTTTGAAATGGATTAGAAAGCTTGGAAGTAGACTTGCAAACTTGAAAGTGTTCTTGAAGTTTACTTGAGTAGTTGTTTTGAAAGTTGTTTTATGTTAGGATTTATGAACTAGATTGAGCTAGATTTTGTTGAAGATGATGAAGAACACTTAAAACACCAAGAGAGAACTTGAGAGAGATAAGTTTGATGCATGAAAGTTGAAAAATGAAAGTGTTATGGTTGGTGAAGAAAAACGTGATCCTACACTTGAATATAAGGCTCCATTAGTTTGTATTTTTGTTAGATATTTCATGCTAGTTGCCAAATGATGGTTTCCACATGTCTTGGTGACTCACAAGGGCTGCTAAGAGCTGATCATTGAAGTGTATATACCAATAGTATGTACATCTAGGAGCTGTGTATTGTACGAGTACGAATATGGGTGCATACGAGTAGAATTGTTGATGAGAATGAATGAGAATGTAATTGTAAGAATTTTTGTTAAGTAGAAGTACTTTGATATGTGTCTTGAAGTATTTCAAAAGTGTACTAATACATCTTAATATACTACATGTATATACATTTTAACTGAGTCGTTAAGTCATCGTTAGTCGTTACATGTAAGTGTTGTTTTGAAACCTTTAAGTTAACGATCTCATTTAATGTTGTTAACACAATGTTTATTATATCTAATGAGATGTTAAATTATTACATTATCATGATATTATGATGTATGAATATATCTTAATATGATATATATACATTAAAATGTCGTTACAACGATAATCGTTACATATATGCCTCGTTTTGCAATTCTTAAGTTAGTAGTCTTGTTTTACATATGTAGTTTATTGTTAACATACTTAATGATATATATAATTATCATCTTATCATGTTAAATATAGTGTAACAATATCTTAATATGATACATATGTATTTAGTAGGACGTTGTTATAACGATAATCGTTATATATATCGTTTCGAGTTTCTTAACATAGTAGTCTCATTTTATGCATATAACTCTTTGTTAATATACTTTTTGAGATATTTACTTATCATAATATCATGTTAACTATATATATATATATATATATATATATATATATATATATATATATATATATATATATATATATATATTATCATGTAGTTTTTACAAGTTTTTAACGTTCGTGAATCGCCGATCAACTTGGGTGGTCAATTGTCTATATGAAACTCATTTCAAATAATCAAGTATTAACAAGTTTGATTGCTTAACTTGTTGGAAACATTTAATCATGCAAAAATAGTTTTCATCTAATATATAATCATGGAAAAGTTCGGGTCACTACAAAACTTTGATCAATTAAGGTTATAAACTCACATAGACTCCCTTAGTTAACCAAATTAAATTGAGAAATCGTTCAGACTGTGACCTTGGATCGAATTCACATAAAATCCTTTAATCAAATCAATCACTTAAAATGACTAACACTTCTATAGTTTTGAATAAAAACGCTTTGAATCACCAACCAAATCAAAGATACAATCACTTGAAATCCTAACTTAGTTGTCTAGATCACTTGTTTGTGTTGAAGTATAAATTGAATCCCAAAAGCAATGGTTAACAATTTATATGATCAAAGAAAGCTTAAAACTCATATAGTAATGGATTTTCAATCAAGCTCAACAATATTACTCAATGATTCATTCAAACATCAATACTTCATTATTTTAGGGCAAATCCATACAAAGAGATTTACAAAACAAGCAAACACAATAAATCTAGCCAAGCATGACCAAAATAACACAAATCAAGCTAGTAAATGAGCAAATAAACATCATTATTACAAATTAGATAAGATTGTACCAAATTGAGATCTAAAAATAACTAGAAATGGTGAAGAAGATGTAGATCTTGATAAAACCAAGTGAACCCTTGTGCTAGCAATCGAATAGCACCTTCAAACCTTAATCTATGATGAAGATGATGATTTTTGGGTGAATTCGAGATGTAAAACTGCAGCTCCCTTTTTCCAAACCCTATCTTATTCCTTTTATAGTTGTAAAATTCTGGACCCAAAACAGTGCAGGTGCGCCGCACCATTTGCTTGGAGACAGGTGCGCCGCACCTGAGAAGTGGTGTGCCGCACCTGAGAAGTGGTGCGCCGCACCATTATACGTGACATTAGTGCTTCCTGTTCTGATCTTTTTTTTCTCCAATTCCGGTGTATTGGTGCGCCGCACCATAGGGCAGGTACGCCGCACCATTTGCTTGCACTTCCAAAATGACTTAAATTCTTCAAATAAACTTGCACATTCAATGTTGCTTTGTGCTTTCAACTTTCCATGCACCTTGCCTCACTTATAAGGCTAGATTTTTAGTCAATCTTGCACCAAGAGAAGCTTTTAGCCTTGAACCAACATATATTCACAATTTCAACACTTTAGATTACAAAATGAGGCAAATCAAAGCAAGAGTGAGAAAATATCCCGAAGATAAGTATAATAACCCTAAATTTCCGTACTTGAAATGACTATTATGCCCTTTAGGGTTTCCTGCATATAATTAATATAGTAATTAATACATTATTACTATATAAATTATTCAACATTGACTAAATATTAATTTTTAGACATACTATATATTAATTAAAGTTTATATCTATAATATAATCAACTTTAGTTAATATTACAAAAGTATTAAATTAATGTGACACTTTTATAAAATGTAAAACTGTATGTAACAAAATGAATAATTAAATGAAAAGTTATCTAAATATTTAATAATTTAATTAAAAATTGAATTTATTAATTATTATTATTAATACTCAGATTTAATAAAATAATAATAAAAATGCAAAATTCTATAATGTTGTAACATCCCGTTTTCCTCGAATATGACTTAAGGTGCGTAATTAACCTCGGGTACGTTTATTATTGCATCTATGATCGTTTATTTTAGTTTAATGTGTGAAAATAATGGAAAATGGTTTGATCAGGTCTTCTGTCGCGTCCGAATGGGTTTCATCACGTCCTGGTTCGTCGCGATACGCGATAAAGTAGACTGAAACGTGACAGATTCAGAAACCCATTTATGTCAAGGTTATCACGTTCTGTTGTGGTTTGTCGCGTTTGGGCGTCGCATTACATGACAGGTTGTCGCGAAACGCAACAGATGTCGCTGTTTGACAAATTTGACCCAATTTAAATGGCATCTTTGGGGGTGTTTAAGTCTTTTCACTTGTGGACGGTTTTAGATCTAGAAAACTGATAAATGAGTTATCCTAACTCATTTAACACATCTTCACCTACACCACATTCAATTTAGAGAGAGAGAGAGTTAGGGTTTAGTGAGAGAAAGCTCACTCGGAGAAGAAGGAGACCAAATCTCACCCGAATCCAAGTTTTAAAGTTGCTCCCTACGTCTCTAGCTACGTTGTGATTGTATTGGTAAGTCTTAACTCTATGTTTTGAGTTTTATTTTGTTTAAGCTAGGGTTTGGTTCATGTGGGGTTTGTATGACCCATTTGAGGGATAAATGGGTGGATCTTAGGTTAGATTGTTGAAAGGAAACCCTAATTATCATAATCTAGGGTTTTGGTCTAATGTAATGAGGTTTGTAAGTGTCAAAGGTGTTGTAAGCATTAAAACACTTGTTCAAAGTTGAAAGAGATGTTAAATGGGTCATGTTTGACCAAAATTATGTGTTTAAGTGTTAGATGGGTCACATGAGTCAAAGTTGACCTAATTTGGGTAAAATGAGTGAGAAATACCCTAGGTTGTGCGAGTTGAAGAGTAATGGACTTTAATTCACTAGCTTTAGTGATTATAATGAGTCTTGACCAATTTTGGGTGGTTGGTGTAGATGAGTCATTTAATGCTCGGGCCATTAAATGCTCGGGTGTTAGAAGTTGACATTTAATTCAACTTGATGGTGTGTTAATTATATGCATAATGTAATAGGTGCTTTACTTTGAAGTTTGCGAGCTTACTTCCTAATTCACCGAAGACGATAAGGTGAGTGGAATAATTATATATGCATGTATGTAATTTATTTACTTGTGAGGTATGGGTTAAAGTTCATTGTTGACGATACCATACCCTAAAGTATATTGTTGTTGATGAGGGTTTAAAGTTCGTTGTTGACGATACCTCATACGTATGGAATTAAAGTTCGATGTTGACGATACCATACAATTATTTAGTGACGTTGATGAGGGTTTAAAGTTCGTTGTTGACGATACCTCATATGTGGGTTTAAAGTTCGGTGTTGGCGATACCACATTAATGTAGGCGAATGAGATTTAAGTTCGATGTTGACGATACCATTTGTCGAGCTAGCCTTGGGATCTTGAGTACTATGGATGTTGTGAACATCATCGTTATACTTATGTTTTAGCATATTGTATTGTTGTGTTATATGCTATTATTATACTAGCCTTGTAATCGTGGTACTTAGCGTTATACATGTGAAATGTATGCTAATTATGTAACTAGTATGTATGCAGATTTGGTGAGTGTTTGCAAGTAAGTAGGTTATATATATGTATGTATAATTGTTACACTCACTAAGCCTTGCTTACCCTCACGTTGTTTACCATTTTATAGGTTCCGGCTTGGACAAGGGTAAGGGCATACGGTTGGATTAGTGGTCTCCCGTTTATGTTGACAGGGGGTGCTTTTGGGATAGCTTTTGAAGTTGGCCTGCCGTTTTGGGTAGTTTAGCCCCAAACCATGCTCGAGTGTCGTTTGGATTATAAACTATCGTTGTAGTGGGTCAAACTTGTATTGAACTTAATTAATGGCCTTTGTGCCTTTTGTAAACATTTAAATTGATGTACGTTTAAATGGAATTGTGGAATGGTTTACATATTCAATTGGCGCGTAAATGTGTATTATATAAAAAAAAATTTATCGTATGGAAATACGGGTTGGGTTGTTAAAAGTGGTATCAGAGCATGGTCTAAGGGATTTAGGCTACTTGAGATAGGTGCCTAGACTTGGGCTTTATTGGTGAGCGCTTTATGCGAGACTTGTAGGACTTTGGGTCTAATCAGGAATTGTTAGTGCCTTGGTTTATGTGAAAAAACCTTGTGCTAATTGTTTTGTGTTGGGTTTAGCAATCATCAAGCAAGACAGACGTTGTACTAGCGAGTTAATGCGACGTGCTCGCGTAACAATGATTAGCTACCGTTGTTACGGGTGCAAATCGTGTCAAACGAGTAATGTACGACGATTGTTGAGCAATATGGGGTAGTGTGGTACGTATGTTTATACTTATGTGTTGTGCCTTTTCGTTCATGGTTTAACCTTTTCCGTTTTATAGAATGAAGACGAGAAACGGACACGATAACGATATCGGTGGTACAAGCGAGGACCCCGAATTCACGGTCAAGGTCGAGGCCATCTTTAAAAGACTAAAAAAGGACTTTCTTGACGACGTTCGAAAGGTTTTCCAAGAGTCGGTTGATGGACAAGTGACCGAAATGATAAATGAACGAATGAAAGCCGCAATAGAGGAGGCTTTGGAAACTAGAAACATTTATCCTCGAGGCGAAGGGGGTGAAGGTAATGGTGGGGGTGGAAGGCGGGACTTCCACTACAAGAATTTCAAGGATACTCAACCTCCGATGTTTAATGGGGTGAGGGATCCATTGAAAAGCACTTGTTGGATTTCTGATATCGAGGGAGCTTTCCGTACCGCGGAATGTCCTCCCGAAAAGAAGATGAGATATGGGTCTAGCATACTACGTAAGGAAGGCAAGTTGTGGTGGGACGATAAAATCAATTTATATGGTGAAGAGCAACGCATGAGCTTGACATGGGAGGAGTTTAAGAAGAAATTCTTCCAAGAATACCGAACTCCTTCCGACCTTGATAGAATCCGGGACGAGTTGCATCATTAGCAACAAGGTTCAATGGACTTGGTTACTCTCAAGTCTACCTTTTTGGCAAAGACTCGCTTTTGCCCGGAATATGTTGGTGACGATCACAAGCTAATGAAAGATTTCTACCGTACTTTGAACGACGAGTTCAAGGGTAAGATTAGTCGGGGTATGGCTAAGACTTTTGAAGAGCTATTCGAGTTGGCTCGGGGTTTTGAGCCGGAGGTTCCAAGAAAAAGCGATTTCACTTTTTCAAAAAGAAAGTTTGAAGGTTCGAGTCATTCGAACTTTTCAAATAAAAAGAACAAGAACAAAAAGGGTTCCGAAAGTGTCAATAGTGTGAAGAAGGGCGCTACCGGTGGTTTTGGGAACTTTGTCCCTACTTGCTACAATTGTGGGGTACGTGGACATATGGCTCGAGATTGTCCGAAGCCAAAATTCAACAAACAAGCTCACTTGTTTTAATTGCAACAAAGAAGGACACCGAAAGTCAGAGTGTCCCGATTTGAACAACGATAATGTTAAAAGGCTAGAGAAGGCAGCGGGTACGGCTCGAGGGCGAAAATATTTGATGACTAACGACGAAGCCAAGCAATCCAACGAAGTTGTCTCAGGTACCTACTTGGTTAATTCTAATCCGGCAAGGATTCTTTTTGATAGCGGTGCAAATTTGTCGTTTGTGTCTCCAAAATTTGTGCCTAAATTTGATAGACCGTTAGCTAAGTTAAGTCGTCCGGTAGAAGTAGAAATAGCGGACGGCAAGACGGTGCTAGGGGTCGATGTGTGTAAGAATTGTGACGTTGTTTTTGGTGCCGAAAACTTTAAAATTGATCTCATCCCTATGACTTTGGGCGATTTTGACATCGTTGTTGGTATGGATTGGCTCGATCGTAATAGAGCTGATATCGCGTGCCATGAGAAATCTATTCGTGTGAAGACCCCAAGTGGGGGAGAGATAATTATTCACGATGATAAACGGAGGAGACTTGTGCCGATATGTTCTTTTGCACGGGCACGCCGTTTTCTTGTTAGTGGTGGCATGGCTTTTCTTACCCATGTTATTGATACTCGTAATGAGCTACCACCCATTCGTGAAATTCCGGTAGTTAGTGAATTCGAAGACATTTTTCCGGATGAGTTACCGGGTGTTCCGGCGGAAAGACAAGTTGAATTTCGTATTGAGTTGGTTCCGGGAGCTACTCCCATTCCTAAAACTCCTTATCGTTTAGCACCAATGGAAATGCAAGAGTTGTTAAATCAAGCCCGAGAGTTGCTTGAGAAGGGTTTTATTCAACTGAGTGCTTCGCCGTGGGGCGCTCCGGTTTTATTCGTGAAAAAGAAGGATGGTAGTATGCGGATGTGCATCGATTATCGGGAGTTAAATAAGGTGACAATCAAAAATCGTTATCCATTGCCTCGGATTGACGATTTGTTTAACCAACTCCAAGGTGCGACATATTTATCAAAGATTGACCTACGGTCCGGCTATCACCAAATGCGGGTCCGTGAGGAAGATATTGAGAAAACGGCTTTTCGAACGTGTTATGGGCATTTTGAGTTCGTGGTAATGCCTTTTGGTCTTACGAATGCACCGGCGGCATTCATGGATCTTATGAACCGGGTGTGCTAACCCATGTTGGAAAAGTCGGTGATTGTGTTCATTGACGACATACTAGTCTACTCGAAGAGTATGAATGAACATGAACGTCAATTGCGTGAAGTATTGAAGACGTTATGAAAGGAGAAGTTGTATGCTAAGCTCTCCAAATGTGAATTTTGGCTAAGGGAGGTTCAATTCCTTGGTCACATTGTGAACAAAGATGGCATTCAAGTAGATCCGGGGAAGATAGAGACGGTGAAGAGTTGGAGACAACCGACTACGCCTACGGAAATCTGGAGTTTTCTCGGATTGGCTGGTTATTATCGTCGATTTATCCAAGACTTTTCTAAGATTGCTTCTCCATTGACGAAGTTGACAAGAAAGAATGCTAGGTTTAATTGGGAGAACGAGCAAGAAATTGCTTTTCAATTGTTGAAGGAGAAGTTGTGTCAAGCTCCGGTGTTAGTATTATCGGAAGGTGTGGAAGATATGACGGTTTATTGTGATGCTTCTCTCAATGGGCTCGGGTGTGTTCTTATGCAAAGAGGTAAAGTCATCGCCTATGCCTCTCGACAATTGAAGGAACACGAAACGAGATATCTGACTCATGATCTTGAGTTGGCGGCGGTGGTGCATGCGATGAAAATTTGGCGCCATTACTTGTATGGTTTCAAGTGTACGATTTATTCGGATCATAAGAGTTTGAAACATCTCTTTAATCAACGAGATTTGAATTATCGCCAACGTAGGTGGATGGATGTGGTGAAAGATTATGATTGTGAGATACTTTATCATCCGGGTAAGGCGAATGTTGTCGCGGATGCGTTGAGTCGAAAGAGTCAACATCCGGCGATAAAAGTGGGATCGTTACGTTTGATTATTACCAATGATTTTCTAGAGAAGCTTGGTGAGATTCAAATAGAGGCTTATGTTCACAACAAGCATACGGAGCAAATCGTGGGCCAATCAGAGTTCATTACTATGGGCCCGCGTGGGTTGTTATCTTTTCAAGGAAGGGTGTGGGTGCCTAAGATGGGTGATTTCCGACGGGTGCTACTTGATGAAGCACATAAGTCAAAATATTTCATTCATCCAGGCGCGATGAAAATGTATCATGATTTGAGGAAGGATTATTGGTGGCCGGGCATGAAACGTGATGTTGTAAAATATGTTGAACAATGTGTTACTTGTTTGCAAGTAAAGGCCGAACACCAAAAGCCGTATGGTAAATTGCAACCGTTAGAAATCCCGAAATGGAAATAGGAGCACATTACCATGGATTTCATTACAAAGTTGCCTAAGACGGCGAGAACCCAATTTGATACAATTTGGGTGATAGTTGATCGTTTGACGAAAAGTGCTTTGTTTATTCCCATTAAAGAAGCGATATCGTCGGAGGCCTTGGCTAAGTTGTTTATCAAGGAAGTGGTCTCGCGACATGGGGTTCCTATATCTATTATTTCGGATCGAGATACCCGTTTCACATCTCGATTTTGGGAGAAGTTTCATGAAGATATGGGTATGCAATTGAAGTTAAGCACGGCATATCATCCTCAAACGGACGGTCAAAACATAACGTACGAATCAAACTTTAGAGGATATGTTACGAGCGTGTATTATCGATTTCGGTGGTAGTTAGGATGAGCACTTACCTTTGGTGGAATTTTCGTACAATAATAGTTATCATACTAGTATCGGGATGCCACCTTACGAGATGCTTTATGGGCGTAGGTGTCGAACTCCAATTTGTTGGGGTGAAGTGGGTCAAAGAGAAATCGGGAGTACCGATTTGGATTTGGAGACGAATAACAAGATCGATACTATTCGGGACCATTTGAAAAAGGCGCAAGATAGACAAAAGTCGTATGCCGATAAGCATAGACGAATGATCGAATTTCAAGAAGGTGATATGGTGATGCTTAAGGTTTCACCATGGAAAGGTATTATTCGGTTTCGAAAACGGGTAAAGTTAGCTCCTCGGTTTATTGGGCCATTTAAGGTTTTAGCTCGTATTGGTGAAGTTGCGTATCGTTTGGAATTACCCGAAGAGCTTGCGGGGATCCATGATACATTCCATGTTTCCCATCTCCGTAAGTGTCTTGCGGATGATTCTTCTTGGATGCCTTTAGACGAAATTGAGCTAAAAAATAAGTTAGAGTATATTGAGGAGCCGATTGCTATACTCGATGAGAAGGTCAAAAGGTTGAGAAATAAAGAAGTGAGAACTTTTAAAGTTCAATGGCGTCGTAGTAAAGGTTCCGAATTTACTTGGGAGCCCGAAGAATTCGTGTTGGTTTACCTACCCTCTTGTCATGCGGCTTGGATCGCGAGGACGCGCTCCGATTCAAGTGGGGGAGAGTTGTAACATCCCGTTTTCCTCGAATATGACTTAAGGTGCATAATTAACCTCGGGCACGTTTATTATTGCATCTATGATCGTTTATTTTAGTTTAATGTGTGAAAATAATGGAAAATGGTTTGATCAGGTCTTCTATCGCGTCTGAATGGGTTTCATCGCGTCCTGGTTCGTCGCAATACGCGACAAAGTAGACTAAAATGTGACAGATTCAGAAACCCAGTTCTGTCAAGGTTATCACGTTCTGTTGTGGTTTGTCGCATTTGGGTGTCGCGTTACGCGACAGGTTGTCGCGAAATGCGACAGATGTCGCTGTTTGACAAATTTGACCCAATTTAAATGGCATCTTTGGGGGTGTTTAAGTCTTTTCACTTGTGGACGGTTTTAGATCTAGAAAACTGATAAATGAGTTACCCTAACTCATTTAACACATCTTCACCGACACCACATTCAATCTAGAGAGAGAGAGTTAGGGTTTAGTGAGAGAAAGCTCACTCGGAGAAGAAGGAGACCAAATCTCACCCGAATCCAAGTTTTAAAGTTGCTCCCTACGTCTCTAGCTACGTTGTGATTGTATTGGTAAGTCTTAACTCTATGTTTTGAGTTTTATTTTGTTTAAGCTAGGGTTTGGTTCATGTGGGGTTTGTATGACCCATTTGAGGGATAAATGGGTGGATCTTGGGTTAGATTGTTGAAAGGAAACCCTAATTATCATAATCTAGGGTTTTGGTCTAATGTAATGAGGTTTGTAAGTGTCAAAGGTGTTGTAAGCATTAAAACACTTGTTCAAAGTTGAAAGAGATGTTAAATGGGTCATGTTTGACCAAAATTATGTGTTTAAGTGTTAGATGGGTCACATGAGTCAAAGTTGACCTAATTTGGGTAAAATGGGTGAGAAATACCCTAGGTTGTGCGAGTTGAAGAGTAATGGACTTTAATTCACTAGCTTTAGTGATTATAATGAGTCTTGACCAATTTTGGGTGGTTGGTGTAGATGAGTCATTTAATGCTCGGGCCATTAAATGCTCGGGTGTTAGAAGTTGACATTTAATTCAACTTGATGGTGTGTTAATTATATGCATAATGTAATAGGTGCTTTACTTTGAAGTTTGTGAGCTTACTTCCTAATTCACCGAAGACGATAAGGTGAGTGGAATAATTATATATTCATGTATATAATTTATTTACTTGTGAGGTATGGGTTAAAGTTCGTTGTTAACGATACCATACCCTAGAGTATATTATTTTTGATGAGGGTTTAAAGTTCGTTGTTGACGATATCTCATACGTATGGAATTAAAGTTCGATGTTGACGATGCCATATGATTATTTAGTGACGTTGATGAGGGTTTAAAGTTCGTTATTGACGATACCTCATATGTGGGTTTAAAGTTCGGTGTTGACGATACCACATTAATGTAGGCGAATGGGATTTAAGTTTGATGTTGACGATACCATTCGTTGGGCTAGCCTTGGGATCTTGAGTACTATGGATGTTGTAAACATCATCGTTATACTTATGTTTTAGCATATTGTATTGTTGTGTTATATGCTATTATTATACTAGCCTTGTAATCGTGGTACTTAGCGTTATACATGTGAAAGGTATGCTAATTATATAACTAGTATGTATGCGGATTTGGTGAGTGTTTGCAAGTAAGTAGGTTATATATATGTATGTATAATTGTTGCACTCACTAAGCCTTGCTTACCCTCTCATTGTTTACCATTTTATAGGTTCCAGCTTGGACAAGGGTAAGGGCATACGGTTGAATTAGTGGTCTCCCGTTTATGTTGACAGGGGGTGCTTTTGGGATAGCTTTTGAAGTTGGCCTGCCGTTTTGGGTAGTTTAGCCCCAAACCATGCTCGAGTGTCGTTTGGATTATAAACTATCGTTGTAGTGGGTCAAACTTGTATTGAACTTAATTAATAGCCTTTTTGCCTTTTGTAAACTTTTAAATTGATGTACGTTTAAATGGAATTGTGGAATGGTTTACATATTCAATTGGCGCGTAAATGTGTATTATAAAAAAAAAAATTATCGTATGGAAATACGGGTTGGGTTGTTACAAATGTTCATTTAAAGATAAGATTTGCATAAGATTTAAAATATAAAAAGATAAGGAAAAAAATTAGAATATTCTACAAAAATTAAGTAAAAAATAAGATAATTATTAAAATTTATAAAACTCATATTTTATTATTAAAAATTCAGCCTACATGTATTATATACGGAAATAATTATTTATTTATTTATTTAATTAAATTAGATAACTTTTTCTTTAAGAATTGTTCACCTATAAATATAAACTTTAAACCTCACTTTTTCTTCACAAAAATTTCTTGAAAGCTCTCAAAATTCTTGGAAATTATTTAAGGTATTTTTCTAAAATTTTCTTTTATTTTTATTTTTATTCGGCTTTTTGTGTTTTTATTTAAGCCGAAATACACAAAAAATATATATAAATTAATTAAAATTATTTATATCATAATAGACTGATCAAAATTATTATTATTTAAGATATGATATTTAACATATTTTATTTATTTATTTAATCAATTGAAATATTATTTATCTATTTATTTATTTGGTTTATATAATATATGTATATAAATCAGTTAAAAAATTCCAAAAATAACTAAAATCGAATAAAATATTTATAAAATTCTTAGATCAGTTAATAGAACTTATTTATTTAATTATATGATTTTAGGAATATTTATTGTATTTATTTATCGAATTATATAATTAATATATATTTTGGGTAATAAATTCTTTATAAATATAAATAACAATATAAAAATTATTTATAAATTTTTTCTAAGTTTGTAGTAATTAGTTAGATTTATTATAGTCAAAATCCTAATTTTTAAAGTCGATTTTATTTTTTATCTATATTTAAAACAGTTTTCATATGTAAACCGAAACGAAACAAACAAAAATTAATGAATAATTAGATAAGAAAGTTAAAATTATTTTTATAAAATTTTATATAGATTATCTTACTAATATTATTTAATAAAATTTAGATTCTAAGTATTTAATATTTATTTACAATTATAAACAAATTTAATATATATATATATATATATATATATATATATATATATATATATATATATATATATATATATATATAATGGACCAATCCATAGATAAGCACTAAATGGGGTACAAACTGGATAAGTAAATATTGGCCACAAATTTCATAATTAGTCTAATTGTTAATGAAAAACACGGAGGGTTATGATGGTAATTTCCAATTCTTATCTTGATTTATTAAATTATCACAGATTCATGTTCATTCGTACAGTATGTGCGAGCTCAATAATCATGAATCATGATTCTTCAATTATTTTTCTCAACACAAATTGAACACAGAAGGTGATCTATATCTCAATCCTAACACTCGTGATCAATCAATTTCAATTTACATCAATAGATTCTCATATTTTGATCTCGTGTTCTTCGTTTTTAACCGAATAATGAAGATCGATCAGTTGTGAACAATCTGCCGCACCAAAATATGATCTACGAGTTTTTTTGGAATCCTTATTATCTGGTTATGATTCGTGAATAGTCAACACAGTTGGAGAAACAACATACAATCCAGAAAATTGAAGTCAAACATGTGTTCTTCACGGTCTACTTTTTGATTCGTGATTTCTGTGATGATTCAGGTTGTATTGGTGATGGACGAGGATTCAGAGGAAGGTTTTAAGCAATTTTGATGAAGAAATCGTCCGTTAACTCCTCTGGACGAAGCTCAATCTGTATGGTTTTTTTTCCTACAGCATGTAAAGTCTGGAATGATCCAACTGTTTTAATGGATGAAACTGAACACTAGTATATAAATGGATATAGTTATTTAGTTTAACTACTTTAGTGTTCAAATGAAAGGGTAAGTGGTTTAAACGGTAACCGTATGGTCTGACACGAGGTAATCTACTTGGTAAAATTGTTGAAGTGGTTGCTGCTGTGTCGGTAACCTGAACCATACTCAAACCGGCCACTATGAAAATTAATTCAGGTGAGCTCATGTTGATAGTTTGAGTCTTTTTTGTGGACTTATACACACTCATGTTGATAGTTTGACGTATTTTTGTTTAATGGTTGCACTCTAAGTGTTCGATGATATGTCTAAATGAAATTTACTGAGAGAGAAATTTTAGGCTTATGTATTTATGCTTGTTTTTGGTACTGAGTTCATCTGCAGGTGTTACAAAGGCTTTGAAGCTGATTGCAACTCATCTCATAAAGTTTTTTAGTTGATCGAAGTTTTATCGGGATGTTTGAGATGCAAGTAAGTTCTTTTCCCAAATTTATAATTGTTTTAGTTCTTTAGCTCATCTAACGGAGTGTTTGATTGTGCTTTTTGATAAGTGATCATTGTGAGTTGGTACTTGGGACAATAGGAATAAGATAGTTGATTTAAATGTTTGAACTGTTAGAAATTTTTATCGTTAAAAATCAAATACATGACCAAAAAAGTTTTCTTCTTTGCGTAATTAAAAGAGATTGTTTGTGAAATGGATATAGAAGGCTCACTTTTAGTTAAATACGTAACAACGTCTTAAAATGAATAATTAACGGGATTAAATATATCACTTATTGACTATATTGTAATTATCACTTTAATTCTTACTATAAATTACGTAGATGACATTTTAGCTGTAAGTGTTATACATCAGTCACGTATGATTAGTTTCTTGTTTTTGACTTCTCATTGAAATGTGATTGTTACTAAAAATTTTATCATTCATCATTTTTTTTTCTCATTCATCATTTTTTTATCATTCATCAATTTTTTTTTATCATTCATCATATTTTTTTTCCTTATTCATCATGGTTTTTTTTATCATTCTGTGTTTATCATTCATCACGTAGTTATATTATTAACTGGGTATTTTTATCATTCATCGGTTATTTTTTATCATTCACCGTTCATCATTCATCAGCTACTTTTATCATTCATTTGGTATTTTTATCAATTATCGGGTATTTTGATGAATGATAAATGCTTGATGAATGATACTATTTTTTGATAAATGAGAAGTGTCTGATGAATGATAGCATTATGATGAATGATAACTATTTTTTGTTAAAAGATAAGTGTTTTTTATATGAATGACAACAATTATATCAATGATAATTGTTTGATGATTGGGCATTTGATCTAGTGGTATGATTCTCGCTTTCGATACGGGAGGTCCCGAGTTCGATTCTCGGAATGCCCCATTCCTTTTCATAAAACTAATCATGATAATAGTTTAATGAATGATAATGGTTTGATGAATTGTAAAATTTTGATGAATGATAACTGTTTTGTGATGAATGATAATTGTCTGATGAAATGATAACTATTTGATAAATGATAATTGTTTTCCGATGAATGTTAAATGTTTTTCGATGAATTATAAATTTTTTTCGATGAATGATAAATATTTTTGGATGAATGATAAAAAAAATTCGATGAATGTTAAACGTTTTTCGATGAATGATAAATGTTTGATGAATGATAAATATTTTTCGATGAATGATAATTGTCTGATGATAATTGTTTTTCGATGAATGATAAATGTTTTTCGATGAATGATAAATGTTCTTCTGATGGTTGGTGGTGGTTAGGGTGGTTGGTTGTGGTGGTTGTGGTGGTTGTGGTGGTTGTGATGGTTGGTGGTGGTTGTGATGGTTGGTGGTGGTTGGCGGTGGTGGTTGTTGGTGCGTGAGTGGTGGTGGCTGGTGATGGTGGTGGTGGGTGGTGGTCGTGGTGGTGGGTGGCGGTGATTGGTGGTGTTGATTGATGGTGCTGGTTGGTGATGGTGGGTGGTAGGTGATGGTGGTGGCTGGTGGTGGGTGGTGGTGGTGGTTGGTAGGTGGTGGTAGTTGGTTGTTGGTGGTTGGTAGGTGATGGGTGGTGGGTGGTGGTTGGTGGTGGTGGTGGTTGGTGGTGGGTGGTGATGGGGGTGGTGGTGGTTGGTGGTGATGGGTAGTGGTGGTTGGTGGTGGTGTGTGGTGGCGTTGGTGGTAGGTGATGATGGGGTGGTGGTGGTGGGTGGTGGTGGTTGGTGGTGGTGTGTGGTGGCGGTGGTGGGTGGTAGGTGGTGGTGGTGGTGAAATGTCCCGTTCTTATTGATTAAAAATGTTCCATATTAATTGATTTCGTTGCGAGGTTTTGACCTCTATATGAGACGTTTTTCAAAGACTGCATTCATTTTTAAAACAAACCATAACCTTTATTTCATAAATAAAGGTTTAAAAAGCTTTACGTAGATTATCAAATAATGATAATCTAAAATATCCTGTTTACACACGACCATTACATAATGGTTTACAATACAAATATGTTACATCGAAATCAGTTTCTTGAATGCAGTTTTTACACAATATCATACAAACATGGACTCCAAATCTTGTCCTTATTTTAGTATGCAACAGCGGAAGCTCTTAATATTCACCTGAGAATAAACATGCTTTAAACGTCAACAAAAATGTTGGTGAGTTATAGGTTTAACCTATATATATCAAATCGTAACAATAGACCACAAGATTTCATATTTCAATACACATCCCATACATAGAGATAAAAATCATTCATATGGTGAACACCTGGTAACCGACATTAACAAGATGCATATATAAGAATATCCCCATCATTCCGGGACACCCTTCGGATATGATATAAATTTCGAAGTACTAAAGCATCCGGTACTTTGGATGGGGTTTGTTAGGCCCAATAGATCTATCTTTAGGATTCGCGTCAATTAGGGTGTCTGTTCCCTAATTCTTAGATTACCAGACTTAATAAAAAGGGGCATATTCGATTTCGATAATTCAACCATAGAATGTAGTTTCACGTACTTGTGTCTATTTTGTAAATCATTTATAAAACCTGCATGTATTCTCATCCCAAAATATTAGATTTTAAAAGTGGGACTATAACTCACTTTCACAGATTTTTACTTCGTCGAGAAGTAAGACTTGGCCACTGTTGATTCACGAACCTATAACAATATATACATATATATTAAAGTATGTTCAAAATATATTTACAACACTTTTAATATATTTTGATGTTTTAAGTTTATTAAGTCAGCTGTCCTCGTTAGTAACCTACAACTAGTTGTCCACAGTTAGATGTACAGAAATAAATCGATAAATATTATCTTGAATCAATCCACGACCCAGTGTATACGTATCTCAGTATTGATCACAACTCAAACTATATATATTTTGGAATCAACCTCAACCCTGTATAGCTAACTCCAACATTCACATATAGAGTGTCTATGGTTGTTCCGAAATATATATAGATGTGTCGACATGATAGGTCAAAACATTGTATACGTGTCTATGGTATCTCAAGATTACATAATATACAATACAAGTTGATTAAGTTATGGTTGGAATAGATTTGTTACCAATTTTCACGTAGCTAAAATGAGAAAAATTATCCAATCTTGTTTTACCCATAACTTCTTCATTTTAAATCCGTTTTGAGTGAATCAAATTGCTATGGTTTCATATTGAACTCTATTTTATGAATCTAAACAGAAAAAGTATAGGTTTATAGTCGGAAAAATAAGTTACAAGTCGTTTTTGTAAAGGTAGTCATTTCAGTCGAAAGAACGACGTCTAGATGACCATTTTAGAAAACATACTTCCACTTTGAGTTTAACCATAATTTTTGGATATAGTTTCATGTTCATAATAAAAATCATTTTCTCTGAATAACAACTTTTAAATCAAAGTTTATCATAGTTTTTAATTAACTAACCCAAAACAGCCCGCAGTGTTACTACGACGGCGTAAATCCAGTTTTACGGTGTTTTTCGTATTTCCAGGTTTTAAATCATTAAGTTTGCATATCATATAGATATAGAACATGTGTTTAGTTAATTTTAAAAGTCAAGTTAGAAGGATTAACTTTTGTTTGCGAACAAGTTTAGAATTAACTAAACTATGTTCTAGTGATTACGAGTTTAAACCTTCGAATAAGATAGTTTTATATATATGAATCGAATGATGTTATGAACATCATTACTACCTCAAGTTTAGTAGGTAAACCTACTGGAAGTGACAAGAAATTATCTAGCTTCAAAGGATCTTGGATGGCTTGAAAGTTCTTGAAGTAGGATCATGACACAAAAACAAGTTCAAGTAAGATTTTTACTCGAATTAAGATAGTTTATAGTTATAGAAATTGAATCAAAGTTTGAATATGAATATTACCTTGAATAAGAAAGATAACCTACTGTACATAACAAAAGTTTCTTGATCTTAGATGATTACTTGGAATGGATTAGAAAGTTTGGAAGTAAATTAGTAAACTTGAAGGGATTTTTGAAGTGTTCTTGAAGTGTTCTTCCTATGATGATTATAGCTTGATTCTTGAAGTGATTTTTGATGAAGATGATGATTAACTACTGGAAAAATACGTTCATAATAGTGTGTGTGTGTTGAGAAAGAATTAGAAAGAGAATTGGAAGTGAAATGGAGTGAATGATGAGTGGTAATTGGTGAGTGGTGAGTGGTGAGTGGGGTTAAAAGGAGTTCTAATTAGTTGACTAGCTCATGGTAGAAGTTAAAATTGATTAGTCATACATGACATAATCAAGAGTGGAATCTCATGCTAGTTCCTATTGGTATATACCCATAGTAAGTACGTTTTGAAGCTGTGTATAATACGGGTAAGAATACGACTAGAATTCTTGATGAAAGAAAAGAATGAGAAAGTAACTGTAACCATTTTCATTAAGTATGAGTGTTTTGATATATGTCTTGAAGTCTTCCAAAAGTATTTTAATACATCTAAATACACTACATGTATATACATTTTAACTGAGTCGTTAAGTCATCGTTAGCCGTTACATGTAAGTGTTGTTTTGAAACCTTTAAGTTAACGATCTCAATTAATGTTGTTAACCCATTGTTTATTATATCTAATGAGATGTTAAATTATTATATTATCATGATGTTATGATATATTAATATATCTTAATATGATATATATACATTTAAATGCCGTTACAACGATAATCGTTACATATATGTCTCGTTTCGAAATCCTTAAGTTAGTAGTC
The DNA here is from genome assembly GCF_046630445.1 of Rutidosis leptorrhynchoides. Lineage (NCBI taxonomy): Eukaryota > Viridiplantae > Streptophyta > Magnoliopsida > Asterales > Asteraceae > Rutidosis > Rutidosis leptorrhynchoides. Next base: position 450,222,789 of record NC_092335.1, read on the forward strand.
TTGTTTATATGTATATAACTCATTGTTAATATACTTATGGAGATACTTACTTATCATAATCTCATGTTAACCATATGTATATCCATATATATATATCGTCATGTCGTTTTTACAAGTTTTAACGTTCGTGAATCGCCGGTCAACTTGGGTGGTCAATTGTCTATATGAAACATATTTCAATTAATCAAGTCTTAACAAGTTTGATTGCTTAACATGTTGGAAACATTTAATCATGTAAATATCAATCTCAATTAATATATATAAACATGGAAAAGTTCGGGTCACTACAGTACCTACCCGTTAAATAAATTTCGTCCCGAAATTTTAAGCTGTTGAAGGTGTTGACGAATCTTCTGGAAATAGATGCGGGTATTTCTTCTTCATCTGATCTTCACGCTCCCAGGTGAACTCGGGTCCTCTACGAGCATTCCATCGAACCTTAACAATTGGTATCTTGTTTTGCTTAAGTCTTTTAACCTCACGATCCATTATTTCGACGGGTTCTTCGATGAATTGGAGTTTTTCGTTGATTTGGATTTCATCTAACAGAATAGTGAGATCTTCTTTAGCAAAACATTTCTTCAAATTTGAGACGTGGAAAGTGTTATGTACAGCCGCGAGTTGTTGAGGTAACTCAAGTCGGTAAGCTACTGGTCCGACACGATCAATAATCTTGAATGGTCCAATATACCTTGGATTTAATTTCCCTCATTTACCAAATCGAACAACGCCTTTCCAAGGTGCAACTTTAAGCATGACCATCTCTCCAATTTCAAATTCTATATCTTTTCTTTTACTATCAGCGTAGCTCTTTTGTCGACTTTGGGCGGTTTTCAACCGTTGTTGAATTTGGATGATCTTCTCGGTAGTTTCTTGTATAATCTCCGGACCCGTAATCTGTCTATCCCCCACTTCACTCTAACAAATCGGAGACCTGCACTTTCTACCATAAAGTGCTTCAAACGGTGCCATCTCAATGCTTGAATGGTAGCTGTTGTTGTAGGAAAATTCTGCTAACGGTAGATGTCGATCCCAACTGTTTCCGAAATCAATAACACATGCTCGTAGCATGTCTTCAAGCGTTTGAATCGTCCTTTTGCTCTGCCCATCAGTTTGTGGATGATAGGCAGTACTCATGTCTAGACGAGTTCCTAATGCTTGCTGTAATGTCTGCCAGAATCTTGAAATAAATCTGCCATCCCTATCAGAGATAATAGAGATTGGTATTCCATGTCTGGAGATGACTTCCTTCAAATACAGTCGTGCTAACTTCTCCATCTTGTCATCTTCTCTTATTGGCAGGAAGTGTGCTGATTTGGTGAGACGATCAACTATTACCCAAATAGTATCAAAACCACTTGCAGTCCTTGGCAATTTAGTGATGAAATCCATGGTAATGTTTTCCCATTTCCATTCTGGGATTTCGGGTTGTTGAAGTAGACCTGATGGTTTCTGATGCTCAGCTTTGACCTTAGAACACGTCAAACATTCTCCTACGTATTTAGCAACATCGGCTTTCATACCCGGCCACCAAAAATGTTTCTTGAGATCCTTGTACATCTTCCCCGTTCCAGGATGTATTGAGTATCTGGTTTTATGAGCTTCTCTAAGTACCATTTCTCTCATATCTCCAAATTTTGGTACCCAAATCCTTTCAGCCCTATACCGGGTTCCGTCTTCCTGAATATTAAGATGCTGCTCCGATCCTTTGGGTATTTCATCCTTTAAATTTCCTTCTTTTAAAACTCCTTGTTGCGCCTCCTTTATTTGAGTAGTAAGATTATTATGAATCATTATATTCATAGATTTTACTCGAATGGGTTCTCTGTCCTTCCTGCTCAAGGCATCGGCTACCACATTTGCCTTCCCCGGGTGGTAACGAATCTCAAAGTTGTAATCATTCAATAATTCAATCCACCTACGCTGCCTCATATTCAGTTGTTTCTGATTAAATATGTGTTGAAGACTTTTGTGGTCGGTATATATAATACTTTTGACCCCGTATAAGTAGTGCCTCCAAGTCTTTAATGCAAAAACAACCGCGCCTAATTCCAAATCATGCGTCGTATAATTTTGTTCATGAATCTTCAATTGTCTAGACGCATAAGCAATCACCTTCGTTCGTTGCATTAATATACTACCGAGACCTTGCTTTGATGCATCACAATAAATCACAAAATCATTATTCCCTTCAGGCAATGACAATATAGGTGCCGTAGTTAGCTTTTTCTTCAATAACTGAAACGCTTTCTCTTGTTCATCATTCCATTCAAATTTCTTCCCTTTATGCGTTAATGCAGTCAAGGGTTTTGCTATTCTGGAAAAGTCTTGGATGAACCTTCTATAGTAACCAGCTAGTCCTAAAAACTGGCGTATGTGTTTCGGAATTTTCGGGGTTTCCCACTTTTCAACAGTTTCTATCTTTGCCGGATCCACCTTAATACCTTCTTTGTTCACTATGTGACCGAGGAATTGAACTTCTTCCAACCAAAATGCACACTTTGAAAACTTAGCGTACAATTCTTCCTTCCTCAATACTTCTAACACCTTTCTCAAATGTTCACCGTGTTCTTGGTCATTCTTTGAGTAAATAAGTATGTCATCAATGAAACAATGACAAACTTGTCAAGGTATGGTCCACACACTCGGTTCATAAGGTCCATGAACATAGCTGGTGCATTAGTTAGACCAAATGGCATGACCATAAACTCGTAATGACCGTAACGTGTTCTGAAAGCAGTCTTTGGAATATCATCTTCTTTCACCCGCATTTGATGATACCCGGAACGTAAGTCAATCTTTGAATAAACAGACGAGCCTTGTAGTTGATCAAATAAGTCGTCGATTCTCGGTAGTGGGTAGTGGTTCTTGATGGTAAGTTTGTTCAACTCTCGGTAGTCGATACACAACCTGAATGTACCATCTTTCTTCTTGACAAACAAAACAGGAGCTCCCCACGGTGATGTGCTTGGTCGAATGAAACCATGCTCTAAAAGTTCTTGTAATTGGCTTTGCAATTCTTTCATCTCGCTGGGTGCGAGTCTGTAAGGAGCACGAGCTATTGGTGCAGCTCCTGGTACAAGATCTATTTGAAATTCAACGGATCGATGTGGGGGTAATCCCGGTAATTCTTTCGGAAATACATCGAGAAATTCTTTTGCAATGGGAACATCATTGATGCTCTTTTCTTCAGTTTGTACTTTCTCGACGTGTGCTAGAACAGCATAGCAACCTTTTCTTATTAGTTTTTGTGCCTTCAAATTACTAATAAGATGTAACTTCGTGTTGCCCTTTTCTCCGTACACCATTAAGGGTTTTCCTTTTTCTCGTATAATGCGAATTGCATTTTTGTAACAAACGATCTCTGCTTTCACTTCTTTCAACCAGTCCATACCGATTATCACATCAAAACTCCCTAACTCTACTGGTATCAAGTCAATCTTAAATGTTTCGCTAACCAGTTTAATTTCTCGATTCCGACATATATTATCTGCTGAAATTAATTTACCATTTGCTAATTCGAGTAAAAATTTACTATCCAAAGGCGTCAATGGACAACTTAATTTAGCACAAAAATCTCTACTCATATAGCTTCTATCCGCACCCGAATCAAATAAAACGTAAGCAGATTTATTGTCAATAAGAAACGTACCCGTAACAAGCTCCGGGTCTTCCTGTGCCTCTGCCGCATTAATATTGAAAACTCTTCCGCGGCCTTGTCCATTCGTGTTCTCCTGGTTCGGGCAATTTCTAATAATGTGGCCCAGTTTTCAACATTTATAACAAACTACATTGGCATAACTTGCTCCGACACTACGTGCTCCGCCATTACTCGTTCCGACACCATTTGTTCCTTTCGTTCTATTAACCCCTGGTCCGTAGACCTCACACTTCACCGCGCTATGACCATTTCTTTTACACTTGTTGCAAAATTTGGTGCAGAACCCCGAGTGATACTTTTCACACCTTTGGCATAGCTGCTTCTGATTGTTGTTGTTGTTGCGGTTATTATTATTGTTGGGATGATTGTTGTAGTTGCTGTTGTTGTTGTTGGGCCGTTTGTTGTAGTTGCGATTGATGTTGCGATTGTTGGGATAATTGTTGCGATTATTGTTGTAATTGCTGTTGTTGTTGTATTGGTGATTCTTATCACCGTTTTCCTCCCACTTTCTTTTGACTTGCTTCACATTGGCCTCTTCAGCAGTCTGTTCTTTAATTCTTTCTTCAATCTGGTTCACTAGTTTGTGAGCCATTCTACATGCCTGTTGTATGGAGGCGGGCTCGTGTGAACTTATATCTTCTTGGATTCTTTCCGGTAATCCTTTCACAAACTCGTCGATCTTCTCTTCCTCATCTTCGAATGCTCCCGGACACAATAGGCACAATTCTGTGAATCATCTTTCGTACGTGGTAATATCAAATCCTTGGGTTTGTAACCCTCTAAGTTCTGTCTTGAGCTTATTGACCTCGGTTCTGGGACGGTACTTCTCGTTCATCAAGTGCTTGAATGCTGACCACGGTAGTACATACGCATCGTCTTGTCCCACTTGCTCTAGATAGGTATTCCACCATGTTAACGCAGAACCTGTGAAGGTATGCGTAGCGTACTTTACTTTGTCCTCTTCAGTACACTTACTTATGGCAAACACCGATTCGACCTTCTCGGTCCACCGTTTCAATCCGATCGGTCCTTCGGTTCCATCAAATTCCAAAGGTTTGCAGGCAGTGAATTCTTTGTAGGTGCATCCTACACGATTTCCTGTACTGCTAGATCCAAGGTTATTGTTGGTATGTAGCGCAACCTGTACTGCGGCTATGTTTGAAGCTAGAAAAGTACGGAATTCCTCTTCATTCATATTCACGGTGTGTTGAGTAGTCGGTGCCATTTCCTTCAAAATAGTCAAATGGAACAAGTTAATCATACAGAATATTAAGAGTAGTTAATAGTATTTCGTAGGATAATATGAACTCATTTATAAAAGCTTTTTCTTCATATTAGCGTTTTATAAGTTTAAATTCGGGTAGTACCTACCCGTTAAGTTCATACTTAGTAGCTAATATACAATTCAACTACTACAATTCTATATGAAAAACTGATTATAATAATATTTCGCGTTCAAACTTTTATACAATATTTTACAAACTTACAATACCGCTTATTTTACATAAAGCATGAAATATAGCACACAATAACTTTGATACAAGATAGTTGTGAAGATAATTCTAGCTAGTACACAAGTCGTTCAGCAAAGGCAATAAAGACACGTAATTCATACGTCCAGAAACAAGTCATGCATTCTGGTTTTACTAGGACTACTTCCCATCCTTGGTCTTGTGGAACATAACCGTTATGGCCGTTGATAAGACAGCGTGTTGTAACGTCGTCAAAGGAACGAGGGTTACGTAATGTCCAACAGTCCTGTAACAATCTAAAAACCTCATTTCTTACCCCAATTACCGACTCCGTCACTTGTGGGAACGTTTTGTTTAATAGTTGTAGGCTGATGTTCTTGTTCTCACTTTGGTGATAAGCGAACATTACTAATCCGTAAGCATAACATGCTTCTTTATGTTGCATGTTAGCCGCTTTTTCTAAATCATGAAGTCCAATATTCGGATATATTGAGTCAAAATAATTTCTTAACCCATTACGTAAAATAGCATTTGGGTTCCCCGCAATATATGCATCAAAGTAAACACATCGTAACTTATGGATTTCCCAATGTGATATCCCCCATCTTTCGAACGAAAGCCTTTTATAAACCAAGGCATTCTTGGAACGTTCTTCGAATGTCTTACAAACTGATCTCGCCTTAAATAGTTGTGCCAAAGAATTCTGACCGACTCTAGACAAGATTTCATCAATCATGTCTCCGGGTAGGTCTCTTAAAATATTGGGTTGTCTATCCATTTTGTGTTTTTATACTGTAAAATAGACAAGAGTTAGATTCATAAAAAAAAATACTTATTAATACAAGCAATTTTTACATATATCATAAAGCATAAGCACACTATATTACATATATTACACCACACGAATACAACTATCTTATTCCGACTCGCTTGTTTCTTCTTCTTCGGTTTTGGTTCGTTTTGCCAAGTTTCTAGGGATATATGATGTTCCCCTAATACGAGCCGTCATTTTCCACATTGGTTTAGAAAAACCTGGTGGTTTAGAGGTTCTCGGGTCATTGTTACAACTTAAGGACTTTGGGGGTTGACGATACATATAAAGTTCATCGGGGTTGGAATTAGATTTCTCTATTTTTATGCCCTTTCCCTTATTATTTTATTTTGCCTTTTTAAATTCAATTGGGGTAATTTCTATAACATCATCGGAATTCTCGTCAGAATCCGATTCATCGGAGAATTGGTAATCCTCCCAATATTTTGCTTCCTTAGCGGAAACACCATTGACCATAATTAACCTTGGTCGGTTGGTTGAGGATTTTCTTTTACTTAACCGTTTTATTATTTTCCCCACCGGTTCTATTTCTTCATCCGGTTCCGATTCTTCTTCCGGTTCCGATTCTTCTTCTGGTTCCGACTCTTCTTCCGGTTCCTCTTCGGGAACTTGTGAATCAGTCCATGAATCATTCTAATTTACATTTGACTCTTCATTATTATTAGGTGAGTCAATGGGACTTGTTCTAGAGGTAGACATCTATCACATAATATCAAACGCGTTAAGAGATTAATATATCACATATTATTCACATGTTAAAAATATATAGTTTCCAACAAAATTTGTTAAGCAATCATTTTTCAAGTAAACACGGTCGAAGTCCAGACTCACTAATGCATCCTAACAAACTCGATAAGACACACTAATGCAAAATTCTGGTTCTCTAAGACCAACGCTCGGATACCAACTGAAATGTCCCGTTCTTATTGATTAAAAACGTTCCATATTAATTGATTTCGTTGCGAGGTTTTGACCTCTATATGAGACGTTTTTCAAAGACTGCATTCATTTTTAAAACAAACCATAACCTTTATTTCATAAATAAAGGTTTAAAAAGCTTTACGTAGATTATCAAATAATGATAATCTAAAATATCCTGTTTACACACGACCATTACATAATGGTTTACAATACAAATATGTTACATCGAAATCAGTTTCTTGAATGCAGTTTTTACACAATATCATACAAACATGGACTCCAAATCTTGTCCTTATTTTAGTATGCAACAGCGGAAGCTCTTAATATTCACCTGAGAATAAACATGCTTTAAACGTCAACAAAAATGTTGGTGAGTTATAGGTTTAACCTATATGTATCAAATTGTAACAATAGACCACAAGATTTCATATTTCAATACACATCCCATACATAGAGATAAAAATCATTCATATGGTGAACACCTGGTAACCGACATTAACAAGATGCATATATAAGAATATCCCCATCATTCTGGGACACCTTTCGGATATGATATAAATTTCGAAGTACTAAAGCATCCGGTACTTTGGATGGGGTTTGTTAGGCCCAATAGATCTATCTTTAGGATTCGCGTCAATTAGGGTGTCTGTTCCCTAATCCTTAGATTACCAGACTTAATAAAAAGGGGCATATTCGATTTCGATAATTCAACCATAGAATGTAGTTTCACGTACTTGTGTCTATTTTGTAAATCATTTATAAAACCTGCATGTATTCTCATCCCAAAATATTAGATTTTAAAAGTGGGACTATAACTCACTTTCACAGATTTTTACTTCGTCGAGAAGTAAGACTTGGCCACTGTTGATTCACGAACCTATAACAATATATACATATATATTAAAGTATGTTCAAAATATATTTACAACACTTTTAATATATTTTGATGTTTTAAGTTTATTAAGTCAGCTGTCCTCGTTAGTAACCTACAACTAGTTGTCCACAGTTAGATGTACAGAAATAAATCGATAAATATTATCTTGAATCAATCCACGACCCAGTGTATACGTATCTCAGTATTGATCACAACTCAAACTATATATATTTTGGAATCAACCTCAACCCTGTATAGCTAACTCCAACATTCACATATAGAGTGTCTATGGTTGTTCCGAAATATATATAGATGTGTCGACATGATAGGTCAAAACATTGTATACGTGTCTATGGTATCTCAAGATTACATAATATACAATACAAGTTGATTAAGTTATGGTTGGAATAGATTTGTTACCAATTTTCACGTAGCTAAAATGAGAAAAATTATCCAATCTTGTTTTACCCATAACTTCTTCATTTTAAATCCGTTTTGAGTGAATCAAATTGCTATGGTTTCATATTGAACTCTATTTTATGAATCTAAACAGAAAAAGTATAGGTTTATAGTCGGAAAAATAAGTTACAAGTCGTTTTTGTAAAGGTAGTCATTTCAGTCGAAAGAACGACGTCTAGATGACCATTTTAGAAAACATACTTCCACTTTGAGTTTAACCATAATTTTTGGATATAGTTTCATGTTCATAATAAAAATCATTTTCTCAGAATAACAACTTTTAAATCAAAGTTTATCATAGTTTTTAATTAACTAACCCAAAACAGCCCGCGGTGTTACTACGACGGCGTAAATCCGGTTTTACGGTGTTTTTCGTGTTTCCAGGTTTTAAATCATTAAGTTAGCATATCATATAGATATAGAACATGTGTTTAGTTAATTTTAAAAGTCAAGTTAGAAGGATTAACTTTTGTTTGCGAACAAGTTTAGAATTAACTAAACTATGTTCTAGTGATTACGAGTTTAAACCTTCGAATAAGATAGTTTTATATATATGAATCGAATGATGTTCTGAACATCATTACTACCTCAAGTTTAGTAGGTAAACCTACTGGAAGTGACAAGAAATGATCTAGCTTCAAAGGATCTTGGATGGCTTGAAAGTTCTTGAAGTAGGATCATGACACAAAAACAAGTTCAAGTAAGATTTTTCTCGAATTAAGATAGTTTATAGTCATAGAAATTGAATCAAAGTTTGAATATGAATATTACCTTGAATAAGAAAGATAACCTACTGTATATAACAAAGGTTTCTTGATCTTAGATGATTACTTGGAATGGATTAGAAAGTTTGGAAGTAAATTAGTAA